>NC_035441.2:137158096-137501363 GCF_002127325.2 Helianthus annuus
TAAAAACCGTAAAAGCATATTACTAAACGTAATACTTTTTTTAAACAACGAACCAGTAATCCATTTGCATCTGTTTCAGTTTCGTTTCCAGCCTTGAAAACACAAACGATCTTTCGAAATCTTGTTTGTCGTGTGCGGGTTCGATGAAATTTGCTTCAAGAACTCCAACAATTCCATAACCTCTAGAGCTTCCCTCGCTAGTTACTTTCCAAAACGGCTGAAAAAACAATTTACATATTGACTAATAATTTAAAAAAAAAAAAAACATCCTCAAATAAACCAAAGTCTCGTTTCTAGAAATGCATACACGAATTAAACGGTTTTTATGGTACACGTTGAATCCGTTAACTCCAATCGCCGGTGCTTCTTTAATAAACCCAAGGGTTGTCTCCATAACAGCCTACGTCAAATTCATTACTAAAACACATTAACTTGGAAACAAATATATAGCGCCTAAAAATATATCGTAAACATGCAGTGTTACCTCCTTCATAGATGAAACGTGTGGCCTGTAGAGGGTTACTTGCGGGTTTCTTAAGTCATCTGCTATATTATACTGCTCTACGGGCCTCCCCCTCAAGATGATTTTGAAGTTGTTGAACTTTCTAAGGTACAACATAGAAGCGTATGCCTGAAAAGAATCGTTATATATCGTGATTACACCAAATTAAAGACATATTGAACAGTCGTAAGTTTTTTAAAAAAATAATCACCCTTAACGAATGAAGAAGGCGGTATGAAATGTGTGCTTGTGTTTCCGCTACTTTCTTTCTCACGTTAGACGATTGAGCGGTTTCATCTCTCAACTTTATATCCTGTATCATTAGACAAAATAAAACAATATTATCATTTTAAAAGGTGACTCGAACAGTCCTGCCAAAAATAACCTCGTCATCTTCGTCGAAGTTCAACTCATAGACGCCTTCGTCATTGAGCCATAAGTTGTATATGATTATCTTTGTCCCGTGTGAACCGATGACTTCAAACTGAAAATACAAGCAAACAAGTGTTGCATAGCAAGTTGATATAGTATACGTCATCGAACAAATTCAGTATAGAACGTAAACAAACCTGTTGGATCAGGTCATCTATTGAAGCGAACGGTGACCATTCAAGAATTGTCTTTAAGTTAGACAACCAGTCCTCTTGAGAGCCGTATGTTATAGGATCTGACCGGTTCTTCGAGATATCGAAATCAATCTACAATAAAGATCCCACATAAGAATAAAAAAAAAAAAAAGATATAAATTAATGTATAAAATAGACAAAAATAAACAAAAACATAAGGAAAAGATCACGTATTTACCATTGGGACGATAACATCATCCTGTCCGGTTCTGCGTAGAAACGTATAGGACAAGAGACCAACGCTTTGGGTTGCTCGTCTACAAGATAATAATAACAAATAACAATAAGGGGATAATCATCGTCTTAGCAACTCAATCGAAGAATCAAACAGCATTAAAACAGCACCCGTTCCGAGATGAACGGCTGAAAACAATCGCATCGGCTCCTAACCGCATAGTGCTTGTTTTGAACCCATTACCATCTGAAAAAAGAAATGTCTTCCAATTGTCAAGATGCATTGACCAATCCAAAGTCAAAAACTTTTATACGACAAACAGAAAACGGAAACTTCCGGAAGGAAAAAGGAATTACACTGCCCGATTGTGTTGTTTGCCTTCTTTGTTGAGTATCCCAAGCTCATGCACTTCCGAATGCCATCTGGATCCATTCCGCCTCCATCATCTGTGACGATATTTCAGGTTACTGAATTAATTTTAAGAAAACAAAACATCTATCTGGAAGTGCAAAACCGTAAATATGTCAAGATTGGTACCGATAAAAAGTAAAGCAGGAGAATTATCCCTTTTGCTGTAAATTCTGTCAACTTTCACAAAAGTCGCCCCGTTATTGATCTGTACACAAGGTTGACAAAAATAATGTCATGCACACTGAATATCTCAATTCTCACATATCAATGTTATATGTTACCTTTATAGTTATGCATATAAACTCATAGTCCATCTATATTAAAAATAAGTGCATGGAAACGCATTGCATTATACTGATATTTCAGAACTAGGTAAAGAATTTGATTGCATAAAATGCTACTCTTGAGCCAGAAAACATGGTAAACTAAAGGTTAAAGAGAACGGAATCGAGCCTCGAGCATTTTCCCTTCGCCTCACGAGGCGTAAGCCCGAGGCGGAATTAAAAAAAATATATAAAACTATATATAGTTATATACTATAAAAAATAAAATATTAAACATCCAAATTCTTGTGTAAATTATTAGAAAACATATCTTTCTTATTTCTACTAATGAAATTGCTGTGATGTCCAAGACTAACGGTTACCTCGTCAACAGCATTATCCAAGAGCTCAGCAATTGCTGCGAAAAGATACATTGTGAGTATTAACCTTGAACAATAACATCAATAACTTTAAATTTTCGTATAATAACTTGTGCTTTGAGTGATGTGCTTTGAGTGATTAGAAGGATACATTATGTCATCCATCTTCACCTACCAAGGTACAAGAAAAGTGAGTGTATGGGTGTGGCTATGGCCTTCATATTTTCATCATTGACCTTGAGACTTTATGAATTTTATAGTACATGAGCCATACGGTATAGTTAATTACCCAAGCTACTTAGATTTTAATCTCTGGTGTTATAAGTTAACAAACCTTTAACGTCAACTATCCCGGAGTATTATATCAACGTTTCTCCATTTATTACTAGTTAAAGATTCATGTTGCAATCTTGGTTTTAAAAAGCGTGAAGCGCACAAAAGAGACGAGGTCTAAACCCGAAGCACAAAAGCGGCAGGCTTTTCGTACGCAAGGGACAAGGCGATTATATAATTTTTTTTATATATTCTATAGGTTTCTAGGGTCATTTACCCAATATTTAGACACAAATAAGCGTTATATATGTTTTAATATTGAAAATACATACATGTACAGCCTGAAAAGCATGATGTACGACAATATGCTGCACAAAAATGTGGCATGTACATGAGGCGCATGCGATGGTTTTTTAACAAAAAAATGCACCTCGGCTGCGTTTTATGTACAGAGTGCGCCTCATCTAACATAAGACGCCTCAGTGGGCCTGGCGCGCTTTTTAAAACCAAGGTTGCAGTGTCCATAAAACTGGGAAATGGGTATACATTATAACATGCACCTTGAGTCTTTTGACACTTGCTGCTCAAGGGATAATGAAGCATGAGTCAACTTGATAATAAAATATAGATTTATTAATAAGTTAACTATCAAATATTTTTCATTTTCTCAAATGCCAAAAGACAGAGGGAAATATAAAAGAAAGGTCAACAAACTAAGGTCACACCTCCAAAAGCCCATTTGTGAGAAGTTGCATTCGAATGAAGAAACTTCGGGTGCACACGAGCATGTTCCAGTTCACCTGCAACAAAACATAACTCCATTTAATCACCATACAACTCAATTATGCATCTATGTTACAACTTACAACCACCTTCATAGATATACTCTCCATAACAAAAAAAAAAAAAAAACATTTCCTTTGTAATGGAACTTTTAGGTACATTTGGTGTTCTTTAATCCACAAACATTAACTATTTAATATTTAGGCATTTTAATAACATTAGGTTAAAAGTTACAGAACCTCTGTGTCAGATCAACACTTGTTTTTGTAAAGTTTGAAACTTTAGCTGCAACATTGCAAAAGAAACAAAAACATGAAACCCCAAAAACATGAAGGGTGAAATATCTCAAATGGGTGTGTGATTTTAGCAAGTTATACATGAAATTCTCTAAGAAAGTTTAGACCTTGAGAAGGAGCCCATTTTGTTGGGCCAATTTCAAAAGATCCTGCTTTCCAGAAACTCCTGTTGATCAAATGACTCTGATCATCGACTGCTGCTGCGTGATTCTGAACTTGTGGTTGATCACCACCTTCATCATCACTATCAAGAATGTCTATAACGATCATTGTAGTGAAATTGGGGTTTTACTTCTTTTTCACAACAGGGTTTTGTTTTCCTTTGAAAAGTGGTGTTTGTTCATTTAAGACTATGGGGTATGGGGTGGGGGTTGGGGGTTGGGGGTTGATGGGTTTGGGTTTCTGCGTGGCCCGTTTGGCGTGGAATTCAGCAGGGGCGGATGTAAAGAGGAACAAGGGGTAGCCTCCGCTACCGCTTGGTCGGAAAATTTTTGATGTTTTTAGTGTAAATTTTGGAAAAATTTGACGTTTTTTCGATTTCGTTACCGCCTATTTATAAAACGTTACCGCTTGGTCAGAATCCTAGATCCGCCACTGGAATTCAGCCTAGGCATTGGGCGGGGCTACCCACATGACATGGCCACCCCAGCCACGCCCCACCATACCCCTTTGAAATTGGCTTTCGGTCTTGGGTGCCCCATGCTCCACGTGTTGCACCATGTCCCCAACCCACGCCCCACCATACCCACGGTCTAAGTTAGATGTAAAATATAAGGGTAAAAAAAATTGAATTTTGTTTAAAAGGAAAATAGTGAAAATTTAGGCTATGTGTAATGGGTGCGGGTGCAAGAGTAAGAGTAGAGAGTTCGTAAGAACCGTGTCTAAGGACTGTTGCGTCGCTTCATTTTCATTCTTTAAGTGATTTCTCTAATAAGGTAACGACATCTTATCGTTTCTTTTTAGTGATTTTCATGCGTCACTAAAGCATTATACACCTTTACCGAGTGTGAGAAGGAATTATTTTTGCCTAAGTTGTTTCACTTTTTTTTACATTCTATGGCCTTACGATGTAATAGAGGTGATTTGAGCGAAAAAATAAGAGTAAAATTTGAAAGAAAAAATATAGATGAGTCATGTCTAGAAGTTACTAAAAATAAATTAAAAAGAGGGTCTAGAAAATAGAAGGTTTGGTGAAAAACAAATATATTGATGTAATGAAGAAATCTAAAGTTGTGATAGCGTTCTAGGATGAAGTTGACGTTATATACGAAGTAGCGATGTTTGATTTTTGAGCATTTACGAACAGGAGGCAACGTTACGTGTTTTATTTATTCTAGCCATTTAACATTTGAAAAATAATTTATTACCCAAAATAAAAAATAAAAATAGGACCATATAATCATCATAATAATCTAAAATTGAGGGTTTGGTTTTGTTTAGCAACAAAAATATATAAATAGGCTACTTGTTTAACAAAATCGCGAGATCAATCCCAAACCTTAATTTCATAAAACTTAAGTTCAAGTAAGAAACTAAACCTTTATTTTAAAATGTGTAAATCCTCATCATATGTTTACCTTATATACCTTTTATAATTTTTAAAATGTATCCTAATATTCTGTCTCTTAAATTAATACCAAAAGTGTTTATTCGACTAAGAGCTTGGATATGAGTGAAATAACAGCCATGAAGAGGAGAAGCATGTGGATGTATCATGTGTGTTGATTTCTTTACGGCCAATAAAAAAACCTTCATTTGGAAGGCGTCTCTTGGGCATAGTTTTTGGCACCCCTATAGGCGTATGGCCATGTACACCAAACCATTGGACACAACCTAGAACGTGTGGAGTGTGCCAATTACCTCTAGCTCAAGTGGTAAAAGAACTTGAATTATCCTTTAAAGATTCAAGTTTAATTCCTATTTGATGTAAAAAAGAAGTGAGCCACTGGTGGACAGTGATAGAAGACCCTAGGAAACTTGGGTTCGATCCTTGAGTCAAACGGGTAATTACCGTCGTGCCTACGGGCGGGTGGGTTACCGTGTTTTCCTTGAAATTGGTGGTGGACCACTCGGGTTACTCTTGAAGTACTCCGTTTGTCCAGTAAATGCCCTGAAAGTGCTCGTTTGGCCGTTAAAAAAAAAGCGTGTGGAGTGTTTTGTAATTAAAGGACAAAACTTATTATAAAGATATTTATTAGAGTAAACTGCCATTTTGGTCCCTGTGGTTTGGTCAATTTTGTCACTTTAGTCCAAAACTCAAACTTTTTGCATCTGGGTCCCTGTGGTTTCAGTTTTGTTGCCATTTTGGTCCAAAAATGAAATCTGGTCATATTTGTCTTATAAAATGCTGTTATTTTGTCCTTTTCCGCAAGGGCAAAATGATCATTTCTTTTTTTATAAATAAATACCATATTTTATAAGACAAATATGACCTGATTTGCCCCTGAGGAAAATGACAAAATTGCAGGATTTTATAAGACAGATATGACCTGATTTCATTTTTGGACCAAAATGGCAATAAAACTGAAACCACAGGGACCCAGATGCAAAAGGTTTGAGTTTTGGACTAAAATGACAAAAGTGACCAAACCTCAGGGACCAAAATGGCAGTTTACTCTATTTATTATATTAACTCATCATCTGTCTTAAAATAAGAAATCATGGAAACCACCACCACCGACTTTTAACAGAAAAGGAGGAGGAAGCAAGGAAGGAAGGAAGGCGTGAGCTCTGCAGATCGCTGAACTTCCTCATCGGAGACTCGTAGATCTGCGACAAAGGTACCCTCGTTCTCCCTTTACATAACTCTTGCTGCAGTTTTCACACTCTGTTTTTACATTATTCCTATTGCTAGATCTTGTTTGATTATAACCACAATCCACTCAAATTAGGGCCACAAACGTTCCTAGGGTTTTACTTTTTGACTGTTCGATCAGATTATATCAGATCACCATTCTAATGTGACTGGTATCATATTATTTGACGATGAACATGAATATTCTGTAAATCTTAAATGTTGTTGCGATCACTGATAGCTAGCTAGGTTTTACTTTATTAAAAATCAATATATAGAAATTACATTCTCGGTGTGAAAATACACAATTTCATTGTTGTGTGGACCAAAACATTCCATGTTTTGGGGAAAGTTCCAATCCGAATTTGCCTTTTTTTCTTCTTCATTAACATTCGGTATTCATCGGAAAATAGTGTTGAGTTTGAATTTAAACCTAGGGCAGCATTTTAGTGGTTGGTAAAGTGTTTACATTTTGTCTGTTTTTTAGATACTTGACAAGTATAATGAAAGTTTTATATTCAATTGCTTCAGAACAAACCAAGAAATGATAAAAAGCGGGGATGACAATCATGAATTGTAATGAGAAAAATTATGCAGATGAGTGATTTGTTGCCCTTTAAAATGGCACTTAGTTCAGGGCCGGCTCAAGGGGGAGTGAAATAAAGCAAGAGCTTTAGGCCTCCATTTTCTTAGGGCCTCAAGTTCTAAGAAAATATATTATATTTTGGTAATTTTGGCTTTGAAATTGTTAACATTGAGGTTTATGATCTATAATTATGCGTATACAAAGATGATATATGAATAATAGATTCATAGCAATTTTTTTCGTTTACAAAAAAGAGCCCCAATTTTGCTATCCGCTTTGGGCCTAGAAAAAATTAAAAATTTTTGAGCCGGCCCTGGCTTAGTTGTATCATTGGTCTGAGTCAAAAGTTATGTTTTTAGATGGTAGCAAAACACATCTGATATGAATTGATGCAGGACAGTCAGAAATTGAATAACAAAGTTTAAAATAACCAATCGTCCCACTAAATAGAGAGTTTTGGTATTTGCAGTATGAAAATCTTAACAGAAAGAAATTTAAATACCAATAGTTATATTGTGTGAAACTGCAATTTCTCATTTTGGCTAATTCTAAATGTACACTTGTTATATATCGAGTCGGGGGTCTCATTGGAAGCAGCCTCTCTATTCCTACAGGTTAGAGGTAAGGCTGTCTACATCTTACCCTCCTCAGACCCTACCTTAGCGTTGCTATTGGTGGGATTTACTGAGTATGATGATGTTATATATAAAATAATAGTTATCATGATTGAGGATTTGAGCTCTAAAGACAATTTAATAACTGCAGATCCAGCCATGGACTTGGACACAGAGCCTAAAGCTATGATGATTAAGCATGATCATGTTCCAAATAGCTTGCAGATTGACCCAACGAGGGCTCGTTTTCCATGCTGCATTGTGTGGACTCCCCTCCCTGTTATTTCATGGCTACTCCCTTTCATTGGTCATGTCGGGGTAGGCCGTGAGGATGGAGTGATTGTGGATTTTGCAGGTCCTAACTTTGTGTCTGTAGATAACTTTGCATTCGGACCCGTGGCCCGTTATATGCAAATAACCAAAGAAAAGGTACAGTACACTACACCTTGTGCTAATATCATTGTTCCCTCCTTCAAAATATTATTAATAATCTTATTTAAAAACAGTGTTTCACCCCTCAGCATCCTTCGGGTGCATACAGAACCGAAGAAGAATACAGGTTAGTGGAATCAGGAAGAAGCCATTACAGTTGGGATGAAGCCTTGAAAAAGACCACACAAGAATACCAAAAGCAGACTTATAGCGTGTTAACTTGCAACTGTCACTCATTTCTGGCGAACCATCTTAACCGCCTGGAGTCACAGGCTAGTGGGTGGAACGTGGTGAATGTTGCAGCGTTGATTATGTTCAAAGGGAAGTGGGTGAACACGCCATCTATGGTTCGATCTTATTTGCCATTTATGGTCGTGTTGTTCATGGGTATTACATTTGGAGGTGCAAACTTTCTAACTTTTTTGGCTTTTGTTGTGTTCCTTCTCTTTGGATGGTATCTTTGTGGTACTTATTATTTCAAAAACATCATACAACTCTAGTAAGTAGGTTTGTCACCTGTTGGTTACATGCAGTTATGCATACAAGTGTGAGAGGTGATATGTGTATGGGTCTAGTTTTTATGTCGTAATATGTAGTAGTTGTCCCAGATGTTTCTTTGATTGTTTCATTTTTTAGGTTGACCATGTTTGTGTGAGAAAATTGGTCAACTGTGTCTTTTTCTTGTGTGGATTACTAGCTATTAAATATGTACTTTGTGCAAATGTGGTGGTACACTTGAAGTTGAAACTAGAAATGCATGTAATATTGTTACATATTTTTGGATGTATAATGAGTGTGTTTTTCTTTCGTGCACATGTGTACATATTCTTTAAAGGTGAATATGGTTGATAATTTATACATTTCAAACAAAATTGTTGAAAAATTTTGTCTGAATCTATTAGGGGTGCAACTGAGCCGAGTCTGAGCTTGAGCTTGGCTCGTTTATACTCTATTAATTAATATATTAAATAAAAATAATATAAATAATAGGATCGTTTAGGCTCGCGAGCTTGATAAGTGAAGCTCGGACTCAGACTCGTTTACTAAACAAGCTTATGTTTAGGTCTGGGCTTGGGCTCGGCTCATTTACTAGACAACTTTAAATAAGGGATAAATGTTGTTAAACATTAATGAAATTAATATTACACTAAGGCTCAACGAGCCTGACGAGTTTCACACGTCAGGCTCGAGCTCGGGATTGATAAATAAACGAGCTTTGGTTTAGGCTCAAGCTCGGCTCGTTTCAAACTCTCTCAAATCGATCTCGAGCAGCTCCCGAGCCGCTTGGCTCATTTGCACCCCTAGAATATATACAAATTCATGTATTAGTTTCATGCACTTATGCATATCATTTTCTAAATAAACGCTTATTTCCATGCTTTTTAACATAATATTGTAAGTTACAAAACTTAAATCACGAATTCATGCTTTTTTATATGTTTGAAACTTTTGACGGTCCTCAATGGACATGATGTGGTAATAATGTATTTTTCCTCTATTCACAAGGTGGAGGGTTTAAACCCTGAGGGGTACAAGTATAGAAGTATTTAGTAGTTTAGTTTACCATTGAGGGTCAGGTGGTCCCACAGGCAACTAAGTTTAAGTATTTGGATCGTTTGTTTAGAGAAATGGAGAGATAGACAGTGACGTAACTCACCGTATCCAGGTTGGATGGTGTAGGTGGAGAGCAGCCATAGGGGTATTGTGCGACAAGAGATTCCCTGATAAATTAAAAGGGAAATTTTATAGGGTTGCAATTAGACCCTATATGTTATATGGAACAAATTGTTGGGTCATCAATAAAATCCATGCACGAAAGCTAGAGGTGGCAGAGATGAGGATGCTAAGATGGATGTGTGGGCATACTAGGTTGGACAAGATAAGGAATGAGGTTTTTAGGGTAAGATTAGGAGTTGCTTGTATTTCAGACAAAATAAGGGAGGGAAATTGAGATGGTTTGGGCATGCCAGAAGAAGGCAGATCAGACCCGATTAGAATAGTTGAAACACTCACTGTAGATGGAAGGAGTAGAGGTAGGCCGAAAATGACTTGGGATGAGCGGATTAGGCAAGATTTGCTAGATTTGCACCTCTTCGAGGACATGGTCGAGGATAGAATTTCGTGGAGACGTAGGATTAAGGTTAAGGATTTTTAGGAGCTTGGCCTGGTTTTTGGTTTAGGTTCTTGTCTTATGAGTTTAAATTTTTTCGTTTTCTATGAGGTGTGATATAGCTTTTTATAAGTTGTCACTTATTCCCGGCGTCGTAGTTTTACTAACAGCTAGTTATTTATTTATGTGTTTATTTTTATTACTTTTCTTTTCCAGTTTTTTTAGTAGTTGTGTGCTTATATATGTTTTTCCAAAAGCTTATGTCTTGGTTATGGTTTTTTGGAGCCGGGGGTCTCACTGGAAGCAGTCTCTCTATCCCCTGGGATTATACTGGGTAAGGCTTGCCTACATCCTACCTTCCCCAAACCCTATCAATAGCTTCGCTATAGGTGGGATTATACTAGGTATGGTTGTTGTTGTTGTAGTAGTTTAGTTTACCGTTCAGAAGAAAAAAAAAAGAGTTTTTTTTATAGTAAGAATTTATTTTTTGAACTTTGCTAATAGACATGTATATGTGCTGATGTGCATATTGCCAGAAGAGTCCTCTTAAGTTGCAAGAGAGGTGTAAGATAAAGATTATTAGCCAGCTTCAACTGAGAACCGGACCGGACCGAGAACCGGAGGTTAAGCCGGTCTGGGTCATGAGTCATAGCTAAATAACACACCCTTTCTACTACAAGTCTGCTGTGAGACTTGAACCATCAACATAACACAGAGACATTTTCTCTGGTTCGGTCATTTTGCAAGTTCATGAACTTACATGATGAAATTATCAGCTAAGATTCTAAGTACCTGAATCCGATCTTCGACTCACCCAATTACGGATTTGAAACATCAAGTAAAGATGCATCACAGTTAAGCTTACAAACAATTAGAAAAGACAATTGATGGTTGACATTAAAAACTGCACACAATTAACATAAATGTTCAGTATAGGAACCATTCCTAAAACCTGAACCTAAATCTGAGGTTTCGGTTCCCCCAACCTTAAACATTTAACAATCATACAAATAAATCACACCAAATATTCAGGTAAACAACTGGTTCTACTTTCCGGTCAAAAACGCCAGATAACCAGTAGTACTCCGACCCATCACGAGGCTCCCAATTTAGAACCCCTGAGATCTTCACTAATATACACCCTACATTACCTTCTAATTAAATCACAACTTTGTTGATTAGTATCTCTCTTTCCTGTTTACTTTGCACTCAACCTCTTGCACTTGGAGCGCACACGGCTTCAACTGTCAACCGCTTCAGTTTGTTGGGGCACGGGTCTTCACCAAAGTTGCTGTTTGCTATGGTCACCACACACGTTTCTTTCCCAATACACCTCTGCATAACACAATTCCCAAATCAGATACACTACTTATGCACCAAGTTGGTACTTTTAACAATGCACAAAGTACAAGTATACCTTTTGAATGACATCGTAGGATGTCGGAGCATGACAAGTTCCTTGTTGGAATGTGCCACATGTTCCCAGCGGGGTTCCAAAGCTCGCGAATTTAATAGCGGAAATGGTTAGACCTGGACCGCAGTGTAAATGCACCTTCGGTCTATGGAGCTCTTGTGTTTTACCATAGCTTTCAATATGCCAGTCCTTGATGTTTGGATGATATTCAAACATATCCGCACATACGGTTGTTGTTGACCGTTTGACTAGTGAAATACGGGTCGGGTCTCCACCGAGTTCTTCAAATAGCACCAGTGAATTGTCTGTCGGCTTTAACCACGATCGAGGCACGTGGTACCTGCAATATCACAAAGTTAAGTTTATTTCTGTGTGTTGCACTGTTGCATGTGTGAGATTATTTATAGTTGTACCATCGCTGGGTTGGTTGACCGCATCCGAGCTGACATTTGGGAGGGCGGTAAGTACCGGCATAATGGCACCCTTGGCAGTTACCGGTGGCGTACGCGGTCCAGTATCTTCCTATGCTTTGACCGTTGATCCATACTTGACCTTTGCCCATACTGCTCATGTCTAGAGCCAACGGCTCGTCTCCCTCTGGTGCGTTAAAAGAAGCCTAAACCCCATTTCGAAAAGGTTAGCGACGGTTAAATAGCAAACTGTGACGGTTTATGGCGTTGCAAAATACCTTGTGCCATGTTAGCGGCTGTTGTTTCTGAGCGATAAGAGAACCCTGCAGCCATGCAACCGATGACATATGGTTCGCAGAGATAACGTCCATGGCCTCACCCTTCAAGCCAACCTGGTAGGTCCATTTAGCCCATGACAAATCTTGCTTCCCCTGATCAAGACCGTACAAAGCCACTGGACCCGTAACTCCGGTTTCCCATGTTTCATAATGTCCTCCGATATTCTTCAAATAAAAAGAAAATAAAATTAGATTCGATAAATAAGTCGATTTGAGAGTAGAATTTACGTGAAACTAACCGGTAATCCCATGGCAACACTAAGCAGTGATATCTTATTGTTCCCGGGACGGAGATTGACTTTTTCTTTGTAAGTAATTCTCCTGTTTTCACGTGTTCCAAAAGCCGAACCTACATGTAAATGACCGTTTAGAGTCGACTATGTGTTTTTTAAGGAAAATATAAGATCATTCAAGTACCTGAAAGTTCTCCATTAACAAACACATGAAGAGCATGACCCGTTGACTGGACCAACAATTTAGGATGCTCCCCGCCTCTCAAAAACGATTCAGAAGAACTTACTTCAACACTACAAAAAAAAAAAAAAAAAAAAAAAAAAAAAAAAAAAAAAACTTTCTTTTAAGACTCGTGAAGAATGGTAAATATGGTAAATTTTGCACATGTTAGAAATTGAAAGACTTACTTTGTAGAATACCAAAGGTAATCGCTATTATCTCTGGTGACATTAACCTGCTCTAGTAGACCCGTCACAGTGAAAGTCGAGCTGTCATCAGCGGTGGTCAGATCTTCATTGTACGTTTCCCATGTAAACAAATCGGTATTCGTCGGCAACATTTCCATTTGTGTCGATTGAACCCCAACCTGTATTGATATTGTTACAAATTACAAGTTATAATAACCACACGAAAAATATGTTGCAAAGAATGTTAAAATAATTCTTTGAAAAAGTAAACTTTCATACCTTTGCGGTGTTGAAGACGACGTTAGTGCAATCGGGAAGGATGCTGATGGACCATGGTGGTAATGTATAGTGCATGTTGTTGAACATCACTTTGGCAGCGTTATTTGGGTTGTAATTAGCTAGAAAAGCCGCACAGTGTCCGGATTCGGAAGAAAATACATGGGCCTGAAAAACGTAAAATAGTTGGTAATCATATTATTTTGTTTTGATTTTCGATTTTTCATTGAATTTTTTGGTAAAGATTGTTCAACCTGTTGAAGGTTTCCCAAAGAAGTGACTGTAGGATCTGCGGAAACTAAAGCGGGTTCACATTGCTTGATAGCTTTGTGAAGCTCCTTCAAATGCCCGTATTTTGGTTGTCTGATCAAACCTACAAATTTTAAACAACAATAAGTTTGACCGCAAAAGTCAAAATATAGGATTCTGAATGTGATAGCCGATAGATCATACATTAGTATCCACAATTGTTAAAATTTAACTCACCGTATTCATCAAGTGGAGCATCATAGTCATAACTGGTAGTGATGAACGGGCCTCCAGCAGAGCGACCGAAATTCGTTCCTCCGTGGTACTGATTTTTTAAAGAAAAAAATAACATTTGTATTTGTTATTAATATATTATTATTAGGTTTTGATTTTATTGGGATGGAAAAAGATACCAACCATATAGTAGTTGAAAAATGATCCACCCTTTTGTATGAACCGCGCAACGCCAAATGCCAAATCTTGAACGGGCCTCTCATGGACTGGGCCACCGAATTCCGTGAACCAGCCACTCCAAGCCTCGGTCCAAATGGTTGGTTTGTATGGCTTGTTCGGGGAGAAAGCGTCACAATAGAAACCATTGCATGTGTTTATCTGCCACCAAAACCCCAAAATGTTAGTTAAACAACAGTTGCATTAACCATTAACCAACAAATTAAATTAAAAACCAATTCATTTTGAGTTTTTAATAATCAAAGCCCTAGCCCTTTATGCAACAAGCCTGGCCTAGGCCCAAACCACACCAGGCCTGGCCCTTTATACATGGCCCAAAGCCAACCCTTTCCCATATGCATTAAGGACAGTCATTAACTTAAATAACTTAAAAAGCAACTGACAAAGAAACAAAGATTCCTAATGAGTATTGACTATTGACCAAATATTATTAATTTTCTAATCCCATCAATTAATGAATAAACCCACTGACTGTTGTCGTCGCATTAAATAACTAACGATTGGTCGAATGTCGAAAATACCCTTAATTAAAGTGATCTTTTTGGCATCATCAAAGGTAAAAATGGAAACTTTAGCATGTGAAAGAAAGAAACAAATGAATCTGAGAAGTGCTTACAATAGGATCAGGGGCATCTTCTTGCTTGCACATGACCCATGGGACACCTGTCCCCAATCCGACGGCCATCTTTGCAGCCCAAGTCATGTAGTTATATCCAGCACCTCCAAGTGCTTTCCCAATAGACCCATACTCATTTTCAATCTGCACCCAACCACATTACATTTCTCATTAACTCAACCCCCAATGTACACCTTCAACTGCACAAGTTACAACTCGTTACGCTCCGTATCGTACCTGAGATAGGATTATCGGACCTCCTTCTGACTCGAACAGTTTTTCACTCTTCATCATGTTCACAATTTTCTCAGTGAAACCCTTCATAGCCCTCTGCAACAACAGAAATTAAAAAAAAAAAAAAAAAAAAACTTTTTATATAATTATTATCATAATATAATATTAAAAAAGTGAGATTAGGTAATTTTTACCTTAAATGGCTCATTATCAGTTCTGAAGCTAATTCCAGGAACATATTTCAGCCAAACTGGGAATCCTCTGAAAGAATTAACACAAATAAATTTTTAGTAATTTTACATAATATTAATATTAATTGTCAAACCCTAAAGGCTAAAAACTAAAAGAAAAATCCAGATCTGAGACATAAACATAATGAAAAATATTTCTAAAAAAATTACCCAAAATTCCATTCAGCACAAACATAAGGTCCAATACGGAGATGAGCATAAAGCCCTGCTTTTTGCACCGTCTTCAAGAATCTCACCAAATCATATCTCCCTTCAAAATTATACTGAATTTCACAAGCAAAATGTTTAAATCTTAATATTAGTAATTAAAGCATGAATCTTTATAAAATCAAGGAACTTCTATAAAATTATTTACCTAAAAATAGAAAAAAAAAATAACCATAAAAAGAAAATACAGATCTACTAAACTAACACTAAAATTTAAAAAAAAATATGTGGAATTTGAACAAAATTACAGTAAAATTAACACTAAAAACCACCCATAAACCCCTAAAAATTGAAACTTTAAAGAAAAAACAACATACATTGCCAGGAGAAGGCTCATGCACATTCCAAAACACATAAGTTTCAATCACATCAAGCCCTCCTTCTTTAGCCTTCATAATCAAATCTTCCCACATCTACAAAAAAAAAGAAAAAACCCATCAATTAAACCTCACAAAAACCCACATTTCACCTAAAAACCGAAGAAAAATTCAAGAAAAATGAAATCTTTAACAAATTAAAACTTCAACAACCTCTGGGGTACTTCTGGGGTAATGTATAGAACCAGAAATCAAGATTCTTCTTTGACCATTAATAACAATGGCCTTGTTGTCATATGTGACAGTACACTGAATCTTTTGAACACCCATTTGAAGTAAGAGCAAGAAGAGCAAAACCCATTTGGAAACCGAGCTGGTTTCCATGATTTGGGGTTGAAATTGGGGAAGAATGAGCAGAGCAGGGGAAGAAGGGTTTGGGGTGAGGAGGGAGTGAGAGGCTGAAAAGGGGGTAATATTGTTGATTTGTTTCAGCCAGATCAGCTGCACACCGACATATATGGTGTGTATGAATGTGTCTTTTTATTTAATTAATATAGGCACAGGTGGGTGTTTTCCGTATGTAACATTGATTGATTGATATCTTTTGATTCAATTAACAATTATTTGGTTTGTGTATTGCATCGTGGCGTAAGACAATTGTCATTGTCTTACTTTGGTTTAACTTTTTAAATATGTTTCTTTATTTGTTTTGATTTTGAAAGTATGTGTTATTTTAATGAGTTGTTCTCATAACTTATGACATGTTAACTTGATCGCATGGTATTTTTTACCAAAGGTATGTAATGGTATTAGAGTATGAATTAAAGGTGTCACTCCCAATGAGTTTGCAAGTAAATGAATTATATGCTAAACAAATCTGTAGATTAAGAAATAGATTAGGGTGAGCGGGGGACTCCCCTGAGCGGGGCACTCCCCTAAGATGGGAGTCCCCTCTCTTACGCACACCTAATCAGGTTATGTCACGTCAACTCCCTTCTTAAACTCCCCTCACACCCCAATTTGATGGCGGCACTCCCCTATTAGGTGACTTGTTTTTTTATTCAAAAAAAAAAGGAAATAATTGATTGGTTTGAAAAGAGGGTGGCCCCACACTCTCCCCCTTCCTTCTTCGGTGAATTCACCCCGACCCACCTCCCCGATTTGGGTCACCGCAGGAATGGCGGCGGTGTTCCCGCTGGGGGAATAGGGTCACCGCGGCCACTCCCCGTTGGTGCCCCGCTCACCCTTAGTGAGTATGTGGGTTATACTTATCATTCTTTATAGTATAGAGGAAAAAATAAAGAACACAACTAAAACACTACTACAATAGATTCTTTATAATAGAGAATACATTAGAGAAAACTAAAGTACAACTCCATATTTACATGCATTATGTATAATACAGAGGGGAAAAAAGAAAACAAAAAAAACACCACTACATTGAAATCTCTAGAACAGAGAAAAATATATAGAAACTACAACTCTATATTTAGAGGTTCATATTTAACCCACTATATGTTCATTATGTGTTTAGGAAAGAGAGAAAACTAATATAAGAACATTCATATTGGAGCCTCTATTCTATATAATATAAAGTTAAGAATGGAGAAAACAACATAAACATCATCACATTGGAATCTTTATAATATAATAGAGAAAGATATAAAGAAAATAAAGTACACCTCTATATTTATAGCATTCACTTGGAGCCTTTATCACCATCTATATAATTTATATAATTTAACCAACAAACACATTTTTCTCTAGATTGTATTTGCTTTTCAAAAACCTCTTGCGTCCAACTCTCTATCTATATATCTATCATACTCACAATCACTTATTTTATTATTTTTTTCTTTCCAGCACACTCACAATTAATATATAGAGGCTTGGATATTAGTCTTTAAATATAGAGGTTTACTTTAATATCTATAAAATTGTCTCTATTATAAAGATTCCAATGTAGTGGTGTTTTTGTTGTTTCCTCTATTTCTTCCTCTATGTTATATAGAATATATTACTATAGAGGCTCCAATGTGAATGCTTGAGGTTCATATTCAACCCTCTGTATTATTTTCTGTGAGTGTGTATGAAAGAGAAAAAAATAATAAAATAAGTGTTTGTGAGTAAGAAATAGATAGAGATAAAGAGTTCAATGTGAGATGTTTTTTAAAATTAACAAAATCTAAAGAAGGTTGCGTTTTTATATAGATGAAGATGGAGGTTCCAATGTGAATGCTCTAATAAGTGTTTGTGAGTATGATAAAGATAAAGATAGAGAGTCGGGTATGAGAGATTTTTGGGAAATAAACAAAATTTAGAGAAATGTGTGTTTTTTAGTTTTATTATATAGATAGAGATGAAGGGTCCAATGTGAATGCTCTAAGGCTTATATAGTACACCTCTATATTTTTGTGAGTATATAAGAAAGAGAAAACAAATCTATACTATATTATAATGTATGAGGGAAGAGTATTTTAAGATACCCAAATAATAGAGTAAATTTCAAAGTTCGTCCTTTATGTATGTCTAATATATCAAAGTATGTCCTTTATCTTTAATATCTTCAAGAAACATACTTAATGTTTGCAAATCCTTACAAGTTATGTCCCTTAGCCCTAACTAGGTTAATTTTTACAGTTAAGTATGACCAAATGGACCCTACATAAGGGTATTTTGATCATTTACTTTATTTACTCAAATTAATAAATATAAAAAGTAATAAATAAAACAATTAAAATATATTATATATATATTTACGTATATAGTTACAGGAACAAGACTCCCTATCTCTCTAAACTCTCTCCCTGCCCCAATCTCTCTCTAACTTCTGGTGACACCACCATCTACCACCACCTCCCTCCCTCTGTCGCTCCTTCTCCGGCGACCACACTCACACCCGATCCTCCTCTGTCTCCCGATATCGTCGCCCACACACACCCACACCCCCCTACTGAGCAGATCGGACAGATCGAAGAGAGAGAGAGAGAGACGGAGAAGAAGAAAGGAGTCGATCCCCTCCTTTTACGGCGACAGTGGCAGCGGCGCCCCCTCCTTTTACGGCAACAGTGGTGCGGTGAAAAGGTTTGTGCAGCGGTGATGGGGGTTTTGTAGCAGGAGTGGAGGTGCAGCGGTGATGTTGGTGGTTGCAGGTGGGGTGTGGTGGTCATTCATCTCTTAGATCTGGAAGGAGGCGGCTGCTGGTTGTTGATTTTAGGTGTTCGGTGTGGGGTTCAGGTGAGGGTGTGGTGGGAGGATGACAAAGACGGGCCATGGCCGGAGTTATAAAGTCTCCGGCGAGTCGGATCGAGTCACAGAAGGTCGGGATTTTGCTAATGTTCGATTGCTGCTTCTGGATTTTGGTTGTAATGTTTTGATTTTTGCTTCTGGATTTTAGTTTTAGTGTTTCAATTTCGGTTTCTGCTTCTGGATTTTGGTTCTAGTGATTCATGTCTAGATTTGGTTATAATGTCTTGATTTCTGCTTCTGGGTTTCAATTCCTGATTATGGATTTTGGCTTTAATGTTTTGATATCTGGATTTGGTTAGAATGGTGGCTGGTGGGGGTGTCTGGCGGTGGTCGTGGTTGTGGCTGGTGGGGGTGTCTGGTGGAGGTAATGGTGGTGGCTGGTGGAGGTGATGGCAGAGAGAGAGAGAGAGAGTGTTTGTGTCTGGTGGAGGAGAGGAGGTATATTGTTTTATATAAATAAATGGTAAAATGTCCAAAATACCCTTATGTAGGATACACTTTGTCTGATTTAACCATGAAAAGTAACTGGATTAGGACTAAAGGACGTAACATGTAAGGATTTGCAAACATTAAGTATGTTTCTTGAAGATATTAAAGATAAAGGACATACTTTGATATATTAGACATACATAAAGGACGAACTTTGAAATTTACTCCAAATAATAAGAACTTCTTCCCTCTTTATTTATAAAAAGAAACCCATAAAAATGATGGTAACTTGGTCTTTTAAACACTAATTATATTTTAGTCCCCCATATTATTACAATTAAATCCCTTTATTTTAACAAAATTATGGATAATTAGTTACACTTTTCCCCTTCCGCAACAAACTTATAATTCTTTTATGTATTTTTTCATGTCTTATAAACTAAAATGTTTTAAAAAAATCCAAATGTATCGTGATAACCTACTCATTTTTGTCGATGTTTCGATAGTTGTCTTGATTAGTATTGTCGTATGGATTAAAACATACAAGTAATGATGCATTAGTGTATAAGTTATTAAAGCAATGTGTCATATCACATTTCAAATGTTTAAGACTCTCTACGTTGTTGTCATTATTATCAATTTAATAATCTTCCAACCTTTTTCACTCCAATTTTCGTTTGATGATTGTTCACGGCCAATTTGTTCCGACAACTAGATAAAATTTTGAAACCTTGCACATACGGGTTTATGTGAGCTTTGTTCGTATTCTGTATGTTTGTGTATTTACTTGGTTGGGTGCACACACTTGCCTGGGTTAGCAAGTAGTAAATTGACATTAAATAAGTTCACTTGTTTTATCTAATTGGTTTCATTAAGATAATGTTTTATTAGTTTTCTCCATCTAATAATATTTTATACGTAACGAAGTGGTATGTGGTCGTAATGAAAAAGAGAAACCTTTAATAGGCTAAAACACACTTGTTTGAATTAGATGATGTCCCCTAAATAATGGAATAACTTTTTTTTCAATTTTAGAAGGTTATTTGCATTGCGATTTTTTTAGTCGAAGACCCACATGTATATGCAAAAGATATTGTTATATGTCCAAAATATTTAATTTTAAAGGATAAGCAGGTTAAACAGAAGTAAGCAGTATAAAATAATATCATTTTACTTATAGATATTTAATTGCAACCGTAAGTGTTGTGTTGATTAAAATGTACAACGGTACCTTGTTCGGGTTTGTCTAGTTTACACTGTCATATCCTTTTCGGGTTTGTCCAGTTTACATTGTTCATTAAAAAGTTAGACCGTTATATTTTGCTTCTATATTAACTCCTTACATCCTATTTGAATTTTATATGTATACTTAGGGGGTGTTTGTTTTTTCTTCAAACATCTTCAAGGGGGCTGATGTCTGCAGGCACGCAGACGTTACCCTTGAAGACTGTTTGTTTTATTTTTTTAAACAGATCTGAACTCATCTTTTTTCATCTTAAAAAATAAGCTATGGACCCCCTTCTTAAAACATCTTCACACCTCCCTCTTCTCCTCCCTCAAACATCAGCCCCTACCACCGTCGCTCCTCCTCCTTCTCTGACCTCCCTCTTCTCCTCCGGCGACCTACCTCCTCCTCTGGCGACCTCCCTCTTCTCCTCCGGCGACCTACCTCCTCCGGCGACCTACCTCCTTCTCTGACGACCTCCCTCCTCCTCCGGTGACCAGCTCCTTCTCCGACCTCCCTCTTCTCCTCCGCTAGATCGAAGCGGAATGTGAATGTTTCGTCATTGTTTGATGCACTTCAGACCGATATCAACTTATAAAAACAAACAGTCTTATATTTTCAGCTTGCAGATCTTCAGACCACATCTTCAGTTGCAGACATAAAAACAGATGAAATCAGCTTGCAGACAATTTATGTCTGCAAAAACAAACAGCACCTTATATACACTCTTAACATCCTATTTTTTAGAATTTTTTATTTTTTTATAAAAATAGATTTTTTATATTTATAAAAATAATGAAATTTACAATTGAAGGTAAAGGTCTAAAACATACTTAAGAATCAACTACTGTTATTTTGTTTTAATAAAAAATTGAAATTTTTACAATTTTAAAGTTAATTGGATGAGTACTATGTGGATATTTAAAAAAAATTATGAACTTTATAGTAGTAGTAATAATAGTAATAAAGAAAAAAAAAATAAAAACTTAGCAATTTAACCAAAAAATAAACTTACTGTACAACTACAACAACTTATTTTTTATTTTTTATCATTTTGTATTATTTTTTATTAAAAAACAAAATTTTACAGGTTTAAAACAAACAGTTTTTTATTTTATTATATTTTTGAGATACACAACATTTTAGTTTAAAAAATAAAAATGTATTTTTATTAAAAAAGGCATATAAAAAGTAACGAAAAAATAATCCATAAATTTTCAACCTTGATTAGATACTTACTAGATTGTGTTACAATTTTAAGGGATAATAAGTTCAAACTATATACTCTTAGGCTAAAGGGTATGGGGAGCATGAATTGGGTCATTAATGTCACATAGGATGATTAATGGATTGTTGTACCATCCCCTTCCTTCATCCACCATGGTTGGCATGGATTAAACCATGGCAAACCATGAGCCTGCTTTCCTTTTTCAATGATTCATTTTCCTTTTCTACAAAAATAAATTAAAATAGGAAGATAGTGGTTTGGGTCATGACCACACCCTTAGGGTAGTGGTTTTGGATGATGGATTAGAAGTGAATGACATGGCGCCGATGTCGAGGATCATGGTGACCATGAGGGTCATGACCACACCCTATAGCCTTAGTCTCTTATAGACAAGTAAGGGATAATAAGTTCAAACTTTACTCGTATAGTTCAGAATAATTAGTTGCAAAAAAGTTTTTTACTTGACTAGATACATACTAGATTGTGTTGCATTTTTTAAAAAAATATAAGTTCAAAAATACTCTTATAGATAATATTAGTTAGTTGAAAAAAGTTACATGTTATTCAATTCGTTGGTTTATAGGTTTTATGTATAGTATAGTTATTCATTAGCTTTTTTAACTTCAAAAAGTTTATTGTTCTTTATAATTCTTGGTTTACAGGTACTTCAATTTTCTGTTGTGTATAAATTTGATTTATTCTTCTATTCTCACACTTAACTATGATTTTTTTATGCATTTGGTGGTTTCTTAAATATTTGTTTAAGAAACCGAGTTAGGTTTCTTAAATATTTGTTTAGATTTTGTTTTTGTAACACATGTTTTTATCGTTGCTCTTTACAAATCATGTACATTTGTGTAGGGTTGTTATATGAAATTATTGTTGGAATTATTCCATTTTTTTAAGTATTTTTTACGAATGCATGTAGAGCAATTGTAAATATCTTTAAACTAGGTTAGAACTCCGTGTATTACACGAGCTGAATAAAATATGATTTTATATACTAAATAATAAAAAAATTACATCTTTAAAAACCCTTGCATTGCACGGATTAAACATGTAGGATCGTGTGATGACCCGAACGAGTCGTTCAGAGGAGTTTTGATCTGTTTCAGAGGCGGAAACTAATAAACAGACGTCGACACAACTTGCAATTCACTTTAAACACCTTTCTGATTGATATAACACTGATTACACGCAGAAATCAAACCGGCAGCACCTCGGTATGAATTCCCAGAACTATTTTATGATTTCGCTTGAACTAACCTATTTATAGCCTTGAGGTTCCGCTTGAAAGTGACATGTGCATTTCAAGCGGAATCAGATAGATATGATTTCGCTTAAAAATGACAACAGTCATTTCAAGCGGAATCAGGTCCTTCAAGCAAAATCAACTTAATTAACACATAAAACTCCTATTTTCTCGTACAACGTGCCCTGGTCTAACATATCTAGTTACAAGACTCGATACAAGACGAAGACGACAGATGTATGCACCAACATACTCCCCCTCAGATGTTGATGAGTCTTAAGTGTCGAGTCTTCTCTTCTTCAATCTTGATCAGTCTTTGAGCTTTCAGAATTTCTTCTCTTCCAGGATCTTGACCTGGTTCTTCCCTATTTAGCTCCAGCAGATTTTTCCCCTTGAATACTAAGAACTTCCAGGATCTGAGTCTGGCTCTAGAGCTTTCTAATTCTCTTGATCAGATCTCTTGATTCCTTAAATTCATCAGCATCACCTGCTTCAAAATCGTAACCTGGCTCAAACTTTATCCATAGAGTCCTCAGATATCAGAAACCTGGCTCTTCTCAAATTTCAAACCTGCACATTCTCTCCCACAAAATAAATTCCATAACAATTTAATATTAAGATGTATGCACCAACTCGGACTCTCCTCTTTCAAAACAATCAGAATATCTGTGGCCATTTGCTAAAATTCAAACATTTCTAGATTTAACAGACTCCCTCTCAAAATGATCATCATGTTCAGCACTTGGAATTTTGAAGATCAGCTCTTCAACATCAGTTTTCGAAAATCTTTTTGAATTTTTCAAAATTTATGCTAAAACACTGAAAATCTTTTTGGAATTTTGAGTTTAAAAGAAATGCAGTAAAGAAAATATTTACAGACAATATTTTTTGTGAGTTTGTGTAAGAGGATCATATCAGTTTATGAGACAAATCACCAACACTGTTAAGCTTCATTTCATTTTAAGTTTTAAACAATTCACTTAGATTGTCAGTATATTGATCCACTTAAATTCTCACACAAAGTTCAACTGTTTCGAGATACGATATTAATGTCTTAAAGACTTAAACTTATTCGCGTGTCCCACTACTTGAATATACTCCCGTATCCAGATCCCAATATTCAGTCTTACAGGTGAGTATACCACAGATGATATCTGTAAAGGGGTTAGGTGCGAAACCGTGAAAGCTCAGGTCAGAATTTCCGTTCAGCAGAGAGATGACCGCTCGACTTTAGGTGTGTCCCCTTTAGAGGATCTTTTCTTCAACAGCACATGATTAGCATTTTTCAATGTTTCATCATTTTTTATGCTGAGGGTGACGCTATATTTCAAGCATTTGCAAAAAGTATTATACGGGGACTAGGTCAGAATTTCCATTCAGCAGAAGTCCCGAGATAATACCCCAGATATCACTGAGTATAAAGACCTAGTATCTCAGAAAAAGGGACCTTTCAAACAAGATTTCGGGGGTTACCCATATATCCAAGAAATGTTACCCACGATATAAGCAAGTTTGAAATTTAGGTTTATATCTCGTCACAATCTACTAAATGTGTAAAAACCTACTGGCATATCCGCAATGATATTGTTTATCACATTTTAACTTTTCATTTCTTTAGCATGTTGTGATAGTCCACTGATGTACTATCATTTCCTCTTTTCACAACAAACTCGTTTTTGATTTATGTTTTTGGCTTTTTCAATTTTTCTAATTTTTTTGGATTTTCCGAAATTTTTACTCCCCCTAAAATGCAAACACATTTAAAGAAATTTGAAAACAAACTATACAGAAAATTCACAACTGATATGAATTGCTTCAATTCACCATCCACTAGGCATAAACTGTAACACCCCGTGTTTTCGAATGTCAAAGTCAAAGTCAAAGTCCAAGTCAATTTTGACTTCTTTGACTGTAATTAGTCTATTTTATGTTTATTTGTATTATGTGGAGTAAGTGTTGTTAATCAGAATGAATTGAAGTAATCGAATGTTTTATCGACGCGAAACGATTTACGACTGTGAATAGTAGGAAGTAACAATGCGATAAAGTTAACTAATCAGTAATCAAACCGATCTAACCATCATCGAACTCGAATCTCGAATTACGCGAACTTTGGTTATTGTTATACGTGTGTGTGTGTGCCTTATGTGTTACCTGTGCGTGTTTACTTTACGTTTTGTGTGGTAATCAATCAAAACTCGAATAGAATCTCGAAAACTCAAATCGAATGCAATCGAAATCGAATAGTAATGTAAGGATGGTGTGGAATATAGATGACTGTATGTTAGATATAGTAGTTGGGACCGAAAGTAATTTGAATAGGAAACTCTATCGTATTCGTATCGTCTTCAATCGAAATCGAAATATCAAAAATTCGTCGCACCGAACACTCGAACCAGGCTGTGGATCGATCAGGCTGTCAGCCGATCGAACAGCCCAGCCGATCGGACGGACTGTCCGATCGAGCAGGCTGTTCGATCGGGATGCCTGGCCGATCGGCCAGCCCTTTCCTCTTTTGGAGCCTATAAATAGGGCTATCATTGTCATTCTTTCCACTTTTGGAAACTCTCTGACCGGCCAGCTCGTGCTCTCCTCCTTTTCTCAGATTTCTTCCAATTTCGGTAAGTTTTCATCCTAAATCTTGTACTTTCTTGATCAATACATACTTCTATACCTTTCTATCCTTCGAATCTTGATTTCTAACCGTGAAATCATCAAGATCTAAGCATTCTAGGATGATGTCATCATGGTGTTCTTCAAGAACATCATGTTTTGGCCTCAATCCACCATGAATAGCTCGGATCTAACAGATTTCCACACAAACAAGCTAAGATCTATCAAATATCTAAAGATTTACATGATGTGAAGGATTGGAAGAAGGATTTCCAACTTTCTTTCAACTCTTTTACACTCAATGCCTTCAAACCGGTAGAAACGAAGCTTGAGCCAACTCACTAATCATTCTAATGGGTGTGTGGTTCAAGATTCGGGTTCTATCTACGAGGTTCACCGACTTCGGGTTAAACGTTAAACCACCGTTCCGAACCGTTCACTGGCCGGATTTGGGTGATTCCTGTCCGAGCAGGGGAAACGAGTAAGAAAGAAGGTTCCATGGTTCAGCTCGTTGTCAAACTACTTCAATATAACGTCAAATAACCAAAACAACCAAGTGTTAGACGAACAGACCGACCAGGTCAGGATGCTGACCGAACGGTTAGGCTGTCCGAACGAACAGCCCAACTGATCGGACATATCAGCCGATCGACTAGGCCAGCCGATCGGCTAACAAGTGGCCCCACAGTTTGACAATTTCAGGAAGTATAGTATTGAACGAGGTGGTGTTCGATCGAACGAGCCGTTTGATAACATTACTCATCAGGCTGTTCGACCCGCTACACTTGTTTCCATTTTACATGTATTCATCGTTATGCTATCGAACTGTTCAGGCTAACCCTACTCTCAAGCGCTCCCTTCAATCCATCAATCCATCGCTGTGAGTATACTCGATCCCTTTTTGCTTTTAGCACTTTTGGGTGTTACATACGTTACTTATATCAAAACACAAACGAACACACTACTCAAACTATTTGAACGCTAACCAATATGCATGTATTACGTGACTAAATGAATGCTTGTTGATTGTGTTTACACGTGGAATGTTGTCTACCTGCCTTAACGACGTAGTACTATAGTTTGGACTCAGCACCCGTTCACACGGGGGTTGTTAAGGACAATTACTTGCATGAATTACGGTGGTAATCATGTATTGCGAACTGTCTTGGACAGTCAACCCGCAGTCACTGGTATCCATAGGTCCATGTCGATAATTAACATGCTTCGTTTTCCTCTGTGTACGTGCTGGTTATGCGTAAACTATTCGAACTCTATATGCTATTATCAAACTTGTATGCTCACTTTTACATTATTTGTATTGACTTTATTTTAACGTATGTGACAGGTGTTTAAGATATTTGCTTGCTAGGAAAGCGAGGCTAGAATAAAGCTCTAGAGGCCCCCAACAAATAGTTGTCTGTCTGGAAAGAGCAACTAGAGCATAGTTGTTTGTAGATCTTGTCAAGCTGGGTCTTTAGGAGCCTTTGAACAATATTAATTTGTTTTATTTAAAATCTGAGTTGTCGGAACAGAATACTTGACTGGTTGTCATCTGTAATAATTTGTTTGTTATTTGGGACACGGTATGGGACGTGTTATTTAAACTGAATAGTGATGATAATTGTTATGGAAACTTCTGGACAATCTGTTTCGCTCAGTGCCATGCCCCGATGATTCCGCCATCGGTTGGGGTGTGACATAAACAATCAGAACTCCCCCTTACAACAAACTATTTTCCCATTTAGATTTCAAAACACTTAAGTTTGTTTTAATCAAAATGGTTTTTCCAGAAAATAAGTTTTGTTTTAACCACTTGTAGGTTCGGGGTAGACTCATCACATTGTTTTTCAACCACTTATATAAGGATTACATCAAGTTCAACTTAATGACCTTGACGAATCACTAATAAGATCCAACCTCTTACCACTTTGAAAGTTTATCCAAACCATTTAAACATCTACACAAATTCATTTTACCATAAAAATGCCGATTCCTGCTTCACACTTACCAACCTGGAAGCTTCGGCAATTCACACATAACCTATAAAATTTAAACACTTTTAAAAACTTTCACAAAAACAATTTATCAAGAATGATGCCGATTCCTGATCCGCGATTTTAAACTTGGGATCTCCGGCAATTCAGATTTTTAAGGGAAAAGAATTTCCACCCAAGTCTGACCAATCTTGGGTGATTTTAACTCTTGTTCAGTAGGGTTATAAGTTGCTTTCTTTGTAGCATAAAAGTCTTTAACCCCTTTGGCCTTTCCCTCGACCATTTTTCCAAAAATTTTCTTAACATTCCCATTGAATGTTTTCTCAACATCAAATTCATTCTTTTCAGAATAAAATTGATTCGAGATCTCAACCTTACCAACTTTTTGCTTAAAATTTTCATCCTTCAATGATGGAAAATTATCATCATTCACTGAAGGTACTGAGTTCTCTTTTTTAATCTCAACTTGTGGCTCTTCTGGCTTTGTGGAACCAGAATCATTGCCGACTTTCTCATCAAACTTCTTAACAACCCACATTTGGTTGTCCTTTGCTCTCTTTTTGTAAAAAATTTTCTTTGAACATTCACTAACTTCATAGGTTGAATTTTCAAAAATTTTGAACTTTTCAGTTGGTGGTTCAACATCGACAAATTTTCCTTTAAGTTTTTCAGAGACTCCCAGTTTTGTCTTAGTAGCTTGAGAACAGTTCCATGCAATGTGACCAACTTCATTGCACTTGTAACAGGTTCTAGTCTCCTTCTGATGAAAAACTCCAGTTCCTTTTCTCTCAGCAAGAAACTCCTGGTTTGATTGTCTCCAGAAAGGTTTCTTCTGTTCTTCTTCAGCACTTCCACCTGAAACAAATTTTGTGTTTGTTTTAGAAATTTTGTCATTTTTATAATTTTCAGGTGGAATAAAACCTAATCCTTTCTTTTTGTAGTTACCATTATGATTTGATTTCTTTTGAAAACCAGAACCAGAATTGTAATCTTTTTTCTTGTTTAATCATTGTTGAACTCTTGAAGTGTATTTTTTAGGTTTTCCAGTAAGATTTAAATCTTTTATTTCAGATATATTGATTTCTATCATTTTGAAAACCTTTTTGATCATTTCAAATCTAACACTTCTTATTGGAAACTCTTTGTCAGAATATAATTTGTCAGAATCATTCAAAGTATATGCTACTTCGAATGTTTCATCATTCAAATTCGATTTTGATAACAAAAGCTCTTTACTGTAAACCCGTTTAACCGATGGTTTTTGACTGTTGACTGACGAATTTGAACCTCCAGACTCAGACTCCTCATCTGTATCCAACACCTGATCGACCACCTTTTTAATTAACTCAGACTCATGATCAGTGTCAGACGATGTGAAAGTGACGTCAATGTTTTCTGGTAATTCATCAGTTGTATCGGTTTTTAACTTTATATTGACTGCCTTTTCGACTTGCTCCTCATTTGGTTTTCTGGGAGAATAACCTTCCCAGATCGGAGGCGGACACTTGTTATAGCTAACACTCGGTTTCTTACCAGTATCCTTCTTCTTTGGCTTCTCATCCTGAAATGCTTCGAAACCTGCAACAGTTGGATAAATTTGATCAATAAGATAATCAGAACTAGAATAACTCTGTAATAAGCGTCTGATTCTCTCATTCTCAATCTTCTCAGTTTCCAACTCTTGTTTTAGCTTGGCACATTCCTCAATGTAATGATTTATAGCTTTTTGTTTTGTCATCATCATGGTTAGTGCCTTTTCTCTTTCAGAATTCGTCTTTTGAAGACCAGTTACTGTTCTGTTTAATACATCGTAAGATTCCTTCATGTAGTTGAGATTGAACAATAATTGCTCTTTCATCTTCTCAATCAGCCAGTTTTTCGTCTTTTGCTGCACATTCTTTGCAAGATTCTATACACTTTAAGCAAGGCTTGATGACTTCCACAATCTTTTCTACTTCAATAATCTTTTCAGATTCAACAACTTTTTCAACTTCAGTCACCTTCTCTGTTTCAATAATCTCCTCAGCAACACTTTTAACTTCATCATTTTGAACAACACTTTCAGACTTCATTTGCTTTTGTTCTTTGGCTGCTCGACTCTCCTTCAGCTTTTCCAAGCGATCTGCAAAATAAAAATGAAAGCTTTCAAGAGATAGATGAGTTTTTGCAACATTAATATGTTTTTCTTCTTCATCATCACCACTGTCATCAGTTGGTGATTGATCAAACTCAATTGATTTATCAGAACTATCATCTGAAAAATCAGAATTAGGTGGTGTTTGATCAAAAACAGTTTCTCTTTCTGAACTTTCATCTGAACTTAGTGAGCTTTCATCAGATGACACAGACTTTTCTTCTTCATTCTTCACACTAACACCAATAGCTTTCATCCACTTGGTAAACATATCTGGTTCTTTCACAATTTTAGCAATGAAAGCTTTAAACTCTCCTTTCTCATCCACAAACATATCCCAGCTAAAACCTTCAGGTAACCTTTCATCTTCCTAATTGATTAGGCATGTTTTGCTGTCGGATGAAATGTATTTTTCCCAGCTGAAATTTTCTTGATTCACTAAACATGCTCTCTTTGAAGAATCCTCTATCACTTTTCTACCAGCCACTTGTGGTTCCTGTTGTTGTTGACCAACTTGTTGATATATGGCTTTTTGGTAGTAGTCATCTTTTCCAAATGGATTCTTAGCTTCACTTGCTTCTCTATTCTTGCATTCCCTATTGAAATGGATTTTCTCCCTGCATCGAAAACCAGTAACTGTAGATTTATCAAAACCTAAAGTAGAAACATGTGCATCAAGAAAATCATTTCTTCCAGTAATCATCTTAAATTTTTTTGCTCTCCTCAAGACACTAGCTAGACACCATTTGATGTCCATTAGTTCCAATTCTTCAGCGTCTATCTGATCGTAATCCTCTTTTGTCAGCATAGGATTCCCGATCCTCCCTGCAACTAAACCTTCATAGGATTGTAACACCGTTGCAAGTAAAGACATGTGATCTTTTTCAATTTCTTCAGAAAAACTTTGACCCTCTAGAAGATTCAAGGCTATATTGCACTGTATCACACAACCATTTCCACTTTTTGAACTTTGAGTATGAAAACTTGAAGATGAACTCTTGGGATTAACACTTGGATATGAAGAAAATCCACTGCTGTTGTTTGAACATTGATCAACATTTTCAGATGAATTTCCAGCACTAAACGCAGTTTGTATTTTCGGACTTCTTTCAACCTCTTGAACACTGCCTTTGTAGTACATCTTCACATCTTGTTGACCACTCGGATTATTCATCCTCGCAATCTTTTGTTGTTCAAGATCCTGACCCTCAATCTTCTCAATGAACTGAGAAATTGTCAAACCATCATACACTCCGGTGTTCTTTAGGATCATCAAATAAGTACCCCACTCCTTTTGAGGTAAAGCATCAGCTAACTTGTCGACTCATTCTTCACGATCTTTGGTAATGCTTAACATCGACATGGATCGCACTAAGTGGCAATATCTTTCGATCAATTTCTTTGTATCTTCCCCTGGTAGACTTGTGAAAAGATCAAATTCTTTCTTGAGCAACGCCTTTTTTACTCTTGATCATCTCCTCACTTCCTTCAAACTTGATTTTAAGAGCATCCCAAATTGATTTTGAAGTTTTGTCATGTTGAAGCAATACAAAGATGTCTTCCTTAATAGCTTGCCAAAGCAGACTAATCATCATTTTTTCAGCTTTGTACATATCTCATTCTTGGTCACTGAATTCAGAAATTTCTTTTATAACTTGTAGATCTGTACGTGGTAGAACATACTTCTTCAAAATACACTCCCATGATCTTAGATGGTTAGCTTGCACCCAGTTTTCAAACCTATCTTTCCATCCGTAATACTCCTCAATGCTCATTAGTTTCGGGGGTTTTTGCATTGTTCCAGTCTTATTTTCCAAGTTCATGTTTTGAGCAATGGAAGCCGGAGTAGTCGGGGATGTGGCAAACGCGTTGTAAAATTCTTCACTCATGATTTGATAACACGTTTTTCAACAATAGCACTTTTCAAGTGAAATAAGGTCTTCAAGCGGAATCACCTGAAATAACAACTTCAAGCGAGATTAAGTTTCAAGCGAAATAACAAGTTGGAGCGGAATCAGTACAGATTGGAGCGGAATCACTGATTTCGCTTGAACTTTCAAGCGAAATAACCAATAATTTTCAAACGGAATCAAAACTGAAGCGAAATCTCTGATTTCGCTTGAAAATGTCAAGCGGAATAAGGTCTTTGAAGCAGAATCAGATATTTCGCTTGAAATGACTTTTATTTTCGAGCGGAATCACCTATGTTCGTTCAAGCGGAATATCAACTATGGTCCATTTTTACCATTTTTAAGTCGAATTTTGTTCTGAATCTTTCAAGGCTTTGTTAAAAAGCAGTTTTACACAATATGTGAGAATTTTAGCCGATTTTGACTGTGAAAAATAGTTAATTTTGTAAAGAAGGTGTAGAAATCAGAAATTTCGAGCTGAATCGAAAAGAACTCCTCTTCCTGAGCTCTAATACCAATTGTAGGATCGTGTGATGACCCGAACGAGTCGTTCAGAGGAGTTTTGATCTGTTTCAGAGGCGGAAACTAAGAAACAGACGTCGACACAGCTTGCAATTCACTTTAAACACCTTTCTGATTGATATAACACTGATTACACGCAGAAATCAAACCGGCAACACCTCGGTATGAAAATCCAGAACTATTTTATGATTTCGCTTGAACTAACCTATTTATAGCCTTGAGGTTCTGCTTGAAAGTGACATGTGCATTTCAAGCGGAATCAGATAGATATGATTTCGCTTGAAAATGACAACAGTCATTTCAAGCGGAATCAGGTCCTTCAAGCGAAATCAACTTAATTAACACATAAAACTCATATTTTCTCGTACAACGTGCCCTGATCTAACATATCTAGTTACAAGACTCGATACAAGACGAAGACGACAGATGTATGCACCAACAAAACATATACGTGTATTACACGATTTGAATAAATATAATGTAATCGGTTAACACACATAATCGTTAATATATGTTTTTGAAAAAATAAACTTTGATGTACTATATATACTTTTTATAACATTTTACTTTGTTTATTTTTATTTATCATTAGGTTAGAAACTTGTGTATCACATAAGTTATAACATGTTATTTTGTTTATTTATTTATTAATAGGTTAAAAACTTGTGTGTTACACGTAGTTGAATCAATGAATAAGAGATAAAGCAAAAAAAATTATATAGCAATAATCATTAAAACTAATATTAATAATAATAACCCATTATATTAAACAATATATATTTATTCTACTATATGGCAAAACGATCCATTTGTATTTATTATATAAATATGTTATATATCAACTAATATCTAATTGAATTTAATACGCATAAATAAAAAGATGCATGATCATTTATGTGTTTCTTAGCTAAAAGAACATATAAAAATACACAGGAATAATATTTGTCATGTAAATAATATTTTATTTAATATATGTGGTAGGGAATTATGAAAAATTGAATGTATTTAATATTTTATTTATATAAATTTCGTGTAATAAAAAAGCTTTTTGATATCACTATAATACTGAAGTACGTTAAAATTCGAATATGTGTTCTTTAAGTATAGCTGATAAGAAGATAAGCATAAAAAATAAATATCTTTATTTATAGATAAATTGGTATATTTATAATTTAATAGGAGATAATCAAGTAGGAACGAGCATAAAAATAGATAGCTCTAATGAATAACATATGTCTACCATGAGTTTATTTTACTATATAGTATAGATATAGAATATAGATTTTACTATTCATGATTCACATGTGTGTAATCTTAGAAACCCAACAATATACATAGAATCATGGTTGTAAAACAAGGTTTCCAAGGCCGAGTACTTCCCGAGTAGTTGCTACAAGGTAGGCTGCCGAGCCGACTTTCTCTAACTCCGCCTAATTACTCAGAATCGGTCAAACGCGGTCAAAGTCGGCCAAAATCGGATCTAGTAGGTCAATTCGGGGCGGGTTGACTTAAAAAATAATAAAACATAATTTATATGACTATCATATTAAATAATGAATATCATTTTCACGTATTTTGATATAAATATTAGTAAATTTATATTATTAGACATATATTTAATTTCCGAAAACTAATTTCTTTACAATTTAACATGTCCGAGTACTCCCCGAGTACTCTCCGCCTATACCGAGTACTCTCAACTCCCCAGTCGACCGACTAAGGAGCGGCTAACGACTTTTGCAACCTTGATAGAATATATAAGATAATGACATTTGAGGCTAGAACTTGAAATGAATACATGAACTACATAACAATGAGTAAAAAGTTGTCTTTATTTGACTACCGACAGTAAGATATTAGTCATGCAAGGGGTAGAGGTGTGAGTGCATAATTTTCCATCAAGAGGTAGATATGAACACCAAACACAACAAATATGATGTAAAATAATGGGTCATTTTTTTTTTTTTGTAAAACCCTTCCTCCTGGCACTTCTCTTTCTTACACTCATTCTTTTCTTTTTTAATGGCTAACACACAGACATAATGTGTCAAGTAAAAATGATTAGAGTCGATAACACGTATAGTTATTATGATAATGTTAAATTACTATCTTCGTCATAAGCTTTAGAAATAACATTTTTACTTTCCACTATTTATCCAGACATAACGCTTTTGGGCCCTAGCACTAGTTTGTGTTAGAATTTCTTTTAATTTTCTACACTAAAAAAATAAAACACCCTTAAATTAACATCAACAAAAAGATCAAATAATCAACATTAATCATTCAATTGGAATTAAAATATTCAAACTGTTAATAGTATTTCATTTGGTCTTTGTGGATGTAACTTTTCGTCTTTGGTTAGATCGTTCAAGTGTTGAAGCTTAACCCAAACTCTGAAATCCAAAATCCTATCTGGAGATCAAACGTAAAAATGAATTCATGCAACAAAACCACTTTGATCAATTTCCCCTGTGTGTGACGATTTATTGGGTTTTATGTTCACAAACTTTGAACGCGCTTGATACGTAATGACTCACATGTCTAAGTACTCTACACAATCACTAGCAAATAAATTGCAAGTAGATTCTGCTATGTGAAATTGGAAGAAGATTATAAGTGATAAGTGATGGCGGTTGATAAATTTGTTTGCAATTAATATTCTAAAACTCTTTGTCTGAAGTACACGTTTAATTAAAAAAAATATAAGCGTATAATTGTTAACTAAAATTTTGTCACACATTCTCGGGTTGCCACAGGAATGCGCTTGGACCACCCTCTTCCCTCTTATCCGTTCAAGGACGTTCGTCCGCAAAAATACCTCTCCCTCTATCTGTACACATCAGCCATCTAATCTATGTAGGCATGGGCAACTTCAAAATGGCCCATTCACAAGGCTCTAAATAAAAAACTTATAGTTTAATAATGGCCGGTGACGATGTTGGTTGCTCGCTTCAATGGCGGACCCATAAATTATTTGTTGGGGGTGCGGATAAGATGTTCAACCACATTTTCAAGGGGTGCAGTCGGGTTTTTTGTCTAAAATATACACTAATTTTTTTTTTCAAGAGGTATGGCCGCCCACCCTGATTAAAGGCCAGGTCCCCCATGGCTCACTTGCGTGTTCCCCTTTATGTATAAGCATAGTGGATGGTGATTGGTGATCTGAACTTGTGAAGCCTCCTTAGACTAATTTACAAAATTAACAAATTAAAAATATAACGTGTAATTCATTTTTTTAATATCAGAAAGGTGTTTTTATTTAGAACACAAGATTGTGGCGTTTTTATAAACTATAAAAAGGAAAAGACCATTTAACCTAATTGTTAGGCTACACGATGTGGGAGTTTCATTCACCAAAAGGATACATATATTGCTATGAATGTTATTATGTAAATCCTTAACAAGGGATCCCCATATACACACTTCATGACAACTTTATAACTACAGCTCAAGTGTAGACGGGACGGGATGGAGAAGTGTTGCGGGGAAGGTGATGCGGGAAGAAATATGATCAATAACGGGATGTATATCTCGATTTAGTAAGGAAGCAAAGAAGAAAATGAACGATGCGGGATGCCAAAAATAATTGATTATGTTAAATGAACAAGTTTTTTACATATAAAATTTAATTTATCAATAAGTGAGATTGGCGGTGACACGAAAACTCCAAACGACATACGCAACAGGACACAACTTTACTTGCTCCTACTTCCATTTGCATAATTTATAGTATAGTCCTTGTACTTATATGTGTATACTCCTTCCCCATGTGTTTTATAATTTGAAAAAAAAAAAAATTACACAAACTATAAAAAGGAAAACTAATTTAACATGGAAACCTGTAATAAAAACACATAGGGTTCGGTTTCAAAACATAACGAAAAAGTGGGTTATGAAATCCATGGATATTTTTTTCCTTTTTAGGAAACGGTTAAAAGTTGTTTTTCATTTCATGCAAGCACGCTTGTACTGCGTGCTTTAAAAGCTGTACACAAACATCCTTTTGTCCCTGCAGCCCAGGTAAAGTTGTGTAATGCGATTTTTGTTTTGTTTCTCGGTTCGTTTTCTAGTGTTGGAAACCATGTGAAACCATTCACGTTCAACGCGTTCCAGCTGTCGCACGTGACTTTTATATCACATGCTACATGGCTTTATAAACTAGGAAGCTAAAATGTTTAGACTCGATTATAGACAACGTGAGTTGTGTTTTACTCGACCTCATTGGTTTAACAGAGTATTGATGGGGTGTTGTAAGTTTAACGATAAATGATTCTTACTGTTGTGAAAGAAAGTGATTTATATCGATTTGGTTTTCGAGCTATTACTTCTATTTTTCGCTTTTGGTATCGTTCCAACCGATTTTCACAAGTTTAGATAAGATATTATGAGATATCTTAGAAATATATTTGTTGGTTAACCGACGCAAAATTTTAGAGCATCTCCAACGCATTCCTTTTTAAATGCCCATAATACGTGCTACGTCAGTTGCCATATTAAATCGAAAGGATTGGTTTTACTCACATATGTACATTCTTGCACCTCCATAATAATATTAGTTCCATTATTTTTATGCCATATTAAATCAAAAGGTTTGGTTTTACTCAAATATGTGTATTCTGCACCTCCGTAATTACATTAGTTCTATTATTTTTACAAAGTTTAACAATAGAAAGTATATTAAAAAGCCTTATTTAGTTAACATCTTGCTTACATGACACTTCATGTAGATGTCCTTGTTATTGGGCCAGAAATGCATTGAACCGGCGACCCGACGGTGGGACCGGTTTTTTGAAGGGTTGGACCGGTTTTTTATATATTTTTTCATATTTAACCCTATTAATCTTAATAATATTTACGACACCTTCTGGTTCTTACGTCCGGTCTGACCGGTCGGACCATTGAATCGGTAAGAAGACTGATTCAACGTCCGGTCCGGTTCTGAAAACATTGGTGACATCTCTACCTATATTACATCTCAGGTAATGTCCACATCGTTTTTTAGATATTTTTTATGTAAATCTTTTATTATTATTTTATTTTTAAACATCCTTTTATAAAAATCATTTTCTTTATAAAACTATTTACGTGTTATAGATAATTTTTTCTTCTTTAAAATGATCAAACTTAAATAAAGTTCCTTTTGTAAAAAGTTTACATATTTTGTGTTGATGTGCATAGTCTATGATCTTTACGAGTACTTTATCTTAACTTTCTTAACGTTCATCAAGTCCTTTAATTACCATCACAATCATCAACAACCACTAAAGGGCCTTATAAATCAACATCAACAAAAATAGACGTTCATCATCAACCAAAAGAGACCACCATCACCATGACACCATAAATATATTTAATCGAACATAAACATATATACACCAAGAAATACATTCCAATAAAAACATTAAAAAGGAACCTTATAATTTCACTTGGGCGAAGCGATAAACGTGTTTAAATCTTCGCAAGAATTAAGACGTTATTTTGTGAAAAATAGATCAACACCTGGATCACATGATCACGTTTATTATAAACCTATCTGTTATGTAATGGCAAATCTCTATTTTTCTTATATATTTGTAGATATAATAATACATATATACTGGAGAGTTCAAATGAGAAAATTTTTTTTATAAGAATAAAAAAAAAGAAGAAATTTCAACCAATAAGAATGTTTTATTAAGTATTCAATGTTACTATAAAAGTACATTGGTAAATCTACACAGATCATTAATTTGTAGTCTTTCTTATTAATAGCTAACTACATTAAATTTTTTGTAAGTTATATTTAAAATATATATTTTTCAAAAAAAATAAAATAACTTAAAGTGTAGGATAAATTACGATGTGTGTAGGATAAATTTCAACGTGTAGGATAAATTTCGAAATATGTAGGATAACTTTTGATATGTGCAGGCAAAAAAAGTTAGTGTTGAGGATAATAGTCTTTATAACTAATTAATTAATCAAAGATGATAATAAATAAGATAAGTAGAAAAACTATTTAATATTTTACAAAATTACTCTTTATTGTTAATTTATTTTTAATTAAATTTTCTTCTTAAATGAACCTTCCCTTATATAGATAATAGAAAATGAAAAAGAGAAAATAATAATAACTAGGATTGCGACCCGCCGCAATGCGGCGATGATTCTTTAGTTATAACTAAGTCAATCTAGGACCCGCACGTTATGTTAAACCTGTCAAACGGGGAAAAAATAGACGATGTAAAAACGTTCACCCACACACGCACGTTGCGTCGTGTTAACTCGCAAAATCTAGAACGAAATATAAAAACGTTAAACTAAAGACGCACGTTGCGATGTGTTAAGTCACAAAATTTAGAACCAAGCATAAAGCGAAAAATTTGCGAAAAATGAAAAGTATAAAGGACCAAAGTTGAAAGTAAAAAAAAGTTATGAGAATAGGTTGCAAAAGATAAAAAATTTTGGGTCAAAAGTAAAAAAAAAAAACAAATAGTTTTGAGTTAAAAGTAATTTATGAAATACTTTTGGGTGAAAAGTAAAAAAAAACATTTTTTTTGGAAAACCCACAAAGCCAACGTTACGACAACCATATGCATAACCATTTTTTCTTTGAAAACCCCCCAAAGCACACCCGCGTTGCGGCGGGGCGTAAAAAAGTGTCAAATAGTACTAATGTCACACAACCGTCATCGACCACCAATACCGACTCGACCTAGGATATGCGTGTTGCGACGAACTTGTCAAACATGAAAAAATAGAGGTAAAAACGTTGAACCACACATACACGTTGCGTCGTATTAACTCGAAAAATTTAGAACTATACGTAAAACGAAAATTTGCGAAAGATGAAAAGTATAAGTGACAAAAGTTGTGAAGTTAAATTGCAAATAATGAAAACTTTTGAGTTAAAGTTAAAAAAACAAATTATGTAGGGTTAAAATTGTAAAAGGTAAAAACCTTAGGGTTAAAAATAAAGAATAAACTTTTTTTTTAAAGACACCCAAAGCACAATGCACAATGTGCAAGTGGTGATGCACAAAATTATTGTAAAGTTATATATGGAATAATTTGTAGTATACGTGGAATCGAACAATATAAGAAGGAAAATAATTGAACGAGACACGTGTTTGATACATTCATATCACGATACAAATGGCGTAAGAAAGTACTACCGGAAATGAGCAACTTGCTTAGGATTTTTTTTGTTTTGTATTTTTGTGGAGCTTAACAAGAATTTGTCGGTGTGCAATAAAATGGATTGTGCAAGGGAGTTTGCTCTATTTCTTTTTTTTTTCATTTGTCTTTGGAATAATGGAAGTAGAGTATAAAATAGAGTCTAGCATCTCCTTCCTCTTTCGAATAATGGAAATAATATGATCATAAGTTCATGTATGTTGCATACTTATTTACATAAGTTGTGTGAATTATTTATATAGCTACATTGCGTAATTAGTTATATATGTTGCATGATTTGTGTGTAAGTGTAACTATTTAACCTTGTGCCTAATTATGTCGCGGACAAACTTAGGCTATAGGGTGTGGTTAGAGCCCCATGGAGCTTTATCAAGTCCACGTAGGATCCACGTCAACAATGGAGCCCCTCTTTAATTTGTAGGGTGTGGATGGAGCCCCTTATTAAACAAAATTTAAAAAAAATTGATTGGTTTAAAACTAGTGGGCCCCACCTGAATATGTGCATATGGGCGCTACCACTAGTTACCATGATGCCCCATAGAGCCCCCACATGGAGGGTGTGGTGATGGATGATGACGTGGCGGGGATGAAGCCCCCACACCTCATAACCTTACCCCTCACCCAAGGTCCAATGACATTGTCTTGTCTCTTTGATTTCGTACTATTTGTAGGTTAAGATTCATTCATATGTTAACCCATCTCTATATATTATAAAAAATAAAAATCAACTAACTTTCCAACATGTACAGTCAAAATTATGTTTTCGTTTGTTACCCTAACCTCTTATTTTAACATATCCCAAATACCTAATCAGTAATCAACAAGTTTTTAAAACTAATAGTTTTTTTTAACGAAAATTTTGATAATTAACTGACCACTGACCACTGAAGTATATCGTGTCACCGGCGTATGTTACCTTTTGTTGGAATCGAATTTGTTAATCGTTAAAAAAGCATAAAAGTTGTAAGCGACCAATGCAAAATGTGACTCTTCATATTTGTCTCAATCTGAAACAAAAACAAAAATAAACGTGTCAAGTCGACTTTTTGGTAGACTTATTGATAGAACTATTTATGAAAGTATCAAGTTATCTTGAGTTTTTTCTCAAACTAGTGTAGGTGGAAAACTTATTTACCAAAATGGATGATTTGAAAAATATTTACCTAAATAGGTATTTTTAAAAACTTTATTTTTCTCTCTTAATCTTATTGAATAAAAACTAATTTAATTGTAGAAATTATTCTTTTCAAAAACATAAGAAAAGAGTTTTACAATAAATAACAAAAATATATATTTTTTTGTTGGATCGTGATAGTTTGGAAAAAAAATTAACGCGTCTTTAATTCTGTTATTAATATTTTGTTCTAACTCTTTTAAAATAGAGAAATCTTATATTTTCATATACACTTTTTTTATGTTGTAACCTGAATTAAAAATATCAAAAACAGTGTCTCAATGGGGCTTAGAAAATTTAGAAACTATATTGTTGAATTATGATATTGTATAAAAGGTTTTTTTTATGAGCTTTATTTAACATTTCATAAAATATAAACATTATTGTCTTTCATAAATATTTTTGTAATCTTTTTACGTATGTATTTATAAATATGTTTCCTTTTAATTTCTCAAAAAAGGTATTTATATCTTTTTTTTTAATGATTTTACATATCTTTACCTGTGGGTTGTATTGTTCATTGGATTTTACGTGGGATGAGTATTTTATAACATTAGACTTACTATTAAATTTTCTAAGCCCCATGGACGTACGTTATATTGTTAATTCAGGTTACCACATAAAAAAGTGTAGATGAAAATATAAGATTTCTCTTTTTAAATAAAATTAATTTTTAAAAGAAACTAGTTAAAAGTGCCATTATTTTCTCAAATTCAGTACACATACTTATATTTTTTTATCACATTATATATAGTTAAATCTCAAAAAAGGTATTTTATTACCACATGTAGAGTTACTGGGTTGAAAAAAAAAACTTTATAAATAAGTATTTCCAAACTATCACAATCCAACAAAAAAAAATATTTTTGTTATTTATTGTAAAACCCTTTTCTTATGTTTTTGAAAAGAATAATTTCTACAATCAAATTAGTTTTTATTCAATAAGATTAAGAGTGAGAAAAATGAAATTTTTAAAAAACACCTATTTTGGTAAATATTTTTCAAATAACCTATTTTGGTAAATAAGTTTTCCACCTACATTAGTTTGGAAAAAAGCTCAAGTTATCTTATCTTAATCAAGGGCGGACCCAAGCTTTGGCTTGGGTGGGTAGGCGCCCCCCTTGAAAAAGAAAAATAGTGTATTTTTTAGATAAAAAATCCGACCGCATCCCTTGAAAATTTGGTTGAACCCTTCGTTCACACCCCTAGAAAATAATTCATGGGTCCGCCACTTATCTTAATATGAAACTTTTATACAACAATCACCAAGCTTAACTTTTATGACGTTTAATTTGATTAGCATGAAACTTTCATGCTCTGAAATTAAAATGCTCTATCATAAATATTTAATATTTTTATAAGGATAATGGCATATTTATTTGTTTAAATAAATAAATCTTAGAAAACCATCGAGAATAGAGTCGAGGTCAAAAGCTGATATGTTTGACCCTTTTTAATGTTCTTCCACCCACTTTAGTCCCGCAAATTTCGGCCTTTCCCGCGCTATTTCCTTTTTTTTCTTTTCTGAATTTCTGTTTTTATGTTTGATTTAACAATAACTAAAAGAAGTTAAGATGCCAATAACAAATTTAATATACTCAAGGGATTATAATAAATATTTAACACCAGGTTTAAAATCATGGGCGGAGCTTTATTGGGGTCGGAGGGCTCCCCGGCCTCGCCAACATTTCGCTCACAGTGTTAATTTTACCGAAAACTTTTGGAATTTATTTTTAGCGTAAAATATTGGATTTTAAGAGTCGGCCCCCACTGATTTGGAATCTAAGAGTTCGACCCCAGCGAGTTTTTATTCAACCTCCGTCACTGTTTAAAATCGTTTTAACTTTCAAACTACTTAATATATAGTACTTTAAAAAAAAAAAAAAAAAGCTTAAACAATTGTTAACATAATTGAAAAAAAAATAAACTTAAAATTACATTAGGATGTTATATAAAACCGTGGTTTATTTTAACTAAACCAACATACTTTGATTATAACTCATCATTTTGGTTCCAGCATTCTCATCATCAATACCTCCTCTCCTTTGTAACGAAAAACTAACTCCATGGGATCACCAATAGCACAATCATTTTGTCTTTGTCTTTTTAACAATCAATTTAATTTCAACAAGTTTGAGACACAATAATGAAGAGAGTAAAGTTTTTCTTTGGGCTTATTATCATAAGTAGAGGTATTCAATGTGTCTTGCTTGGTTTTTTTAACCAGCAAAGGTCCGGACACTCAGGATCACCCTTCTACCCGATCCAGCGTCCCAGGAGTACACTCACAACTAGGAAAACCTACTGGCTATACCCGGAACAAAATTTGTCACAAATAAGACTCCAACCCATGACCTCCCATGCGAAAAGTCATGTAGCTACCACATAACCAGAAGGCCCAGGCTCGATGGTATGTATCTTGCTAGTTGCTTTGTAAAAAGTTGTTAAAAATATTATTTTTTTAAGTTTAATCTCGGACACATAGATCTGAAAAGCGAATTAATTAAAAAAAAAAAATCTGCTGTGCCCCCAAATAAAAAGTTTTATCTTAACACCAGGGGCGATGCTTTGAAGGGGCCGGGAGGGGCGCCCGACCCCCCGAACTTTTCGGCCAGTAGTGTTATATATGTAGTTTTCGTATACAAATTTTTGGGTATATTCGTTTTCGACCCCCGGTTCTATAAAATTTTTTGGGTATATACGTTTTCGACCCCCCCCCCCCCCCCCCTTAAAAAATTTCAAGCTTCGCCACTGCTTAACACGCGTATACATACATCGATATATAATCGAAGATGTTGTATTTCTAAATATAATTATTGGCCCACTTTAACACCTAAAGTTTGGTTTATGTTTAACACATGACACATGGGAGTACAGCAATGAGCAAGGGCCGAACAAATGATTTCGACTTGATATTATATGACTGCATGTGCGACAGCAATATAGTTAACTATGATTTTTATAATCTAATTCTGACGTGATACTATACAAAATGATGAAACATATGATGAAACGAAGAACGTTAGCCTCGTTACAAGGATTAATCTTTATAATCTAGTTCTGACGTGATACTATACAAAATACTATTTTTTTAGAGAGGTATAGTTTAATGTTAGATGCGAGTGAAATGAGTAAATTTATTCATTTCACCTGATAGAAAATATTTATAGAGAGATTCGTGCACCTTTCACCTTTCAATGTGATTACCATAGCAAGAAAAAGTGCCTCGATAAATTCCCTAATGTTCGCACGATTGTTCCATACATAATATGAGGTTGTGGTACATTGTATCGTATGAACAATTGTGTCGGTCTTTGCATGTCAAAACGTATTTAATGCCTACCATGATTATATACTAACTTATGTCTGCACCATTTTTGGTCCGGACGATGGTTAGTGCTTACACGAAGGTATCACAAAATTAGTTAGCATAACAAACAAAACATTTCTTTCCAAAGCCAACGATCTAAGAGTTGATTATCTAAAGCTGACAGTCTAAAAGATAGTCATGCAGGAGCTAACGGTCTAAGAGCTCCAAACAGCATTATGTTTCCTTGCTCTCTATATCTCATGATTAAGTTCGGTTTCTAAATTGGTTTTGATGAAAGGTATGGACATACACAAGTTTTGATGACAATGACCTCATGAAAACCTTTACTCACCTAGGTGTTATGTCCCTGTCTAAGTCACTTAAAAGTAAAAATTAACCCATAACTTAATATATAAGGCTAGCTTAAATGTGATTTGTCCATTCCTTTATAATAATACAAGTTAATATACCATACATTAGTAAATTTCTATTTAATTTCATACCTCTTGACAATTTCCCTCTTTATAATTACTTCATCAGTTTCCCTCGCAGGTGGCTTGTCGGTTTCCTCGTCAACATTTTTTTTGAACGACAAATTTGGATCACTGACGGACCACTGGAGTATCATCGTGCCACCAGCAGAACCACCCGATCATATCCATCTCCACCAGGCGATAATGCATATACACCAATTCAGGAGGAAACCCAATAAATCTGGGAAAGCCCCCTTTGTGGGAATCGAACTCATGACCTAATGGTCATAAGCCTTATCCCACCCCCAAGATACCACTAGGCTATAATGCCATGGGTGGTTTCCTCGTCAACATAACCGATTGCCTCTCACCCCCCCCCCCCCCCACTCTCTCTCTCTCTTACTCTCTCTCTCTCTTCTATCTTGCACACAGATCACCCCCTCCCGCACTGGCATCATTCTCAGACAATGCCCCTTCCATAGTCCAAAGAGCCTATTTATCTCGGTATACGTGTGTTTTACAAGCGTTTCATTAGGGATAAGACATATAAATTTTGTCAATTACGACATTATACTGTAGACTAACATAGAGCTTTTTATTAATCGTGACGTTATGATCTTAGAGTACGCTTTTTTAATGTAGTCGGAGACGACATATTGGCATATGGCGTATTGCATCTTCAATCACGATCTAAATAACAAGAAGAGTAAACTGCCATTTTGGTCCCTGTGGTTTGGTCACTTTTGTCATTTTAGTCCAAAACTCAAACTTATTGCATCTGGGTCCCTGTGGTTTCAGTTTTATTGCTATTTTGGTCAAAAAATGAAATCAGGTCATATTTGTCTTATAAAATGCTACGATTTTGTCATTTTCTGCAGGGGCAAAATGATCATTTCTTTTTTATAAATAAATATCATATTTTATAAGACAAATATGACCTGATTTGACCATGAGAAAAATGACAAAATTGAAGGATTTTATAAGACAAATATGATCTGATTTTATTTTTGGACCAAAATGGCAATAAAACTTAAACCACAGGGACCCAGATGCAAAAAGTTTGAGTTTTGAACTAAAGTGACAAAAGTAACCAAACCACAAGGACCAAAATGGCAGTTTACTCTAACAAGAAAAAAGAAAGATTAGAGGTGTCACGTGACAATAGCACGTGATAGGTTGAAGAGTAGTTGACGTTGTGGTTGGACGTGGGTCCTACACAACACAAATAAAGCATGGTGTCACATGGGTTTAATAATTGCGGCCAAGAACCCACGACTTGACGGAACAGCACCGGAAAACGTTAACCTAGCTAGATTCCCGTTACCGGAACGTCAGTGTCGGTGGGTCAAAAGCCGTTATTATATTTTTATAACCGTTAATTTTAACGGTGCAAATATTCCCTCCTAGGTATGAATATGTGGCGCGATTTCCGTACCCTCTCTCAATCACAAACTCCAATCAGGGAATGCAATTGAAACCAAGATATATACTTATATGGTTCCACTAAACTATTTTATTACCATATATTAATTAAACTAGCCTAATCCCGTGAATTTCGCGGGTAGACTAACACACAAATATATAACTTAAAATTGTTGAAATAATCATTTGAAAGAAATAAAAGTTCAAGTAAGAAATGCATCCCTCTACCCGTAAGAAATGCATCCCTCTACCCGTTGACTTTTCTGTTCATCCCGTTTTCCGTACTACTCGACGAAAGAGGCAACCGAGAGTCTTTCTTCGACTCGGTTTTCGCATACTTTATCGCACAATTGCATTTTTGGCATATCAGTTGGGATTTCACTGGAACGGGTGCGTTTGAAGCGGTAGCAGGCTAGCAGCGAAAGTCAATTCTAGCTTTGACTTTTTCTTCACGACGGTCTTCGTCCGAATCACCGTCTTGACCCCACGAGGTGACGTTCTTATCGACTTTCCTTCGTAACGTGATCTCGGTGTTGACTTACTCCGCGTAACATTATTCTTGTCACGATTACTTACTGAGTTGACTTCAGAGTTGACCGAATCCAATGAATCTTCGGGTCGAATTGGTGAACAAATTGACTTCGAAATAATCTTCTTCTCTTGCACTGGTTCGTTCGAACATTGGCTATCGGACTCGGGTGCACGCAACATCTCCTTCAAAAGGTTTCAGTTACATTTTTTAACACCCCCTTTCTCTAATTAAAATCCCATCTTCAAAAAAAAAAAAAAAACACACCTGGTAATTCTGGAAACACAGTATATAGCTAAAACAAATTAAGAAATTAAGCTAACAATTTTATGAGATTGATAAAATAATAACATTACCTAGATTATTATCCTTCGGAAGCCATTTTGTTACGTCTCCACCAAAAGGGAGCCCTACACCACGCTTGATTGGTCCTCTAACGGGATTAGGTTGAGGACCACTCCATAGTATCTCACACATCAACACTAAAAAAAATATAAAAAATTATGTACCCTCTAAAACTCGTATTAGCAGCTTGTTATCCAACATAAGTACAAATATTTATTAGCAAAATATACCTTCCTCTGGGGGCTCGCAAAACCAATCAATGGCTCTGATGTCAGAGAGCTTTACGCCATCAATACTAAAAGTGACATTTTAGAGAAGGATAATAAATAGTTTAAAAAAACACAAACAAATGTGTCTAGTTAACCTGGATCGGATTGAACAGCGATTGGCGGCAACATAGTCGGGAATGGTAGGAAAGCTAGGTTTTGAAACGACACTCATGAAACCGATAATTATAATATATCTCCCTAAATAAAATCAAAGAAAATGTCTGGTGGTGAGAGTCAAGCACGAAAATTATTTAAAATCGAGAAATAATGTTACCATTGAATTGGACCACTACTTGAAGAAGATTGCTTCCGTATTTAAGCATGTCTGTGACAGGCGTCAGCATCTGTGGTGCAGGATCCTGATGAAGAAATTAAGGAGCCAGAAACATGTTAGTGTTCACCCGTCACCAAGACCACATCATAGTACAAGTTACGGAGCAGTCTGTGCAAACCTTGTAAGTACAAGTCCTTCTATCGACTCCTTCCCCATTCAATAAAAAACTATCGAATCAAGAGAAATGAATAACAGATTAGCCAATTTACACACATATGTATATTCATAAGTGAAAAGAACGTGCATACTTGACTTGCTGAGGACTTATGAGGTATGATGATGTATCTACAGTATTCGTTTGAGCAACAAATAAATACTGCACGAAAATTAAATACCCACAGTTTGATTAAAACAGATTTATCGGTCATCATACATGATAAAAGCTAACACTTCTATAAGAAATGCTTACTATTTTGTCATCGGGGAAGTTCTTGAACTCTTTGATATATACAGATCCGTCACATATGAATCATAACCTGGCTAATAATATACACCGCACAACAATTCAATCACAGATTTACATGATACCTTTCTTTAAAATAATTTTAAAAAAAATGAACAATAATACCTTGGTCTCAAAAAGAGAAAATATTTCACCCATTTTCATTCCTGGATAGAACCTGAACGTAAACTTCTTCCAATGTAAATTCATGATTCTGAATAAAACTTCATATAATCATGTTAAGAAAAACTATAACCATTTACAGTAAGTGCACGACTTTCATGTATTTTTATTCTTTTTAAATACTTCAACCAGAAATATTTATCAAGCACAAATTTATACTCTCACAATCATATCAGTTGCATGATATTTAAAAACAAACTAACAGAGAGCCTTTAACATTTTACTTCTTAACTGATCATGATGATTTATAATAGTTAGTACATAAGTATGCAACTATAAAGTATGTAATCACTTTGTCAGTTATCTATATGCCTCATTAAAATGCATATAAACTTCACATTTTGTGGCAAAGATGATCTTGCTTACATCTTCAACCCCGCATACTTGATAAATTCCCGTTTTTAACACAAAATTGTGAATTATTGTTTGTTTCTTCCATAGTTGTCGATAGCGGCTATAGCGCGCTACATAGCATATAGGTCATATGCCGCTATATATTATATAGCGAATTAGCGATAAAAAGTGACATTTTTATTTATTTTTTATTCTTTTTTTTTGTCATCTCCACTAATCAAAACCACCTTTTACATGACTTGTTTGAGTAACGGCTGGCATTTTAAATAATCATTTCAGAGATGAATCTGCACTCGCTTAAAAAATAACCACCAGTTCTCATTTGTAGAACATACCATAATCTTAAAAAGCAAGAAGTATAGCAGATTTAAAGATGGTCGTACAATGATCTTGGTTTGCAAAAGCAGTAGCATCTTCCTGCCCCCTTTTACATGACTGATATGAATCTTTTCCTTACCCGAATACCATTTACACCCGACTCGTCTAAACTAAATAATGAATAACCTAAACCCATTTCTTCTATATTACGATTGATTACGATTATTAACAAATTTGAAATTTCCTCACATAAACATATAAAACTATAATTTGAAATTTGTTAATTGCATCGTATCCGCGTATCGATAAATGTCATACCTGAAGCAATCATTGAGAGTCAGTGAGAATAACTTTCGGTCAACATCCCAATTCATCAACAAAGTGTTCAGCCCTTGATAAAAACCCTAATTTCAGAAGGTGTGCAAACTTGTTCAACACAATATCAATTACAAATCAGAAAACAAAAGTAAAACTTACCTGTTTTGAATAAACAAATTTGCTACATCAACAAAAGCCCAATCTGAACCACAGGAACTGTTATTGTTCATAAACGATTGAGAAACAAAGAGATGTCGCCAATCTTCAACAAAGAATCATGTATCAGTCTGGGCCGCCACCGATAACAACGTCGCTGTTTTTATCAGATCCAGACACGAATCCTTAGGAAAGTGTACATGAAAGAGACTGGTTATTTTTCTTCTAGCCATATTCGCCATTGATGAAAAGAGTTTTGGAATCGAATTTTTGAGGCCATTGATGTATCCGATAACCAGAAGGGTCCTTTTATCGGCGATAAGGAGTTTTTTTGACGCCATAGATGCAGTATAGAGAATTAGGGTTTGTGAAAAAGAAGCTAAGGGCGTGATTTGAAAATTATGGAAAGTCCAGAATTTGTATCAATCTTTGATTAATTGATGTTCAGCAAAAAGAGCGGATGAAGGGGTGGGGAAAGAAGATTGTAGGAGAAGGAACAGAAACATCTACGCGTGTTTTGATTTAGGGTTTTAGTTTGAGCAGGATTTTGTAAAGTTAGAAGCTGTAGAGAGGACAGGTGGCAATTAGTGGATTAAAATTATGCCAAGTGGCACCAAAATGTATTGTTTTAATATACATAATAGATAATAGATATTTATACTTTTGTTAGTAAACTTGATATTAATTCATGACAAAATATATTAATTTTCAAGTAACATTATTTGTTACCCTAGTGAATGTTTTATAATTCGTATAAGTTCTGAATTGTCTTCGAATCATATTGATGTCTCTCATATATTGAAATATTTCGATGATCTCTTGAACATTCATTCAGATAATTCAAATAGATTCACAAAAACGAATATCTAAATTTTGTTGTGAAAAGTGAAGACCTCGTATATCATAATTTAACCAAAGCTTTCCTTTATATAGACAGTGAACCATCACAACTATCAACAATACTTGAGTAATCATTAATGACCAGTTACCAATGATGATAAGTTATTACTAATTGGACCTCACCTAAGGCGGTGGCCCCAAACCACCACAAAGGTGGTGTCGCCTTGAGCCCTCGAGTTTGTTGGATCCGTAAATTTACAATAGTGTTGAACAAGTGCACACTCCATACTACAAAAGTGTATTAATGTATAGTGTTAGTTTCTCTGCTTTTAAGTAAACTCTAATTAGTCAACTTGCTTGATGTCACTAAAATCACAATGATATTTTTAAAAATATAATATTAATTATATGATAATTGTTAAGTAACATTATATCTTGTAATAATTTTTATAGAATAGTGTTTTATAATTTATAATATAATAAAAAAATTATTATAATATACATGTAAATTTAAGTTTTCATTATATGTTTTCTTATACACATCCCTGTAATAATAAATACAAATATGAGCACATTTGGTGTCCATCAACCTCTTCCTTTTATTCTAGTCTATTTAAGTGTCTCTAATACGTTAACACGTATCATTCTTATGTTCATCCTTGGTATTTGACTTTTTTTATTATGAGAAGAAGAATAGAAGATCATGTAAGGTCTATAATAAATAAAAATATGAGCACATTTGGTGTCCTTGACCTCTTCCTTTTATTGTAGTCTATTTAAGTGTCTCTAATGCGTTGACACGTATCATTCTTATGTTCATCCTTTGTATTTGACTTTTTATTATGAGATGAATAGATGATTATGTAAGGTATATATTATAGGTTTATGCTTTGTATAGAGAGAGGCTAGTGAAATGGGTTAACGAGGTAACGTTTTGTGTTGTTTTAACTAGATTGGGGCGGCCTAAGGCCATGTGAGGTCGGTTCGCAGGAGCCCATAGAGGGGTGGCATGTGCTTACTTATTTAAGGGGATTTCCTCCTCCATCTTTAGGTTAGCGGTTTTGTTTAGTCTTCCTTGTATGAGACGATTATGAAAGTAATACATCTAATCATATGCAAGTTTTTCATTGAGTCCTTCGGATTATTATTCTAGTCAACAATTTGATTCCGCTAGACTATTGATATCACTTGATATATGTGTTTTCGGGACTTACAAATTAGATAACACCACCCAAATCTCTTCTCTGCGATTAAACCATAAAGTGCTTCTATTCGATTGAACCCCTAAATCTCTTCTATTTGATTCAACCCTAAATATCATGAGTCAACCCAATTTGATGGGCGCTTTGTTTCTTCTAACCTTGGATCTGTTTCATAATGTATGCTTCATGAAAAAAACTAAAGGAAGATACATGGGCATCGTTGCCCAATTCTTTGAATATTAAGGTAATATTGTTCAACCCATGCTTTAGATCAGAAGCTTTAGATTGAAATTGAGTTTCGTTGTTAACATGTGTGTGATTCAGTTTGTGTTCATGTGCGTAAGGAGGAATTTGTAAGAAATCTTTTGAAATATTGATTCCTTAATAACATGAACGTGTTTTACTTTTTGTTGATTTGCATAAGGATAATTTAAAACCAGTTAAATGGAATATTGATTCATTAATAATCTCGCAAATATTGTAGGCAACTGACTTATGATGTTTGTCAAATTTGTTTCATAATGTATGCTTCATGAATTTGTACTTTTTGTTTTTGTTTTTTATTTGATTTCATGTATTTTAAACACATGTACAACTTCTCATAATGCTTTCAATGGAATTCTAACACGTCTTCCCAAGCCTGGAGGTCAAGGGTTTGGGAAGTTAAATAGTTTGTCTACTCTGAATGATCCAAGAATCGGTAATTGTCTTCTCATGCAATTTCATATTCATCAATTCATAGATACATAATGCATTCCAGGAGTGTTTTAGTTTATCCATTTAACCGTAGGTTTTTAGGATATGTTTTTATGAGTACTTTAAGCGTTGATACATAAAAGTCGATATGTGTAAGTATCTGTAGTTTGCAATATATGCTTATGACCATTCCTCTTTCTACTAATATTTTAATATCTGACAAATTTCATTCATTTGGGATAAAACACTAATCAATTCGACTCGTTCATATGTAAATAGTTTGAAATTGCAATATCTAACATGCACAAAGAGGTTGTTAAAATGACTCAAAACTTGATCACAATAGAGGAATCTTAGTGGCTCCTCTTAAGACCCTTTCTTTATGCCTTTTTCCAATATGATTTATTTTGTTTCAATATTTGTAACCGCATTCTTGTATCTTGCAGGTGAGTAACATGTCAGTTACTAGTCACACGAGTACAAAAAATACATATATGCCGATGATCTTGTAATGTTGGTGCTATCTTAAACCTGAATTTGGTACTCCTCATTTGTTCTCTTTATATTCCATTATAAAAAAACACATTTATATGATTTTATTATTCCCAATGGTAGTAGACAAGTAATTGTTAAAGCTTCTCTAAGCTCCTCTTACCTCTAGAGTAAATGCAAACTGCTTAAACTAAGAAAGAACATGAGGTTAACCGTAAGAAGCCAAGCATCTAATTAAACGCTTAAGATATTAGGGTAAAAATCTTTGTATTATTCATGAAACAAAGGACCCATTATATAGGGATGTACAAGCCAATAATAAGGAAACAGTATATCTCCTAAAACAAATACAATCATACAAAATACACAATATATCTCGCTAATAGTCCCCCACAGTTCGAGCGGTATTAGAAAGGACGCTCAAACTGGATCTGAAGCTTTGAAAAAGTTGTCGAGGAAGTCCTTTGGTAAAAATATCGGAATATTGACTGGAGGCCGGTACATGAAGAACTCGAACATGACCAATTTGAACCTTTTCATGCACAAAGTGAATATCCATCTCAACATGCTTTGTGCGTTGATGTTGCACTGGGTTCTCAGACAAGTAGACGGCCGAAACATTGTCACAGTAGACTATAGTAGCAGTACGCAAAGGAACATATAATTCGAGAAGCAGATTACATAACCAACTTGCTTCAGCAACTGCGTTAGCAACGCCGTGATATTCGGCTTCAGCACTGGATTATTCAGGGTAAAAATCTGTGTATTATTCATGAAACAAAGGACCCATTATATAGGGATGTACAAGCCAATAATAAGGAAACAATATATCTCCTAAAACAAATACAATCATACAAAATACACAATATATCTCGCTAATACTAATATGAAACAAACAAAAAAAATGTAAAATGGCTTTTAAATCTGAGTAATTCGGTGGGGGAAACGTTGCTGATACAAACGATAGTGATGCATGTATAAAGATACTAGATGATCTTCTAATCAAAGACTCATCTAATCATATCAAAAGTTTAATTGACTTTGTATATCCTTTAGTTCTTTAGGATGATAAAAATCATGACTATTTTTCATAAAAGAGCAACACTTGTAGCTAAAAATGAAGTTGTTTAAAATGTTAATGATCGTTTGCTTTCGGTGTTTCCTGGCAAAGAAAGAGAATACCTAAGTTCAGATAGTATTTCACGGAGGAAACATATTAATGATCCATTACAAGAAAGTTAATACTCTCCTGATGTTCTCAACGATCTTAAAATATTCGGATTACCAAATCATAGGTTAGTTTTGAAGGTCGGTATTCCAGTAATGCTATCAAGAAATATTGATCAAAGAAGCAGTTTAGGTAATGGGACGAGATTACATATACTATTACTTTAGAAGTGACCAGATTATAGAAGCTAAAATCATATTAGGAGGTAATATTGAAACTCAGACTCTAATTCCAAGAATAATTTTGATACCTTCATATAAAAGGATTCCTTTCAATTTCTAAAGAAGGCAATTTTCATTATCAATATGTTTTGCCATGACTATTAATAAAAGCCATGGACAATTATTATCTAGAGTTTGTTTGTTTCTAAAAGATCCATTTTCACGCATGGACAATTGTATGTGGTGTTGTCTAGAGTTAAAAGCAGAGACAAAGTTAAATAACTAATATTAGATAAAAATAGTAGTATGACGAACAAAAAACAAATGTTGTATACGAAGAAGTATTTAGAGAGTTAACTACTATTACATTTTTACTTTTGTAAGTATCAATTCTAATTGCAATTTTTTATTTTGTTAACCAATGTTCCATGCTGTTTTATTCAATACATCTATTTACATAACATATTACTTCGTAACTAACCTAGTTTGCAAATAAATAAAAAAAATTCCATCAAATCATATAGTTATGTAGGGGTTAAGCATGAACATGGTTTAATCACACTCAAATGCAGATGAACCTATTTTGAGGTTTCAAACGAAATTTTATTTACATTTTTTCCATATAAATATATTATAAACTTTAATGTTAGTTTTTATTCATACAACTTGTTTAGTAAAACTCTAACAATTAATTTTTTAGCACCAAGCAATAATGATGAATAAGAATAGATATAAATTTTATTTGAAACAAACTTACTCATGTGAGAAAATAAAATTTAAAAGATAATCTCTAACTCAAGCTTAAAAATAATACTTTTTCCGTCTGTCGAATATAGGTGTAAGCGAGTCTAGCTGAATCCAAATTCTTTAATTTACAAGAGTTCGAATTCCACTCATTTCAAGCTTTATTTCTAGCTCGAGTTTTGTTCGTTTAGTGTTTATTAATTAGTTTATATGCATTGATAGTTATTTTGTGTGTGTATATATACTTTATTTGTTATAGATTTTATTTATATTTCATAATATATAATGCAACCCTTATGAATAATGCATGCTGGGACATTGCTTATTCTTCAAGCCTTATCCCCCTTATGATTCTCTTTTGCATGCAGAATGCTTTGAACCATTCTTTTGCATGCTTTCCCTTTATTGGCTTTTATATTCATGGAAGATAAATATATAATGCAAAATATGCTCCAATTAATCAGATAATGTTATGGAAATTAAGTACACTGATGATTATGATGTCTTTAAATTAGAGTAGGTGTTTTCCGGACGTGGGTGTTTATCATTTTGTTTCCTTTTAAATTGAGTTGATTTTGTTTTATTATATGATGTAGGCTTGTATTAGTAATAAAATAAAATGACTTTAGAGAAAACACTGTGAGTATTGAGTTGATAATTACGTACACCGACAATATTAAATGGAATAATACCTCCAAATATATAAATAACGGTAGGTGAGATGTGTCTGCCTTCAGTACTTTGTATAGGAATGGGATCATATAATTCCCTTATTAAAATATACACTGTGAAATAAGAAAATTTATCTTTGGAAAATATTAGTCGTGTACGTTTCTTGTCAAATATATCAAATAACAAATAACAAATATGATATTATATACGTGTATTTATATTAAAAAAAGTCTTTTTTAATTTTTTACAATTTTTAGGGACTATAAATATATTTTATCTAAAGGGTATAATTTTTTTAAATCTAACAACTTATTATAATGTCCACCCATTTTAAAGACAATGGATGTGACAATTTATAAACTCACAATAATCTTTATAAGATAATTAATTATTTATAAAGTTCGTACTCATGTATAAACTATAAACCAGATAAGTGAAACCATAGTATACCATGTACCATGGTAACATTTTAATCAATCTTTATATGTAGATGGCGATTCATTACGATTTTAGGGTATCAATTGGGCTTGTAAAGTTCAAAAGTGAAATTGGGCTTATGAAACCTTACTAATTTTTTTAAAACTAATACCCTTAGTTGCGTTCGTTTCATGGAATGGAATGGAATGGAATTGGGAAGCTTTTCTTTGTAAAATTGATGAACGCTACCTTATATGTGGGCCTGTGACCTAGATAGGTGATGTAGACTAGTAAGTGATAAAGATTGAGAAAAGGAGAGAGTGGTGTGTATGGGTGTGTACGAAGACAAAGATAAAAAAAATCGTTTAATACTAAAACTAATCGAATACACCCACCACATTTGGTGAAAATCATTTGTTGATCAACCTATGTGTCATTCTATTAGTCATCTTATATAGCGTTCCCAATACAATTGTGAGCGTCAAGGATCATAAAGTTGGTTGATACATGCAACAAGTACTTTGGCAGTCTAGAAGCTTTAAATGATTATCTTGTATTTCTTTTAGCAACCGAGGGGTGTGCATGAAATCAAAACAATCAATCCATAACTGAAATAACTAAACTAGTCGAACCACTCATTTTCTAAAACATTGATAAGACATACACTTCATCAACAAGTATTAACATACACCTTCAACTGTTTTAATTTTATTATCGGCCACCAACCTACTCCAATGTACTAAATCATCTATCAATTATCATTCAGGTTACATTCTTCGTCATCTCTCTATCCAATTTCATCAACTTCATGCAAACTACAGTCGCCCCCTTTCAAAAAACAAACACAATGACAACGCCAAGAATGATGTTTATAAACATGTTAGAAATAGATAGGAATACCCGAAGCCCGACGGATATGAGATTAGTTTTAAAAAAATTTGCGAGTATGGGACGGGTATGAGATTAGGTGATACCCGACCTGATTACTCGAAACCACATACCCATTTACCCGAACTATATACCCGATCATATACTCGAATTATATATATTTATATATATATAGAGAGAGAGAGTTAGGTTAACGTACAAGAGCCCTTATCCTACATTACGTACGCGATTATCTCAGCCATGGTTGTAAAAGTCCCGCCTAGGCTCCGAGTACTCCCCGAGTACTCGCTACAAGGTAGGCTGCCGAGGCACGAGTACTGGTCTCCCAGGCCAATTACTCCCCGAGTAATCTCCGCCTAAGCCGAGTACTTCCCGAGTACTCCCGAATCCGACTAGGGAGCGCCTAGCGACTTTTGCAACCATGATCTCAGCCGTCAGATCTTCATCCCACATTGAAATCGCATGTTGGTTTTCTGTAACAATTTCGCATGTTGGTTTTTTAACATGCGATTTCATCAAAATTACCACATGCGAAATTGTTACAAAAAACCAACATGCGATTTCATCAAAATTATCACATGCGAAATTGTTACAGAAAACCAACATGTGATTTCATCAAATTTATCACATGTGATTTCATCCATGCTATTTTATAACATGCGATTTCACATCGCATACGTAGCGTACGTTAAGCCATTTTGTACAATACACTTTTTCTATGTGTGTGTGTGTGTGTGTGTGTATATATATATATATATATATATATATGGGAATGTTCATTGGGGAACACTAAAAAAGTGGGGAACAGTGGGGAACCGACTCAAACGAACTCCGATTGGACTCATTCCAGCGGCGTTGGAACCGGCTCGCCGAACCCTAACTAAGATCTCTTAACCCTAAACCCTAAATCCTAACTCCTAAACTCTAAACCCTAAAGCTAAAAAATAAGGCTAAAACCTAAGCTAAACCGTAAAATCTAAACTATAAACCCTAAAAGCTAAACCCTAAAGCTAAACCCTAAACCCTAAAACTAAACCCTAAACCCTAAAGCTAAACCCTAAGACAAAACCCTAAAACCAAACCCTAAAAGCCAAACCCTAATATATTTAGGGTTTAGGGGTTATGATTTAGGGCTTAGGGTTAAGAGATCCTAGTTAGGGTTCGACGAGCCGGTTCCAACGCCGCTGGAATGAGTCCAATCGGAGTTCGTTTGAGTCGGTTCTCCACTGTTCCCCACTTTTTTAGTGTTCCCCAATGAACTTCACACTATATATATATATATATATATATATATATATATATATATATATATATATATATATATATATATATATATTCCCTTAACCCTATCAATTAGTGATTTATTTTAGTAGGTTCATTATTTGAAAAAAAAAATTGGAATATGTATTTGGGGTAGGGATAGTGTAAAAAGGGCCTAAAGTGTGAGAAGTGTAAAAAGTGTTTTAAACCATTAGATCTTTGATCTAATGGTTAAGATCAGTAGGGACCAAATTGTAAAATGTGTTTTAGTTATTTGGACTGGTTTGAAAATTGTAGGGGTAATAGTGTCTTTTTATATGTTTAAAATAATGTAACTTCTCCTAAATTCCAGCGATCCATTTTTAAACTTATCCTAAAAATCCGGAAACATGTAACTGCTACCAGAAATATATAACACTATATAAATAACACCATATAACACTATCTAACACTATATAACACTATATAACTGTCACACCCCGATATTTCCACATATTACCGGTGGGCCTGGTGGGGAGTATCGTGACGTAGTTGATATCATTATAGTCAATATACACAATATAATAGCACGGCGGAAGGATTGGTAGATAAATACTATTACAGACCACAATGTCCGAGTGTCCAAATAAAAGAATATACAGACTGGTTGTAATAGAGATCCACAGGCGGATCATAAAAACAAAATACAAGAAAACTAAAATAACAGACTTCAGGCATCTAAGGATTTGCAAGATCCTCTTATTTGACACTAAGTAGCTCCAGCCTAATTTCGAGAGGTACCTGTCACTTAGGCATTGGAAAATACGTCAGTTTTCACTGATAAATTCAATTAACCGACTCATTTGAAAAGAGTTTGTGAAAATTGATTTAAAAATCTCAAAAGAAATTCCATTATAATACTAAACGATTACAAGAGATGCCCTAAACGGGTCTTGGAAATAACAAATTGTCCACGCAGGGACTACTGAAAAGACACAAGTCCACGCAGGGACTAAATACAGAAATAAAATGTCCACACAGGGACTTAATTGAAATTACAATACAAAATAAAATAAAATAAAATAAACTTCTACTTCTTCTTTGCCTTTATGTAGTTCGCGAGACCTTTAAGAAATTTGTTGTGCTTTTTATCGCGTTCCTCCGCTTTTTGTTCAACCTGATCCAACCTCTGTAGGATTTGTTGCGTATGCAGTTGTGGAGGTGGAGGTTGTTGTTGATAAGGAGGGTATTGATACCCTTGCACGGGACACCCAGTTGGGTATGCTGGAGGAAATGGTGAGGGATAAAGTGCATTAAATTGAGCTGCCTCAAGATATGGATCTTGGGCAGGGGCTTGATATTCATAACCCGTAGGAGCCTGATAATCAAACCGGGTTATACCCAGACGAACCTGGGTAAGTAGGTATTGGGTTTTCCTAACCCATAGGCGGTGGCGGTGGTGCAAAAGTAGCTGGCGGGGGATCATTTTCCGGCACCGCGTGAGAAGGTCCACCCATTTGTGGATCTTCGGGAATTGGAGGGTAAGTACTTGAAGCTTGTGGGGAACTGAATCTCGATCCCCCTCACACGGACATCCGTGCATTCCGCCTCCGCCTTGGTGGCTCAGGAGGTGGTTGTGGTGGTTGTTGAGGTGGTTCCTCAACGGGTAATGGCGGTGGAGTAACCGTCTGAAGATACGGTTCCTCCAATGGAGGTTGTGGAGGAGAGTTGTGAAAAGAAGGGGTAAATTCCCAAATGTATGTGTTCCACCTTTCGGCCCATGAGTCGGGGCCTTGATATGGCGATCCTGCATAGGAAGAACCGCTGGAGATACTGATGGGATGTGTTGGCGTCCCAGTTGGTGGCATCTCTGGATCTGGATCATCGTCCATCTCCATATCTTGCGAGAAGTGGTCCTCGGGTCCTAGAGAGTTATAACCCGGTGGTTCATTAATATAATCATTTGGGTTAAATTGGCCCGGGGAATAAGAATGGCGAGAATCAGAATGGTGAAAAGAATGAGAGTGTAGAGAGTGGTATGAATGATGTGAGTGGTGAGAATGTTGAGAATGGTGTGAATGTTGGGGCTCGTCTTGTATAGGCGGCCCAAAAGAAGGGTGATATGAGGGTGATATACTTAGCGAGACGGATCGCCTCACGGGTTGTAAAGATTGCCTCCAATCATCATTTGAATCAGAGGTACTAAAGGATGCGGACGGAGTGCATCTATGGGATGGCCCAGCTTGACTTGAAGGTCCTCCTCGCATAGGACCCTTTCCACGGCCTCCACAGCCTCTAAGTCTTGGCGGCATATTGATTAGTAAACCTGTCAAAACAAGTAAAATAAAACATAAACGACAAAAGGAAAATTAAGAATCATCCAAGGTCATTTGCCTAGACTCGGAAGTCTAAAGAATGTGCTTATTGTGTCATTGAGATTAAACACAAAAGGCTAGTGTTTAATTCACTCAATGTTGGTTTTGATACCAACCTGTCACAGCCCGATATTTCCACATATTACCGGTGGGCTCGATGGGGAGTATCGTGACGTAGTTGATATCATCATAGTCAATATACACAATATAATAGCACAGCGGAAGGCTTGGTAGATAAATAATATTACAAACTATAATGTCCGAGTGTCCAAATAAAAGAATATACAGACTTGTTGTAATAGAGATCCACAGGCGGATCATAAAAACAAAATACAAGAAAACTGAAATAACAGACTTCAGGCATCTAAGGATTTCAAGATCCTCTTATTTGACACCAAGTAGCTCCAGCCTAATTTCGAGAGGTACCTGTCACTTAGTCTTTGGAAAATATGTCAGTTTTCACTGTTAAATACAATTAACCGACTCATTTGAAAAGAGTTTGTGAAAACTGATTTAGACACACAAGGCACAAACCATTTATAACTTGGGACAATCTTGAATAAAATCTTGTATACAGTTTTACATGTTGTCATACATATGGGGTCGGTTTGGAAGCCAGTCGTGATTAACCAACTTACCACTATAAAACCCACAAAGGATTTATCCCCAACATGTGGCTTATTTAGCATTTGCATCTGTCAGGTGTATGCCTAGACCCTGTGCATAGGTCGTGACCATTTTCAAATGAAATGAGCTGAGGAAATCCAGGACACGGTCGTATTAACCCCCAATGTTTATGTTATCAAACAAAGCATATTAAAACGGGTTATGCAAATTTATTAATCATAATCCGATTAAAGGATTTCATACTCGACCAAGCGGTATTATTATAATACCGTATCCCAAGCCCGTATAAGGGAAAATAAGTTAAAAGTATTTACCTGAGCTAGATGTGAAAAGATGTTACTCAGCCGTATGTTTCCTACAGCCTTATGTAAATACCTTCTACCGAAGCTATTCAATCTGTATAGAAGGTTTATTAACCTATTAGGATACTAACGGGTCTTTATTTAAGTCAAAGACTTAGACCGGTTAGTTTGAAAGATACTTTACGGTTCGAAATGCTAGATTAAGCGGAGACCGGAATGAAATGTGATTTAGACCCGACAAGTTTGGATACTTGTATAATATGGGTAAACTAAACACATTCTGGATTTTGAAGATTTAATGATAAGGTTAAACCCATTTCGGCTAATTTATGTAAACTAGTTACATAAATCGAACCGAACGCATAAATGCATAACGTGTAACCAAATGAACTGTATACAAGTCTTATATGTTATTATGCTTAAGATATGTTAATACATCACTAGGATGTTAACATATATGCCCAAAAGTATTTAAAACCAATTTAAGTCCTGTAAGGGCATTTCGATCATTTTAATATTTATAAAAGAGGTTTTAAAGTAAACTGACATTCTGGTCTAAAAAATTTAGTAAAAATATTTATTTTATGTTGTTATAACAGTAAAATATCATACATATGTGTGATTTACCATTTATGGCCAAACTATGCCCCGAAGGGGTATTTTGGTCATTTCACATATGCTTTTAAGGACATAATTAGAAGTCTGAGTTCATGACTTATACCTACTGTAATAATATTAAAATTTCTTTATAAAATCAGTAGGTATCAAGTCTTAGGTGTTAAATATGGTTTTAAACCATACTATGCACCTAATTAGCGTAAAAGTCGATAATTGACGATATTTGAAATGTTTATGTGATTCTGAGATTTTGATCAGCCTTGAGTGTTTAAAATATTTTATTTTTCATATCAAATCAGTAGAAAAAGCTTTGGCATGCTAATCATATGTAAATCACATTTTATTAGCTAAAAGGGCATTATCATCAATTAAGGAATTTATACAAGAACTCTAAGTTATGGTCAGTATATAATCTGATCCAATATTCCAAAAATTCCTAAAAATGATATCTTAACAGTAGGTAATGAGTTTTGGGTCAAATTCTATGTTAAACATGTATTATGCATAATAGCGTAATTTGATTAATAAAAAGTTCAATTTTACGATATCTTGCATAACATTGTTTTGAGACCAGAGAATCATGTCAAATTAATTTAGACATGCTTATATATCAGTACTTAACCTATTTGTATGCTCACATATTCGAAAATCTCATTTTTGGCTAAAAAGGGCATAATGGTCAATTATAAGCATAATAACATAAACTAGCATATAATTAAGAATATTAATGACCAGGTAATATAACTCCAGAGGGTTATATTACAACATAAAATGATCCTAATGAAAGCTTAAAACATGGAAGAATTAAGCTTAATCGGGTCAGAACTAAAAGTCAAAGCAAAAGACTTTCGGTTGCGAACCGACCCTAAACTCAGAATTGTCGGGTTGAACATGCTTAGACATGTTCTAATATTATTTACCAAGTTATTTAAGTGACAAAATATAATTTATAACCTCTGCATTATTAGTTTTGATTATTATTTACAAGTCTGGCCCGTTTGACTTTTTAATTAAATAGTTTGACCCGACAATTAACTAAGCAAACGAGAAAATTAGGAGGTGCCCTTTTAAGGGATTAACACCTACCTAATTATGGTCACATAGCCTCGAACAATGGCTGGACCATTTGAGTTTAAACCGAAGGTCAAAGTCATTTTGTGTAACTTTGACTTTTTGGTTTTTAAATAACAAAACTGAACTAAAGAGGGGACTAAGACACTTACAAAGGGTCCTAGCAATCTTTTCAACTAGAATGAGCTTCCTTTTTGATCAGGAACCTCCATAATTGAGAGAAGAAGTGATAAATTGAAGTGTGCAAAGAAATGGTTCAATATGAGAGGCTATTTATAGTTGAAGAACACAATCTATGATCATCACAGGTGTTATGGAATGATCCCAGATGTTTACAAGTGTCCTAGTGGTAAAATAAAACCATCAACAAGCTCCAGGTATCGAGTTTCAGGTGTGTAAGGCGGTGCAACGGGCTGCAACAAGCAGTTGTCCTCTTTTTTCTGAGCTGAGCACTCTCTCGTGGGCCGCGTAGGAGTTAAGGGGAGCCTACACGCCCCGCGACAACCTTAAGTTCAGGTGAAAAATGTTTCTAGTTTGGCAGTTTCAGTCCCTGGTCCTTTATAACTTTATTTAACCTTCATTTTAGGCATAAATGGCCCTTGTAGTTAGTTTGTAGAAGATCATGAGAGTATAACCAAACATCGTTAGGCCCGGTTTCGTTAAACCTTTACCGAAAACACTAGTTTCTGCTCGTTGACACTTTTAACCCTTATTCTTGGGAACTTACGTAAATAACCCATAACGATCTCGAAACCTCATGAATTTAATATCACTTATTCTTGAGAGTATATTTGAATATTATGAAGCCCTGGGTTCGCTAAAAGGTCACTCAGAGGTAAGAATTAACATATTGACACGCTTAACCCCTGTAGTTTATAATCTTTCGATTACTTTCACAAACGGATTCTTATATTCGAATAATTACTCGTTTAAGAATATATTCTTCGTGTGTGGTCATTCAGAGGCACAAGTTTGGCATGTTGACACTTTTAGTCCCTTCGCATACATATTTTCATCGTTTGTCAACTTTAGTCCTTCAAACCCAAACTTTTACATGTTTAGAGTTTAGGACACGTGTCTTTACATAAATGGACATGTTTTTACGAGGTGTTACAATAACACTATATAACACTACACATCCATCATAGACCTGTTACCAGAAAAATATAACACTATACATCCATCATAGAACTGCTACCAGAAAATATAACACTATAACACTATATAACACTATACATCCATCATAGACTGCTACCAGAAAAATATAACACTATATAAAAACCTTCATTCTGCATCCATCACTATATAACACTCTATAAAAACTTCATTCTGTGATCTTCAGAAATTATAATTGATATATAACACTATACATCCATCATAGACGGCTACCCGAAAAATATAACACTATAATACTATATAACGGTATAACACTTTATAAAAACCTTCATTCTGCATCTATCACTATATAACACTATATAAAAACTTCATTCTGTGATCTTAAGAAATTATAATTGATGAACGATAAAAAAAATACAAATTTGTAGATTAATTCGTATTCCTATGACAAAGGGTGGCGGTTATGGAAGGTTATCAATTAATTGAATCAATGAGAAAATTACTTGTTTACCCTTTTGAATTAATTTAGATTGAGGACACATGTCATCTCCATAATATTTCTCACATTTCTCACACTTTTGAATTAATGTACAGGATCTTTAATCTATATATTTGAAAATATTATTTATATTTTGTGTGTTGCGAAGTATATAAATAAAACTATATAAAAGTTAAAATGTCATTGTTTCTTTATGATAAAACTTATATGTATGTAATCTATATTTTAATTTATAATAGTTGTTAAATAAAAAAATTATAAAATAATTATATTTGTAAAAAAATGCATTTAGAAATAGCATTCCGTATCTTTTGACAAATTAACGGGTATACTCGATACCTGCGAGTGATGTGTGTAAAATGCAACATATAAATTACATCAAATGAGGCATAAAACTAACCCTTTTTTAGTACTAATGTTGGAAAAAGTATGTTTTTGTTTTCCTTTGGTATTTTCAGGATTAAATGAGCGTAAATGAACAAAAGGAGCAAATATACAGCAAAATCTAACATAGTTACAAGAAAAGGAATAAACATGGCATGCCCGACCCCTCGACAGCATCTTCCCAAGCAAAAACAAGTGAACAGAAGGCTGAACACGGCCTCGTGCCCAGCGGACACAGGGGCGTGGTCAGGTGTCTGCAGAAAGGACAAAGCTATAGAAGCTTCTATACCCGACATGAGGGCGTGCCCAGCTCAACATGACCGTGGTTAACGCTAAGATTCGCAGAATCCAAGCAAATCTTGATAGTACAGATACGCTTCTGCACACGGGGCCGTGCCCAGCGGACACAGGAGCGTGTGGAGCTAATGCAGAAAAATTGCAATTAATGAAGAAAGAGAAAGTGGATGGACACGGGGTCGTGCTCAATGGACACGGGGCCGTGTCCGGGCTTCTGTGCATGCTATAAATAGAGGTGCTTCGTTCACTTCAAAGGCATCCCTTGGCAAACCACCTCTCTCCCACTTCACCCGCGCTCCACCACCACTACAACCCACATCCATGTCACACCCCGATTTCCACGTGTCTCACCGGTGGGCCCGGTGGGGGATTAGCGTGACGTAGTTGGCAACAATATAGTCAAACCACACAATATATGAATGCACAGCGGAAGCATAAAGATAATTATATTTCAACCATTGTTTGTAATATCAAATGTATTACGAATAGTCGAAAAGTATCCACAGGGGATCAAATAAAAATATAAGTATTGTTCAACAGACGTAGGCATCTTAAGCTTGCGAGACTCTTTATGATGCTAAGGAGAAATATCCAGCCAATTACGCATAGTACCTGCATTTAGTCTTTTTGGGAAAATACGTCAGTTTACACTGGTAAATACATTCAACCAACACTTTTGAAAAAATGCTTATTAAAATTGATTTGAATGCACAAGGCACAAACTCTTTTATAACTTGGGAGAATTATTTACATTTATAATCTTGTGAACGAATTACATGTTCCTTATGCGTTCAGTAGCCCGGATCAAGTCCGGGTTAAAGATCAATAGACACACCACATCAACTATTTATGCACTGACGAGTGTACGCCTACACTCCGCGCTTAGGTCGTGGCCATTTCGTAAAATGATGCCAGGGATATCCGGGACATGGTCATAACCCCCCAAAGGCTTTTAAGTAACAAGACTGTTTAAACGAGCCGATCAAATTTATTCAATTACCCACTCAACGGTGGAGAATTTGATGCCCGATCAAGCGGTATGCTATATACCGTAACCCAAGCCCGTATAACGGAAAATAAGTTAAAAGTATTTACCTTTGCAAGTATAAATCCTTAATCGAATAAATTGCAAATAGCTTTTACTGGTCTCCTATTCTGGAACGAAGGTTTAAAATAACCTATTAGAATCCTAACGGGTCTTTTAATTTAGCCGTAGCTTAGACCGGTCAGTTTCAACGGATAGTTACGGTTTAATCGCGTGAAAGGCGAAAACCGGGAATGGAATGTGATTTGGACCCAACAAGTTTGAAGACTTGTTTTATATGGGTATAATAACCACACTCTAGATTTTGGGGTCAAAACAATATGGTTTGACCCGTTTCGGCTAGTTTATGTAAACTAGTTACATAAGCCGACCCGTGCGCGCAAAAGGCGCAACGGGTAACCGTAAGAGTGCTACACTGGTTTCCTAAGTCAATATGCTTTAAAGAGGTTGTGGTATCAGTAGGATACCTTCCATAATGCCCGTAACGAGTTTAAATCCATTTTTTGCCCCGTAGGGGTATTTCGGTCATTTTAAAGATTATAAAAGAGGTTTCTGAGTTCTACAGGAAATCTGAGTTTCCCGAACAGTTTATAAAGCCCAAAATACTTTATTTATTATTTAAAATCAGTAGCAACTGGAATCGGGTCAAAAGACCTTGTAGAACTCAAGTTATGGCCGAAAAGGGTATATTCGGTATTTACCGAACCGTTGCCATAACCGCAGGTTATGAGCAGGTTAAAAATAATTAAAAATCTTTAAAAATCCCGAAATATTATTTTACATCAATGTGTAAAAGGTTTGGTGTCGAAATCTGGGTTTAGATAGGCGTTATGCTAATTGCGCTATTTAATTACTAAAGTTTCCGTAATTTGCGCTATTTAGCATAACTCCTATTCTGGACCTCGGATTGATGTGAAATTTTAGGGACATGCTTAGAAATCAGTAACCAAGGTTATGGTCCCTTCACGTCTCCGAAATTCTCGTTTTAAAATTAAAAAGGGCGTTACGGTCAACTTTTAAGCATTTAACGGAAAGGTGTAAAAGACTCGGACAAACAACGAACCGGTCACAGAGGGTTATACCATCATGTAACCTGGTCCTAAGAGAGTCCTAAGGCATATCTAAATCATACTTTAACGGGTCAGAACTGAAGTCAAAGCAAAAGTCAAAGTTTTGCGACTTTCGGCTCCGAACCGGGTCAAAACAGTAAATGGTCGGATCAAACAAGCTTAGACTAGTTAATATACTTATTATCATGTTTTATGAGTGTTTAAACAGGTTACACACTATCTACATTACTGATTATGCATGAAATCGCAAAATAGCATTTCTGTTGACTTTTTCTAAGCACGTTTGACTCGACATTCGGACTAGTTAGAGTGGGAATCAGAGGGTGCCCTTTTAGGGGTTTAAAGCCCACATGATTACCAACATATAACTGCCTTTGATTCGACAAACCACTGGACCATTTGTGATTTATCGCCAAGTCAATCGTTAATTACGACAGATTGACTTTTAAGCTAAACTATGCATAAACTAAGCCACAAAAGGGTAGGCATACTTACAGAAGCTTGGTGCACGACTAGAGATGATAGAAGAATGCTTTAGAGCTCCAGAGATGAACTAGAATGCAGGTTTGAGGTGTGTTTCAATTGTGTGCAATGTATGTCCTTTTATAGTGAAATTTCATGCACAAGATCATTACAACTCACCCTACAATGGTTCATGGATGATCAGCAGGTGTCCCTGGGTGCTAGGGGGCATGTAGAGGGCGCCCATGCTTCAATTAATGCATCAATGATCGTTCACAAGCTCAAACATTGAATCTGTCCAAACTTTCTGCATCTGGGACTCGTACGCGGCCCGCATTAGGATTCTGGTCACTTGGACGCGGGCCGCCTGAATCCTCATGTCAGTAAACGGATCTTCAGGTGGCGCGCGGCCCGCCTGAGGGTTGATTTCCAAGATTTTCATATCTTTTGTAATAATTAACCTGACCTTTCGGTTTCGAAGGGGTAGCTTTGCGATTTGGCCCTCGATTATTTACAATTAAGGGCCTCGTGACTTTTACCCGCATTGTTAAGTCCCCGGTTAGTTTAATTACTATCCGAAAAGCCTTAACTTTTATTGTTGACGCTTTTAACCCCTCAAATACGAATTTGATCATAACTTTCTCGTTTTAAAACGGAACTTCGCGAAATTTATATCGTATATTCTAGTGAGCGTATTTTACTGTTACAAAGCCTCGGGTTCATCAAAGGGTCACTCAGAGGTATAATTTAAACATGTTGACACAATTAACCCCTGTAGCTTGTAATCTCTCACTTTCTCCCGCGTTTCGCTCCGTACGATTCATGATTTATTCGTTTGAAGGTACGAGCATCATTTAGGGTTACTATACAGTATATTTACCCCTCGTTGACATTTTTAACCCTCGAATTATATACCTTCAAGGTTTGTCAACTTTAGTCCTTTATTTAGTATTTAATACCATGTGTAAACTCATGACACGTGTCAACACATTATTGGACACAAAATTTCGAGGTGTTACAATCCACCACCATCATCCATTATCCATCATAGAGTGTGTGTAGTAGTCTCGGGATCCAAGATTGATAGTAAGAGTTCTTGACAATCAAAGGCCATGTTTGCCTAAGTCTCTTACATCACTTGGTGAAGCCAAGCATTTGGTGTAATACTTTTGTTTTTTAATCTTTTCGCACTTTTTATTTGGTTTTGTATTAATGACTTAAATAACCAGTTTCTTATGTTGAAGGTGAAACTTCCTTATCATTTGCCCGTGGTGTCTTGGCATTATTTTACTATCTATATAAAATAAAAGATTTACACCATTCATATCTCTACGGTCTATATAGAGATATGTTGGCTACCTGGTCGGGGGTTAAGGGAATGGTTTGGTAAGGTTCTTGCCTTGTTCAGTGTATAGATCCTGCAAGGACCTGGGTCAAGCTTACTAGGACCTCCTTCAATACCCACTGGTATTGGATGGCAGGGATGCGAATGGCTTGATCCCCTCATATGTAAACTCTATTAATACATTAACCCGGCTACTTGTAACACCTCGGAAATTTACGTCCAATAATGTATTGACACGTGGCATAGGCTTTGGATATGTGAAAATATGCTTTAGAGGGACTAAAGTTGACAAACAGTGAAACTATGGAATATAAGGGTCCAAAGTGTCAACAATGGATAAATAGACTCTACAATAACCCTACATGGTGTTTATAACCCTAAACGGATAAATCATGGATCATACGAAACGGAAAAATGCACGAAAGTGAGGAATTACAAACTACAGGGGCTAAAAGTGTCAACATGTTGAATTTATACCTCTGAGTGATCTTTTGGCAGCCCCGAAGCTTTGTAATGATAAAATATACTCACTAGAATATGTGGTAGAAATTTCATGAAGTTTCGTTATCGTATGAGAAAGTTATGGCCAAAACCGTACATGAAGGGTTAAAAGCGTCAACGTCGAATTTCATGACTTTTCGGGTGAGCGCAAAGTTAACCGAGGACTTTACCATGTTTGTAAATGTCCCAAGGACCATAAAAATCAAGTTTGAGGGTATAATGAGCATGATTGATAGCCAAAACCTCGTAACAAAGGACCAAGGACCAAAACTTCAACATTAAAAGAGATTTGAGGATCAGATGGGGCTAGGTGTCACACCTAGGGCCCTAGGCGTGACGCGAGGCCTGCCCAGCGACAGAAATCGGGTTATTGCAGTTAAGGGCCTGATTCCAAGTTGTTTACAGCTAATACCACCTCCCAAATGCACCAATCGAATTACATGCATGTAAGGACACTTGTGACTCTCTTACAACTCCTGAAACACCTTATAATCAGATCAAAACTTGCATAGAAGGCACAAAGGGTAGTAACCAAGAACACTTACATCTTTCAAAATTCACAAGAGCTATTCTGGAGCTTTCTGGACGACAAGGCTGCTTCATAGTGATCTCTAAGCTTCATTAGGACTCTTGTAAGCATTCATAACCTTCTCTAATTCGTTCTAGCTTAGATTATTAGCCGAAAGTCAATCCGTCGTAACTATAGTTTGACTTTTTGATTAAACAAAAATGGCTCAGTCATTTCTCAAATTGAAAGTACCTACAAGTTGGTATTTATGTGGGAAACAAACCCTCAAAAGGGTATTTTCTGATTCCCACTCTAAGCATGATTATTGTCGAGTCAAAGATGTTCTTAAAAAGTCAACAGAATGCGTTTATGCAAAATTTATCATAAATGGTAATGTAGATTACATGCAATCAGTTTGATCATCAAAATAACTTTATAATGAATGTAAGAATATGTTTTATCATGATCAACTCGACAATTTTTAGTATAATCCCGGATCGGAACCGAAAGTCTTATAAAATGACTTTTTCTTTGACTCTCGACTCGGATCCGTGCATGCATGTTTGAGATCTGCCTTAGAGCTTATTTTGGACCATTTTTATTTATGTGCAACTCTCTGAGATTTTAAGACTTGGTTCAACACTTGTCCGATTCATTTGCATGTTACCGGTTTATGCTTAAATATGACTATTTTGCCCTTTTTGCTATAAAACGTGATTTTTGGAAAAGTGAAAGAGTAGAAACCTTTATTACTGATTTATAAACTTGCACCGAAAATTTGATATCAGTTGGAAGTCCAGATTTAGAGTTATGCTCGATATCGTAAATCTAAAGCTTTATGTTAAATAAACGGCGTAATTAGCGTATAACCTATTTAAACCCACTTTTTGATACCAAACTTTTTACCAACTGATGTTATATAATATTTTAGGATTTTTGAAGTTTTTTATTTAATTTTTGGCTGATCGTATCATAGGTCTCTAAGTTTAATTCGGTTAATTCCGGTTTTGACCTTTTTGGCCATAAAATGAATTTTATAAATCTTTTTGACCCCAAACCTTTTTCTACTGATTTTATTTGTTAAATAAATTATTTTGAGCATTCTGGAAATATAAAAATATCAGCTTTCTTTTGAAAACCCGGAAACGGCTCTAAATCGCCTTTTAAGCGTTTTTAACGCCTAGTATGTACTATAACCATGTTAAGCGTATAAGGGTTATACCTACTGATGTATTTGGCATATTTTTATATAATAACAGTAAGTATAAGCTTTTGAACTCAGGTTTCCAGTTTTGACCGTTTTAGCCCTTGTGAAATTACCGAAATACCCCAAAGGTGCATAGTTCGATTTTAAATGATAAGTTTTGTATATGGGTCATACCCTACTGTTATAATATGTCAAATTAAGTATATTTACTGTATAAATCAGACCTGTAACTCAGATTTCCAATTTAACTCTTTTATAATCTTTTAAATGACCAAAATGCCCTTATGAGGTGTAAATTGAGTTTATTTCCGTATGGGGCAAAATAGAAGTTATCTTACTGATATTATAGCATATTTAAAGCATATTATCTCAGGGAACTTGCATATGACTCTTATGGTTACCCGTAACGCTCTTTTAGCGTTCGGTTCGGTTTATGTAACTAGTTTGCATAAATTGACCGAAACGGGTCAAACATTATCATTTTTGTCTCAAAATCCAGAATGTATTTAGCATACCCAAATTATACAAGTGTTCAAACTTGTCGGGTCTAAATCACATTCTATCCGGTCTTCGCTTAATCGTGCGCTTGAACCGTATCGTCCTTAAAACTAACCGGTCTAAGCTTAGGCTTAAATAAAGACCCGTTAGGAATCTAATAGATTATTATAAACCTTTGTTCCAGAATAGGAGACCCAGTAAAAGCTACCTTCACTTGCTAATTGTGATTCATACTTACCAAGGTAAATACTTTTAACTTATTTTCCCTATACGGGCTTGGGGTACGGTATATAATATACCGCTTGGTCCGGCATTGATTTCTTTAATCGAATAGTGGTTAAATTTATTGAGATGACCCTGTTTTGAAGGTGTTTTATTGCTTGAAGCCTTTGGGGGGTTAATGACCATGTCCCGGATATCCTTGGCATCATCTTACGAGATGGCCACGACCTGAGCACGGGGTGTAGGCGTACACCCGTCAGTGTATAACTCTATATTGTGGTGTGTCTATTAATCTTTAACCCGGTCTACGGATCGGGCTACTGAACGCGGAGTAACATGTAAATCCCTTACAAGATTTTATTGTATAATTATCCCAAGTTATAAAAATATTTTATGCCATGTGCATTTAAATCAATTTTCAATCATTTTCAAAATGAGTCAGTTAAATTGTATTTACCAGTGTAAATTGACGTATTTTCCCAGAAGGTTAAGTGCAGGTACTACACGTAATAGGCTGGCTGTCTTCTAGAGCGTCCACAATAAGTCTCGCAAGCTTGGACGACAATAAAACTGTTGAACAATATCTTATTTCATTTTGATCCGCCTGTGGATCCGTTTCAACTATCAGTGATATTTAATATTACATTTTATTAAAGTTGAAATGAATCTATCTTTGCTTCCGCTGTGCATTATTATATTGTGTTGTTTGTCTATGATGATGCCAACTACGTCACTATACTCCCCACCGGGCCCACCGGTGACACGTGGAAATTAGGGGTGTGACAGGTTGGTATCAGAGCCAACTCTGAGTGAATTAAACACTAGCCTTTTGTGTTTAATCTCAGTTACACAATTGCACATTCCTCGATTCTCGAGTCTAGACAAAGAACTTAGGAAATATCCAAAAATTTATTTTATTTTCTAACTTTGTCTTATATATTATGTTGTGCCACTTGTTTGTTTTTTTGACAGGTTCAAGATGCCGCCACGTGTAAGAGGAAGAGGAAGGGGACAAGGAGCATTCGCAACCTCACATGATCATGAAGTCGCCCTTTCGCATAGGCGAACGCCTTCAGGATCCCAAAACGCAGATGCCCGAAACCTTTGGAGATCTTTCGCTGAACCCGCAAGGCACTCACTGAGTACCTCACCTTCTGTCCCACACTCCTTTGGGCCTCATTCAGAAAATGAGCCCCACAACTCCCATCAATCCTACATACCTCTCCAAAACCACCAATCACCTTTTGACTACCCAGCACCTGTCTTTCAGGGCCTGTTCAACCCTGATGATTACTTGGGAGAACCAATGGGTCATAACCCACTTGGACCGGAAGACCACTTTCCGGGTGGCAACGAGATGGATATCGATGAGGATACCGATCCTTCCATGCCACCGTCCGGAACACCGAACCACCCCATCGAGATTTCAGATGGGTCACCGTTTGTGGGATCACCTTACCATGGTCCCGACAGTTATGAGGAGAGATTCAAGCAGCATGACTGGGTATTTACCCCTAGTTACCACAACTCCCCCTTACACCAGTCGCATCACAGCTCTCCATTGCACTCCCAGCAGCAGCCTCAGCAGCAGCAGAATCCTTCTGAGGGTTTCTGGCGCGACGTGGTCACTCCGCCGCCGCCACCACCTCCGGTTTTGCCTCCTCCGCCTCCGAGGCGAAGAGGAAGGAACGCTCGTATGTCCACACGAGGGGGAATACGCATCGGCACCCCTCCACATTCAGGTAGCAGCCGATACTCGCCACTTCATGAGGAGCCAGAGATGGGAGAATCTTCACATCCCGTCTCAGAAGTAACATCTGCGCCAATCGCGTCACCACCACCACAGGATTTTGGGAACCCAATCCCCGCTTATACTAGCGCGGCCGCATATAACCCCTTCGAGCCGACTTTTCCCCCCAGGTTATAACTATACAGAGGATCCCTACTGGGTAGCCGCGAACTACAACTCTCTCAATCCGGAAGGTACTTTTGGAGGTCCCTGGACTACGGGACAGTCGACCTATGGATACCCATCCTATGGATATCAGCAGCCGTAGCCTCCTCAACCACCGCAATATACGCTACCACCACCGAGGGTAACGTCACCTTCAAAAGAGAGGCCTACCACATTACGCATTAATAACTTAATTAATTATCTTTCAATATTCCGACCCTTTAGGATTGTATCCTTGCTAACTCAAACTACTGGGTTGAGGGTAACGTCACGTTCAAAAGAGGGGCCTACTACTATAACTAAGATAATCTCTTTAAAAGTGCAAAAGTGCGGAAATCATCAAAGGTTACATTAAAGGTGAGTCGGATCCAAGTGATTCATCTTGTCTATCTGTTTTATTTTTATTTTATTTTACAGTATTTTTAGTTTTTATTTTCATATTTAAAAACTTTTTCTAAACTTTTCATTTGATTAGACATTGAGGATAAACCGGTACTAAAAGCTCTTGTGTCCTTGGACGACCTCGGGATCTTACCAACGCTATATTACGCTCACGATGGGTGCACTTGCCCATATGTGTGTTTAGTGTTAGTAGAATATCGTGTTTTATAAATTTAAAACTTAACTAAAGTGTTAAAAAGTGCTTAAAATATAACTAAAAATATATAACGCTACACACGCATCAAGTTTTTAGCGCCGTTGCCGGGGACACAAGGATTTTAAGAAAGTTAGGAATCAACGGCCTAATCGTATTTCTTATTTTTCTGTTTTTTTAGGATTTTTCTAGATTTTTCAGTTTCTGCAGAGCTTAGCACGGGGCCGTGCCTGGTCGGACACGGGCCGTGCCCAGCGTCGTTACTGGCAGTTTTTATTTTCCGAGTTACAGAGAGTTGAGCACGGGGTCGTGTCAGTGCAGCACGGGGCCGTGTTGAACTCTCCAGTAACAGGGATCCGGAAAACAATCACTGTAACTCCGACTACGGGCCGTGTTCATCTGAGCACGAGGCCGTGGTGAAACTTCTGACTGACATTCTTTTTGTTTTTATTGCAGGGCTTGGAACCCAGGCGTCGCACCTGAATTCTCTACGCAGTGTATGAGCTCCAGTTTCAGTAAAGACATAAAAGAACCTCTAGACGAACCCGAACGCCTTCTAAGAAAAAGACTTAAAGCTAAAAACCAAGAGAAAGTTTCGGGGGACCCATTTCCAATGGCGGATCAACGTACCCTCATGGATTACCTACGACCCACTGTAGGTAATCTTGGCGCCGTTATCAATGCGCCGAATGTCGATGCCAACAACTTCGAACTTCGGCCGCATTTGATCCAAATGCTCCAAAACTCCGCAACTTTCCATGGGATTGCGGACGAAGATCCCCATTTACATATTACCAACTTTTTGGAAGTATGTGATACTTTTCGGATCAACGGAGCTTTAAATGACGCCATCCGCCTCCGAATGTGTAGGATCGCGATCTGACCCGAATGAGTCGTTCAGAGGTGTTCTACTCTGTTTCAGGTGCAGAATAACAAGAAACAAAGCTAGAAACAACTGATTCTTCACTTAATCTACTGATTGTATTGATATGACTGCAAATACACTCAGTCTTCACACCGGCAGCACCTCGGCATGGAATACAAGGCAACAGTTATGAGATTTCGCTCAAATGACCGTATATATAGGGCTTCTGATTTCTCCCCAAGGTACATGTACACATGAGCGAAATCAGTACATGATCAAATAAGCGAAATCATCAGTCAAAGACCCTATGAGCGAAATCAGCTTCCTATACACATACACTCTCCTATTTTCTCGTAAAACGTGCCTAATCTATACAATGCCATCTAAGACTCGATCCAAGACGAAGTCGACAGATGTAGTGAACCAACAGACTCCCCTCAGATGTTGACGAGTCGTCCATCGAGTCTTTAACAATATCATGTCTTCACTTCTTCAGTCTTGATCAGTCTCTGGGCTTTTCTCTCTTTCTATCTTCATCAACAGACTCTCCTTTAACAGTATCTGCTTGAGAATCTTCAGACTCCCCCTCTCGATTTGCTGGCATTTCTTTGTTCTTCAGCAACATCTGTTTCAGGATCTTTATCTGGCTTTCACAGGTCCAAGATTGTTTCCTGGCTTTAACTTTGTCCACTGAATCCGAAACCTGGCACTAGCTCTGTTCACAGCGTTTAATTTCCAGAATCGAAACTTGGTTCTAGTTCTGTCCATAGAATCTTCAGAATCAATCAGCCTGGATTTCCTCAATCAGAGTCCTCAGGTATCGTAACCTGGCTTTCGTTCAGCTTAGGTCTCAGGATTGAATTAACCTGGCTCTTTATCTTCAGGTCCAAGATCGAAACCTGGCTACACCTGCACATTCTTAACCCAGAAGTAAATTTTCTAAATTTAACAATTTGCATGCATCAACACTCTGAAATAATCAGATGACTCCCTCTAAAAAACATATGCACCAACAACAACTCTCCCTCAAACCACTTTCTCTATGATGAACCACTTGTTGATTTTCAAAACACATTTGATGTTCAATATACACTCCCCTTCACAACATTGTCATCATGTTTAGCACTTGGAATTTTGAAAATCAGCTTTCCAACATCAGTTGTCGAAAATCTTTTTGATTTTTTCAAAATTTATGCTAAAACACACACAAAATCTTTTTTTGAATTTTCTAAAAGAAAGTAAATGACATCACTTGAAGAATCGAACGAAATGCAGAAATGAAATATTTACAAACAATATTTTTGTGAGTTTGTGTAAGAGGATCATATCAGTAAATGAGACATATCACTAACACCGTTAAGCTTGATTACATTTTAAGCTCTAAACAATTCACCTAGATTGTCAGTATATTTGTCCACTTAAATTTTCACACAAAGTTCAATTGATCCGAGATACGATGTTAATGTTTTAAGCTCTTGAACTTATCCGTGTGTCCCACTACTTGAATATACTCCCGTATCCAGATCCCAATATTCAGTCTTACAGGTGAGTATACCACAGATGATATCTGTCAGGGGTTAGATGCGAGGGTCGTGAGAGCTCAGGTCGATACTTCCGTATACGCAAAGAGATGACGGCTTCGACTTTTCGGTGTGTCCCCTTTAGAGGATCTTTTGATTACAACAGCAACGACTATCAATTTTATTGTTTCATCAGCATGCTGAGGGCGAAGCTATGTTTCAAGCTTTTGCGGAAAGTATTATCCGGAGACTAGGTCAGTACTTCCATACAGCAAAAGTCCCGGGATAATACCCCAGATATCACTGAGCATAAAGACCTAGTATCTCAGAATAAGGGACCTTTCAAACAAGATTTCAGGGGTTACCTATATATTCAAGATGTTGTTAACCCACAGAACAAGCAAGTTTGAAATTTTATGTTTATATCTCGTCACAATTTACTAAATGTGTAAAAATCTACTGACACATCCACAGTCAGATTGTTTATCACCTTTTTTTACTTTACATATCTTTAGTATGTTGTGACAGTCCACTGATGTACTATCATTTCCTCTTTTCTTAACAAAACTCATTTTTGATTTTATCATGTTTTTGGCTTTTTCAAATTTTCTAATGTTTTTGGATTTTCTGAAAATTTTCTAAACCCCATAAAATTCTAACACATTACAGAAAAATTTGAAAACTATCTAAACTTTTGACCCACTTAAAACATGAAATGTAAAACAAACTATACATAAACTTTGACAACTGACATCGAGTCGCATCAAATCGCCATTCACTAGGCATAAACAATCAGAACTCCCCCTATCACAAACCATTTTCTCATTTAGATTTCAAAACACTTAAGTTTGTTTTAATCAAAATGATTTTTCCAGAAAATGAGTTTGTTTTTACCACTTGTTAAGTATGGGGATATGGTTCATCATTTTGTTTATCAATCACATATGTAGTAAGTCAAGTACAACTTAATGTCCCTGATTTACCATTTGCAGTCAAGCAACCTCTATACCACTTGTAAGTATATCCGAAACAATACCACTTGTACAAATACACACAAAACTAACTGTAGGAATGTTACGTCTACATAAACCATTTTACCACTTGTGGGAGTGATCACAAAGATGCCGATTCCTGCTTCACACTTACCAACCTGGAAGCTCCGGCGTAGTCCTTTATCTGTAAAATTTTAACAACTTTCAAAACTTTTTTAAACAAACTTTTGAAACACTAGAATGATGCCGATTCCTGATCCACGATAAAAACTTGGGATCTCCGGCATAGTTCTAAGACTTTAAGGGAAACAAACTTCCATCCAAGTCTTTTCAGACTTGATGGCTTTCAATTCTTGCGCAGTGGGGTTGTATGTTGCCTTTTTAGTTGCATAAAAATCTTTAACCCCCTTTGCTTTCCCATTCAGCATTTTCCCAAAAATTTTCTTAACATTCCCATTGAATGTTTTCTCAACATCAAACTTAGTTTTCTCTGTGTCAAACTGATTCGAGATATCAACTTTACCAACTTTCTTTTTAACTTCTTCAAATTTCAGTGATGGAAAATCATCATCATTTACTGAAATTTTCTCCTCAATCTGTAGCTCCTCTGGCTTTGTGGAACCAGATTCATCGCCTACTTTATCATCAACCTGTTTAACAACCCGCACTTGGTTGTCTTTTTCTTTCTTTTTATAAAAATTCTTTTTCGAACACTCACCAACCTCATATGTTGAATTTTCAAAAATTTTAAATTTTTCGGTTGGTGGTTCAACATCAACAACTTTTTCTTTCAATTTCCCAGAAACTCCCTGTTTTGTCTTGGCATTTTTTGGACAGTTCCATGCAATGTGACCAGCTTCATTGCACTTGTAACAGGTTCGAGTCTCTCTTGAATGTAATACTTCAGCTCCATTCCTTTTCTTTGCAGCAAGAAACTCTTGGTTTGATTGTCTCCAAAATGGTTTCTTCTGTTCTTCTTCTGAGCTTCCACCTGACACAAATTCTGTTTTTGTTTTAGAATTTTTCACATTTTTATAATTTTCTGGTGGAATAAATCCTAAACCTTTCTTTTTGTAGCTACGATTTTGGTTAGGTTTCTTTTGAAAACCAGCACCAGAATTGTAACCCTTTTTCTTGTTTAACCATTGTTGAACTCTTGAAGTGTATTTTTTAGGTTTTCCAGTAAGTTTTAAATCTTTTATTTCAGAAATATTAATTTCTGTCATTTTGAAAACCTTTTTAATCATGTCAAAACGAACACTTCTTATTAGAAACTCTTTATCAGAGTATAATTTGTCCGAATCATTTAAAGTGTATGTGACTTCAAATGTTTCATCATACAAATCTGCTTTTGATAACAAAAATTCTTTACTATAAGACCGTTTAACCGACGACTTTTGACTGTTGACTGACGAATTTAACCCTCCAGACTCAGACTTTGACTCGGACTCCTCATCAGTATCCAACACATGATCGACCACCTTTTTGATTAACTCAGACTCATGATCAGTGTCAGACGAGGTAAACGTGACGTCAATGTTTTCTGGTAATTCATCAGTTGTGTCGGTTTTTAGCTTTATATTGACTGCCTTTTCAAGTTGCTCCTCGTTTGGTTTTCTAGGAGAATACCTTCCCAAATCGGAGGCGGACACTTGTTATAGCTAACAGTCGGTTTCTTACCAGTTGATACGTGCGTGACTATACATACTTTTACAATGAAATTACACACGAATTGGTTTTAAATTTATAAAAGTGATTATTACTTTTACATCAAAACACACACGAAAGAGGCAAGTGTACCCCGTCATATATGTAGTAAAGTATCGGTAAGAACCAAGTATCGATCCACGGAAATGGGCGGAGAAATAATACTAGACCTTTATCACTAAATTACCGGTAAAAACATAATTTGTTTTGGTTTTTTAATTAAACTAAAGTAAGCATAAATAAATACTTATAAATCATAGTATATAAATAGCCTTGCTTAATACACAACCGCAGCATGTCAACTAAGTCAGTTTTGGCATTTAGAAGCATTCGGTCAATTTTCCATTTCGAGACAATTAGTATCCCTTTCGGGAATCCTAACATGACAATCATTCGAAAAGTTAAAACGATAAACACACTTTAACCACCTAAAATTGTTCTTTAACGTGCGATTGATTAATGTCTACAAAAATCTCCTAAAAATAAGTTAGTCATCCGTTAGGAGTTTTCTAACCTCACTTAATCAAGGAAAGCAACACCGATAAACACAATGCAGCCACCGAGACAAGCATAAACTAGATTAAATCACAACCGAGTTCATTTTACAAATCTTACACATAAATTCACCAAGATAGCAATTTTGGCCGAAACTACTAACTAGGCTAACAAATCATGGCAAGAATCCGTAACAACACCATCTAACCCGTTAGAGTCCTTCCGTGAGGGCAAGCTCTCTTGATTAATAATAATTGCATTTTATTAAACCACTAACCCGTTAGAGTATCATGGTGCCTACATTTTAACCAAGTTAAACTAGTTAACCAAATTAAAAGTTTACTAATACATGATTAAATAAGCTTCATTTTACAACTATCTTACCTAACCAAGCACCAATCATCCAACACAATTACTTATAATCAAGAAATCAATATCAATAACAAGGTTGCAAACTAATCATCAAAGATAGTCATAGAAAATACTTCAAAATGTCATTACAAACATAGATTAACATACTAATCAAGCAAGGGATTGTTGTGTTTTTGCCCAAAGGCTTACATTAATACATAATAATCAGTCTAAATGCTTGAAATATAACAAAAGTATGGAAAGATTTGAGAAACCAAACCATAAACAAGCATAAGAATGAGAATCTGGATAGTAAATGAGCAAAACCGGGCAATGTGGCTTGAATCCGAGTGAAAGCAGCAGCCTTCGGAGCCTCAAAATCGCCTGCAGAGCTCCCAAAATGTCCAGAGTTACGTCTAAAATGGTGCTGTTCTGTTTAAATGCTTTTTCGAAGTCGCACGGCCGTTCTTCCGATCGCACGACCGTGCACTTTAAGCATTATTGGTGGTGGGCCACCATACTGCGTGACGTCACAGATCGTTGACTGGTCTTCGGCCACGCACGGACGTTCCAGGTTTGGCACGGGCGTGCCAAACCGGCATTTGGCTTGCACGCTTTGTTCCTTGGCCGTTCAGTTCCGAGGTTATGTTGGTTCTCGGATACGCACGACCGTTCCACATCCGGAACGACCGTGCCTTTTCGGATTGGCCTTCAGAGCCTTGCACGCCGTGCTTGCACGCCTGGTTCACCGCCGACACTTTCTTGTTTGTCGGATATGCACGGTCGTGCGGATGCCCGCATGACCGTGCCAAACGCCCAGGTCAGTTTTGTTCACAGAATCTTCGCAGCCTTGTCGTTTTGTCCGGAAAGTCCTCGTTTTCGCTGTCATCTTGTCTGGTATGCTATTTTAGGCCTGTAAACAAAAATGTAGATAATTAAGTATCCGAATGACGGTTTTACGGCCGAAAACGCATTAAATGGGGGTAAAACGGGGGACTAAAATATGTGTAAATTAGCGAATATCAAATCTCCCCACACTTGAACCTTGCTTGTCCTCAAGCAAGCTGAACTAAAAAGCAATAAAAGAAGGAAACAAACAAGTACGATAATTTACACACTATTTTATTTAAAACTACTATAAACGGTTAGCCGGTTTGTCGAAAGACATCATCAAAAGACTAAAACCCAACAAGCATATGCAATTATAATAGCGACAACCAAAAAGCCGTGACTTCACATTTAATTGACTCGACATGTTAATCTTCACACGACTCACAATATTCACACACACTCGGTTTTATTTATGAAACATACATAAAATGTGTATGTGCAAACACTCAACGCCTAGTCAATGAAACATGTAATATCATAAGCTTGTCATAAGATCTCGTCTCCACCAACTAACATGCAAATAAGTGTAAATCAAGAGGTCTTTACGGGTTGTAACGTTAGGCTTGGGCGAAGGGTATGGATGTAGACATTTAAAGTGGCGAAAATGGTTAAAACTCGGCTTTAGCGTTTAACTAGCAAGAAAGTAATACAACTATACATATAAACGCCTTAAAAGGGCGACTAAAGCGCAATCGAGCTTATCAACGAAATTTTAACATTTAAGCATTCAAAATCGCTCGATTTCTATCAACTTCACCCTATTTTAGGGTGTTTTATTTTCTGGGTTTTTTTTTTTTTTTTTTTTTTTTTTTTTTTAACATACTATACAATAAACTTAAACAAAAGCTAGTTAAACGATTATTTTGTCCGAGTTTCAACACTAAAAAGGGGTTTAAAACATACAAAGGCTAAATTTGGCTAAGTGGGCGATAATGTGGGTAAACAAAGGTAAACGGGAAGGCTCGACATGGTTAATCCTAAAGGGTAACATAAGGTGAACGGGGAGCACAACACAAAGAACAAGGTTTACAACAAAGGGGTAATCTAAGTGCCTCTATCACTTTTACACAAATCCGCATATTCATGGTCTTAACAAGCATACTAGTGACAAGTTCTAAATTACACATAACATCCGGCTCACTCCTATATCCGAAATGAACAAATATAAGCCAAATGCCGGTTTGGCACGCCCGTGCCAAAACTGGAACGCCCGTGCGTGTCCGAAGACCAGTCAACGATCTGTGACGTCATGCGGTATGGTGGCCCACCACCAATAATGCTTAAAGTGCACGGTCGTGCCAAACCAAGAACGACCGTGCCGATCAGAAAAACCATTTAAACAGAACAGAAGCATTTTATTAGTAACTCTGGACATTTTGGGAGCTCTGCAGGCGATTTTGAGGCTCCGAAGGCTGCTGCTTTCACTCGGATTCAAGCCACATTGCCCAGTTTTGCTCATTTACTATCCAGATTCTCATTCTTATGCTTGTTTATGGTTTGGTTTCTCAAATCTTTCCATACTTTTGTTATATTTCAAGCATTTAGACTGATTATTATGTATTAATGTAAGCCTTTGGGCAAAAACACAACAATCCCTTGCTTGATTAGTATGTTAATCTATGTTTGTAATGACATTTTGAAGTATTTTCTATGATTATCTTTGATGATTAGTTTGCAACCTTGTTATTGATATTGATTTCTTGATTATAAGTAATTGTGTTGGATGATTGGTGCTTGGTTAGGTAAGATAGTTGCAAAATGAAGCTTATTTAATCATGTATTAGTAAACTTTTAATTTGGTTAACTAGTTTAACTTGGTTAAAATGTAGGCACCATGATACTCTAACGGGTTAGTGGTTTAATAAAATGCAATTATTATTAATCAAGAGAGCTTGCCCTCACGGAAGGACTCTAACGGGTTAGATGGTGTTGTTACGAATTCTTGCCATGATTTGTTAGCTTAGTTAGTAGTTTCGGCCAAAATTGCTATCTTGGTGAATTTATGTGTAAGATTTGTAAAATGAACTCGGTTGTGATTTAATCTAGTTTATGCTTGTCTCGGTGGTTGCATTGTGTTTATCGGTGTTGCTTTCCTTGATTAAGTGAGGTTAGAAAACTCCTAACGGATGACTAACTTATTTTTAGGAGATTTTCATAGACATTTATCAATTGCACGTTAAAGAACAATTTTAGGTGGTTAAAGTGTGTTTATCGTTTTAACTTTCCGAATGATTGTCATGTTAGGATTCCCGAAAGGGATACTAATTGTCTCGAAATGGAAAATTGACCGAATGCTTCTAGTGCCAAAACTGACTTAGTTGACATGCTGTGGTTGTGTATTAAGCAAGGCTATTAATATATAATTTACTATGTTTTATAAATATTTGTTTATGCCTACTTTAGTTTAATTAAAACCAAAACAAATTATGTTTTTACCGGTAATTTAGTGGCAAAGGTCTAGTATTATTTCTCCGCCCATTTCCGTGGATCGATACTTGGTTCTTACCGATACTTTACTACATATATGACGGGGTACACTTGCCCTTTCGTGTGTGTTTTGATGTAAAAGTAATAATCACTTTTATAAATTTAAAACCAATTCGTGTGTAATTTCATTGTAAAAATATGTATAGTCACGCACGTACCAAGTTTTTGGCGCCGCTGCCACATCAACAATCGTCCTCGCTGTATTGAGGAAAGGACGTCCAAGTATCAAAGGTACCCTTGAATCTTCATCCATGTCAAGGATAACAAAGTCCACGGGGAAAACAAATTTATCGATTTTTACAAGCATGTTTTCCACAAATCCGCGCGGATACTTTATTGAGCGATCTGCCAACCGAATGCTCATCCTAGTGGGTGACGGCTCACCCAGATCCAGTTTAGTAAAAACCTTATATGGCATAAGGTTAATACTCGCTCCCAAGTCAGCCAACGCATGGCTAACAGACATGTTTCCAATCAAACACGGGAGCGTGAAACTACCAGGATCTCCCATTTTCGTGGGCAGACGGTTTTGCAGAACGGCGGAACAAGTCTCATTCATCACCACACACGATATATCCTCGAGCTTCTGTTTATTTGAGAGGATATCCTTAAGGAATTTCGCATACTTTGGCATCTGGGCCAAGGCTTCAACAAACGGTATATTGATGTGTAGTTGCTTAAACAACTCAAGGAACTTACCGTATTGTTCTTCATTCTTCTGCTTCTTCAGCCTGCCTGGATAAGGTACCGGAGGAGTGTAATCTTTGACCGGCTCCTGGACTTGTGCTGTACTTGCTGGGCGTAGCCTGGCTTGCACCTCGTCCGGTGTGTCAGTCGGGACCGCTTCAGTGATCGGCACTGAGTCCGATATGACGGGTCCGGTAGTTTTTCCACTCCTGGTCATCACAGCATTTACATCCCTCTGTCCGCCCGGGTTTGGTTCTGTATTACCCGGAAGACCGCCTGGGGGCCTTTTGGACATCATCTGTGCCAGCTGACCAACCTGATTCTCGATATTCTGAATCGAGGCCTTCTGACTCCTCATTTCTCCCTCGTTAGCCAGAAAACGATCCTCGCTTTGTTGGTATCGTTTTTCAGAGCTAGAGAGAAGCTGAGCCATCATATCCTCCAGCTTGGAATTGGACTGAGGGGCCTGTTGCTGGGAGCTACTCCCAGTGCCCTGATTCTGGTACGAATATGGACGCTGCTGGTAGGGTTGATTGTACTGCTGGTACTGCTGACCCTGCTGAGGCGCTGGAGCACGCTGAGTGAACCCCAATGGGTTCTGATTTCCTGCATTCGCTCGCCACCCAAAATTTGGGTGATTTCTCCATCCGGGATTATAGGTGTTGCTGTACGGGTTGTTCTGCGGCCTTACTTGATTACTCACAAAATCTACCTCTTCCTGGCCCTCATATACGACTCCCTGAAAACATGCCCCAGGCTCGTGTGACACTCCGCACTGGTCACATCCCGAGCCAGCATGCGCAATCATCTGGGACTTGTCGAATCTCGATGTAAGAGCCGAGAGTTGTGCAGTAATGGCCGTGTAATCGTCTACAGCATGAACTCCTGAGCGAGATGATGATGATGTTGCCCGACCTCTATCTCCATCCCGACGAGAGCTGGATTTCAACGCAGCTTTCTCGATAATATCATACGCTTCAGTCGGCGTCTTAGTTCCAAGATCGCCGCCCGCGTTCACGTCTAATCGCTCCTGCGTGTTATAGTTGAGCCCCTGATAGAACGTCAAAACCAGCTGTCGCTTGGAGAAGCCGTGATGTGGCACATCAATCAATAAATCCTTGAATCTCTCCCAAGCTGCATGCAACGACTCGCCCTCGTCTTGGCGAAAGGAAACAATCCGGTTCCGTAGTTTGTTCGTTTTCTCAGGTGGAAAATATTTCTGCATAAACTGCTCCGCCAACTGATTCCAGGTCCTGATGGACCCGGCAGGAAGTGACATAAGCCAAGCTCTAGCTTTGTCACGTAACGAAAACGGAAACAACCTCAACCGAATTGCGTCCTCTGAAACACCAGTCATCCTAAATGTCGAACAAATAGCAAGAAAAGCAGCGATATGCCTCCCGGGATCCTCATGCTCACGTCCGTCGAACTGCACCGAATTCTGCAACATGTTAATAACACTAGATTTAATTTCAAAATTAGGTGCATCTATAGTGGGCTGAAGGATACTCGGCTCCAGGCCTGCCCTTCCGGGCTGATTTGTTTCATTCAATGGTCGGTCGTCGTCTGCCATGACGACTCTCTCCTCGTCCTCCAAGCTTTCGTCTTCAGAGATAATCACCGGCTCGTCAATTGCATTTGCAATGCGTTGTGCAACGACGAGTGACCTTTCGCGCAGCCTCCTACTTCTTCTAAGATTATGCGCTGGTTCGTCAGTCGGCTCAGCAATAGCGGGCGCGGGAGTTGAGGACATCAACCTGCAAACGAAAGACTGACACAATGAATATTTTATTAATAAAATAATGCTTTTTTTTTTTTTTTTTTTTTTTTTTTTTTGCTGAATAAAAGCAGAATATGTATAAATATAGGCTGTAAACTTTATAAAAATCCGAAAATGGGCCGAAATTTTTATAAAAATTAAAGCAATGGAAATAATCGAATCGGCTAGTTTAAAAACGATTTTTAAGAGCCGAAAACTCAAAGAATAAATGAATCAATAAATCCGGATTTGAACAAATAAATAGAATAAAAATTTACAAATGTACAAAACAATCACAAAAATGAATAAATTCAATTAAAAACAAGAAATATTAACAGATAAATCAACGAATAAATAATCACGAAGGTATACACAAATATTAACAAGTATATACACCGATAACACAATGACTCGGGTCGTTCCTAAAACTCGCCATTCCCCGGCAGCGGCGCCAAAAACTTGATACGTGCGTGACTATACATATTTTTACAATGAAATTACACACGAATTGGTTTTAAATTTATAAAAGTGATTATTACTTTTACATCAAAACACACACGAAAGAGGCAAGTGTACCCCGTCATATATGTAGTAAAGTATCGGTAAGAACCAAGTATCGATCCACGGAAATGGGCGGAGAAATAATACTAGACCTTTATCACTAAATTACCGGTAAAAACATAATTTGTTTTGGTTTTTTAATTAAACTAAAGTAAGCATAAATAAATACTTATAAATCATAGTATATAAATAGCCTTGCTTAATACACAACCGCAGCATGTCAACTAAGTCAGTTTTGGCATTTAGAAGCATTCGGTCAATTTTCCATTTCGAGACAATTAGTATCCCTTTCGGGAATCCTAACATGACAATCATTCGGAAAGTTAAAACGATAAACACACTTTAACCACCTAAAATTGTTCTTTAACGTGCGATTGATTAATGTCTACAAAAATCTCCTAAAAATAAGTTAGTCATCCGTTAGGAGTTTTCTAACCTCACTTAATCAAGGAAAGCAACACCGATAAACACAATGCAGCCACCGAGACAAGCATAAACTAGATTAAATCACAACCGAGTTCATTTTACAAATCTTACACATAAATTCACCAAGATAGCAATTTTGGCCGAAACTACTAACTAGGCTAACAAATCATGGCAAGAATCCGTAACAACACCATCTAACCCGTTAGAGTCCTTCCGTGAGGGCAAGCTCTCTTGATTAATAATAATTGCATTTTATTAAACCACTAACCCGTTAGAGTATCATGGTGCCTACATTTTAACCAAGTTAAACTAGTTAACCAAATTAAAAGTTTACTAATACATGATTAAATAAGCTTCATTTTGCAACTATCTTACCTAACCAAGCACCAATCATCCAACACAATTACTTATAATCAAGAAATCAATATCAATAACAAGGTTGCAAACTAATCATCAAAGATAGTCATAGAAAATACTTCAAAATGTCATTACAAACATAGATTAACATACTAATCAAGCAAGGGATTGTTGTGTTTTTGCCCAAAGGCTTACATTAATACATAATAATCAGTCTAAATGCTTGAAATATAACAAAAGTATGGAAAGAAACCAAACCATAAACAAGCATAAGAATGAGAATCTGGATAGTAAATGAGCAAAACCGGGCAATGTGGCTTGAATCCGAGTGAAAGCAGCAGCCTTCGGAGCCTCAAAATCGCCTGCAGAGCTCCCAAAATGTCCAGAGTTACGTCTAAAATGGTGCTGTTCTGTTTAAATGCTTTTTCGAAGTCGCACGGCCGTTCTTCCGATCGCACGACCGTGCACTTTAAGCATTATTGGTGGTGGGCCACCATACTGCGTGACGTCACAGATCGTTGACTGGTCTTCGGCCACGCACGGACGTTCCAGGTTTGGCTTGCACGCTTTGTTCCTTGGCCGTTCAGTTCCGAGGTTATGTTGGTTCTCGGATACGCACGACCGTTCCACATCCGGAACGACCGTGCCTTTTCGGATTGGCCTTCAGAGCCTTGCACGCCGTGCTTGCACGCCTGGTTCACCGCCGACACTTTCTTGTTTGTCGGATATGCACGGTCGTGCGGATGCCCGCATGACCGTGCCAAACGCCCAGGTCAGTTTTGTTCACAGAATCTTCGCAGCCTTGTCGTTTTGTCCGGAAAGTCCTCGTTTTCGCTGTCATCTTGTCTGGTATGCTATTTTAGGCCTGTAAACAAAAATGTAGATAATTAAGTATCCGAATGACGGTTTTACGGCCGAAAACGCATTAAATGGGGGTAAAACGGGGGACTAAAATATGTGTAAATTAGCGAATATCACCAGTATCCTTTTTCTTCGACTTGTCATCTTGAAAAGCTTCCATACCTGCAACAGTTGGGTAAATACGATCAATGAGATAATCAGAACTAGAATAACTTTGTAGTAAACGTCTAATTCTCTCATTCTCAATCTTCTCTGTCTCCAACTCTTGCTTCCACTTAGCACTCTCTTCGATGTAAAAGTTGATGGCTTTCTGCTTTGTCATCATTACAACATTTATCATTGTTAGTGCTTGTTCTCTTTCTGAATTTGTCTTTTGGAGACCAGTTACTGTTTTGTTCAAGACATCATAAGATTCTTTCACATAATTGAGGTTGAACAGTAACTGCTCCTTCTTTTTCTCATATTCAGCAATTATCTCGTCTTTTGCTGCACATCCCTTGCATGCTTCCAAACACTTTGTGCAAGGCTTGATAACTTCAACAATCTTTTCTACTTCGATTGTCTTCAATACTTCTACCACTTTTTCTTCTTCTTTCACCTTTTCTGTTTCAATCACTTTCTCATCTTCAGCAATCTCCTCAGCAACTTTTTCAACATTCACATTCTGAACAACATCTTCAGTTTTCATTTGTTGTTGTTCTTTAGCAGCTCGTTTTTCCTTCAGTTTCTCCATGCGATCTGCAAAATAGAAATGAAAACTTTCAGGAGAAAGATGAGTTTTAGCAATATTGATATGTTTTTCTTCTTCATCATCATTACTGCTATCAACTGGTGATTGATCAAACTGTACAGATTTTTTAGAACTAGCATCTGATACACCAAAATTAGATGGTGTTTGATCAAATACAACTCCTTTTTCTGAGCTAACATCATTATGTACACTCTCTTCTGAACTCTGTGAACCTTCATCAGCACTTTCTGAGCTTTCATCAGATGCAACAGACTGTTTTTCCACACTTTTCACTGTCTCTCCAATAGACTTCATCCAGGTGGCAAACATGTCTGGTTCTCTGACAATTTTAGCGATGAAAGCTTTATACTCTCCTTTTTCGTCAACGAACATATCCCAGCTGAAACCTTCAGGTAGTCTCTCATCATCTTGATTGACTAAACATGCTTTGCTTTCAGATGATATGTAGTTGTTCCAGTTGAAATCTACCAAACACGCTCTTTTTGAATCCTCAATCTTCCTACCATGAGCCGTCTGTGAATCTTGTGATTGACCGACCTGCTGATAAATGGCTTTCCGGTAGTAGTCATCTTTTCCAAACGGATTCTGAGCACCACTAGCTTCCCTGTTCTTGCACTCTCTCTTGAAATGGCCCTTCTCCCTGCATCGAAAACAAGTAACTTTAGATTTATCAAAACCTAAAGTAGATACATGAGCATCGAGAAAGTCATTTCTCCCGGTAATTGTCTTGAACTTTTCAGCACGCCTAAGAACACTAGCTAGAAACCATTTGATATCCGTTAATTCCATCTCTTCGGTGTCTATTTGATCGTAATCTTCCTTTGTGAGCATAGGGTTTCCGATCCGACCAGCAACCAGACCTTCATACGAGAGTAACACAGAACCGACTAAAGCCATGTGGTCTTTAGCAGTTTCTTCTGAAAAACTTTGACCCTCTGGAAGATTTAAAGCGATGTTGCACTGAATCACGTAACCATTTCCTGTCTTTGTGCTTTGAGACTGAAAACTTGTATTTGACTCTTTAGGATTGACACTTGGAAATGATGAGAATCCGTTGCTGCTTTTGTTAGATCTCTGATCAACCTTTTCTGTTGAATCTCCAGCACTAAACGCAGTCTGAATTTTAGGACTTCTCTCAGCTTCTGGAATCGTAATACTTCCTTTGTAATACATCTTTACATCCTGTTGACCACTCGGACTGTTCATCCTAGAGATCTTCTACTGTTCCAAATCCTGACTCTCGATCTTTTCGATAAATTGAGAAATCGTTAGCCCATCATAAACACCCGTATTCTTTAGAATCATCAAATACGTTCCCCATTCTTTCTGCGGTAACGCATCAGCAAGCTTGTCTACCCACTCTTCACGATCTTTAGTAATACTCAACATTGACATTGATCGTACAAGGTGGCAGTAACGTTCGATCAGCTTCTTCGTATCCTCTCCCGGTAAACTACTAAACAAATCAAACTCTTTCTTTAACAGTGCCTTCTTGCTCTTTATCATATTCTCACTACCCTCAAATTTTACACGAAGAGCATCCCAAATCGACTTTGATGTCTTGTCATGCTGTAGCAGAATAAAGATATCTTCTTTGATCGCTTGTTGAAGCAGACTGATCATCATTTTCTCAGCTTTATACATATTCCGTTCTTGATCTGTGAACTCTGATAACTCTTTAAGAACCTGCAAATCTGTTCGAGGCAGCACATATTTCTTCAGAATACATTCCTATGACCTAAGATGGTTTGCCTGAACCCAGTTCTCGAATCGATCTTTCCACCCATAGTATTCTTCGATACTCATCAATTTCGGGGGCTTTTGGGTGGTTCCTGTCTCGTTTTTTAAACCCATGGCTTGAACAATAGCAGCTGGACCAGACGGTGTTGCAAACGCGTTATAGAACTCAGTATCCATGATGACTTAGCACGTATTTCAAAATCAGTGATGTATGAGCGAAATTAGGGTTCTGAATGGTCTTAAGAGCGAAATCTGATAGTCCTTATGAGCGAAACCTCAAATAATGTGTCACAAAAGCGAAATCAGAAAGACATTGGAGCGAAATTAGGGTTTTGGTTGACTTTGGAGCGAAATCAAGGTAATTTGGATGGACCTTGGAGCGAAATCAGGGTAATTTGGATGGACCTTGGAGCGAAATCAGAGTTTAGGGTGTCCCTTGGAGCGAAATTGGGTGGTCTTTAAGCTCAGGACACTGAGAGCAAAATCAGGTGATTACAAAAGCGAAATCATAAATTGTCCATATAAGCGAAATCTGATCGGAGGTTAATTTGATCCATTTTTAGTCCGATTTAAGGTGTGAAACTTTCAGGGATTTGTCTATGTCCAATTGTCTATAATCTGTGAAATTTTGAGCGAATTTCGACCGGTAAATCTCACTGAAATGATGAAAAAAGGTGTAGAAGAAAGAAAACTTGATGAATTTCAGCTAATCTCTGCAGAACTCCCCCCCCTGAGCTTTGATACCAATTGTAGGATCGCGATCTAACCCGAATGAGTCGTTCAGAGGTGTTCTACTCTGTTTCAGGTGCGGAATAACAAGAAACAAAGCTAAAAACAACTGATTCTTCACTTAATCTACTGATTGTATTGATATGACAGCAAATACACTCAGTCTTCACACCGGCAGCACCTCGGCATGGAATACAAGGCAACAGTTATGAGATTTCGCTCAAATGACCCTATATATAGGGCTTCTGATTTTGCCCCAAGGTACATGTACACATGAGGGAAATCAGTACATGATCAAATAAGCGAAATCATCAGTCTAAGACCCTATGAGCGAAATCAGCTTCCTATACACATACACTCTCCTATTTTCTCGTAAAACGTGCCCTAATCTATACAATGCAATCTAAGACTCGATCCAAGACGAAGTCGACAGATGTAGTGCACCAACAGAATGTTTCCATTTTCACTATAATACCGAGCTAAGGCTTGGCTTAACACCCTCCCAGTTGGTTCGGTAAACACCTGGGATGAACTAGCCCAAAAAGTTTTTGTATAAGTATTTCCCTCCTGCTAAAACGGCTAAATTAATGACTGAAATTAATACATATTCACAAGAGGACGGGGAATCCTTATATGAAACTTGGGAAAGGTTCAAGGAGCTACTAAGAAAGTGTCCTCATCATGGTCTTGCGGTATGGCAACAAGTATCCACTTTCTATATTGGGTTGTTGCCACACACAAGACAAACACTTGACTCTAGCTCCGGGGGACTTTTAGGTAATCGTCGCCCAAATGAATTTTATGATCAAATTGAGGAAATTGCTCAAACCAATTTTCAGTGGCACACTCCCCAAGGCACAAAATCTATTGCCCCGGGCGCATATAAGGTTGATGAAAGCACCTCTCTGCAAGCCCAAATCGAGGCCCTCTTTTCAAAAATAAAAAAGTTAGAAATGGTAAAAAGGGCCTCGGTGATGGCTTGTGAAGGGTGTGGTGGGCCACATGAAAATTGTAGTTGTATGAAAGAAATGGATAATCAAACAGAAACGGTAAACTACATTGATAATAGACCTAGGCCGTCAGGTCCTCCAATGGGTGCTTACCACCAAGGATGGCGTAATCACCCTAAACTTGGTTGGAGAGAACCCGACAATAGTAGTAACCAACAAAATCAAAACCAACGAACAAACTTTCAAAAACTGAGAAATGAGTCATAAACTTTCTCTCAATAACAACAAGAGTGACGGGAGAGGCTTGAAGATACCATCTCTCGCCTCATCTCCGACACCGACAAGAAAAACTCGGATCGATTTCAAGAACTAGAATTCAACTTTAGAAATCAACAAGCTAGTATTCAAAACATTGAAAACAATTAAATCAACTAGCTCAAAATTTCTCCGAGAGACCACAAGGCGCGTTACCCAGTAATACCGAAACCATCCTGAAGGCGCAAGTACATCTCATCACATTGAGAAACCGTACCGTAGGTCCCGAGGGGGCTCCGATACCTCCAACCGAAAAGAGCCCGTCTAACCAAACCGCAACTTCACCAACGCCCCAAAAAGAGACAAGTCCTCCCCCAAATCAAGAGCCTACCAAGAATCCTCCGGTACCGTTCCCCGGTCGGTTACTTCGCTCAAAGACCAATGAGCAATTCACAAAATTCGTAAATTTACTAAAACAATTGCATGTTAATATTCCATTTGTCGAAGTCCTTACCCAAATGCCTAAATATTCAAAATTTATGAGGGACTTCCTCACTCATAAAAGGAAAATTGAATCATTGCAATTAGTTAACTTAAGCGAAGAATGCTCCGCCTTGCTACTCAACAAATTCCCGTAAAAGAAGATCGATCACGGAAGTTTCACCATCCCTTGTTCAATTGGGGGATCACCCATACGCAATGCACTAGCCGATCTCGGGGCTAGTATCAACCTCATGCCCGCATCAATGTTCGACCGACTCAGACTAGGGAAAACAAGCCCTACAAAAATGAGTATACAACTCGCCGATAGGTCCATTAAATATCCACAAGATGTCGCCGAAAATCTATTGGTAAAAGTCGGAGACTTTGTCCTCCCGGCCGACTTTGTTATATTAGATATGGAGGAAGATACCGAAGTACCACTCATCTTAGGAATGCCATTCCTAGCTACGGCCCACACAATGGTAGACATGAATGGTGGGACTCTAACATTGAGGGTTGGGGACAAGGAGATGGAGTTTGGGGTTGGGAAAAGAGTAGAAGACGACGACCCGGTCAACTACATGAAAGTCATAGACTCAAGTTTGGATGATGCCCTCCGACGGTGCAACATGGGATGTAAAACATCCCACTTGGGTAACATATGACTGACTTTGGGTCTAGCCAATGACCCTTATAAATGTGGCGCACCACAGAGGCATTCCACGGAACTATCCTTAGTTTTAGTTTAGATTAACTTTTATGCTTTCTAGTCTAGTTTTAATTTTCAGGAATAAAACACACTCGGGATGATGGAGGTTACTAAGGGAAACTTGAACCCACACCCCATTCACAAAAACAAAGCCTCCCGACAATTTTTCTTCATTGCAGCAAGTTCAGCACGGGGCCGTGCTCAGCCACCACGCCCCGTGCCCAACGATCTGCAGAAAATGCCCAGTTCAGGTAACTGGACATGGGGCCGTGTTCACTGAGCACTCCCCCGTTGTAACAACTACCACTAAAATCAATAGTTAGGACAATAATTAGTCAATAAGAGAACCCTAATTGAGACACCCAAGTAATTCTGCACTAGCCCTAAAATTTTCAGAATGATCAGAATCAGGATCAGGGCCCCTAAAACTCGAGGGGGGCAAACCCTAGTTGATAATAATCTAAAATCAAACGTTGCTTTGTTCTAATTGGCTGAAAACTTGAGTCACCAAGGCTAGTCCCGAGCCTAGGCAGCCTATATTTAGACTGCTTAGCTTACGGACCGTAAAGGATTAGGCTTACGGTCCGTAAGGGAGCCCCAAAACTTGCTATAAATAGCCGACATTGGCACTCACCTGTAGAAGTTAAAACGACGTAAAGTTGCTGTCTGTACGTCGAGATATCACTGTTATATCACAATAAACACACACACGATCACGAGGTGCTGCCGCAATCAGGGTAATAACTCGATCGCTATTACGATTCAACGTCCGATCGATTATAACTATCCAACGATTGTCCGAGTGCTGCTCAAATTGAGCTTGTACTTTATTATTCATTGTGATTTCAACTTGAATGTTTGAGTGCTGTTCGAATTCGGACTATGCTCTGTCATTCGTTGTGAATCCATTGAATTGTTAAGTATCGCACTTGATAATAGTTGTGAGGGTTTAATCTCGTGAATTGACGTAACTGCTGAATTAGTTACTAATCCCGTTTGTGTGTGCATTGTTATTTAAAGTAGGTTAAAAGGTTAATCAGTAAAGCTTATACTCTGCTCGTAAATCTGCAATGTGAGTCATTCTCTTTTTATCAAACTATTTTACAAAACTCCAAGTTATTTTCAAAGTTATAGTTACAGTGATTAAGTCTATGTAATCACCAAGTTACAGCCGGTATGTGGGGTTTTGTATACATTACTTAATTCCCGTCACACTTGGACAAACGGGTGGCCAAGGGGTGATCTGACCACAGTCACAGACACCATTGGACAAATGGGCTAGCCAATGGATGGTCGAGTGACAAATACTGTGGGTAGTTGGTTTGATATCAGAAACATTGTAATTCCCCTTAATACTGTAGATTATAACAAATGTGTCGTTTTCAGTAAACTGAATGATTCACTCAGTATTTCCCCGCTGACAAAACCTTTTTCAAACATGTTTCAGGTGATCTGGTATGAGCAAAGAAAAGTGCCGTGGAGCACTCCCAGCTTAGAAAAGTGGCTCAATGTAAATAAATAAATGAACATGTTTTGAAAATAAAGATTTCCCTGAGAAATCACATTATTGTAAATTTCGGGAATTTATCCCTAAGTTATGAAACGGGCAGTTTAAATTATTGAAAGATCCTGTTTTAAAAAGACTTCCGCTGTCGCCTAAATTAAATACCACGGGATTCCTGTCCCGCGGCTCCTGAAACGGGTCAAACCGGGTCGGGGGCCGTGACAGGAAAAGGTGGTATCAGAGCCACTGTTTTAAGCTTACTGATTAAGCTCACTATTTTAATTAGGAAAATTTTATTTGTCATTATGTGAATATATGCTTATTAACTGATTAATTGTTAAAATTACAGTATGGGTAAACAAAAGATTTCTGCTATCTATCGCAAATCAGATAGTACACCTAAAGAACAGGGAACCTCTTCCTCCAAATCTCCCACCAATTTAGAAGAGGGAATCTTTGTCCGTAAGGCAAATTATGAAAACCCACTTACACCGGAGAAAAGGAATTCAATCCTTTGAAAAGGTCAAGAGAAAAAGAAACCCCGAACCAAGAGAGTGAGGTTTAACCCAGAAATTCAGGAAATTAACAGTAATCCACCAGGAGAAAATAACTTAGATGAAAAATGGGCAAATCTGTATCTGCTCGCTACTGTAGCAGAAAGTGCAAATCTTTAAGCTTTAAATCTAGAAATAAGTACTTCCCAGTAAATAAATAAATAGATCTGAGTGTGTTCTGTTTCCTGTTATGTTGTACAAATTGGTGTGCAATAAAAATGTTTATTTGTTAAGCTTTGTTCCAAAGTTTTAACTTAACATTTTGTGTATTTTGCATATATGCCGTACAGCATGAATGAGATGTCAGAAGCATTTCAGAACCTCAACCTCTATCCTGTGCCAATTGAAGCCTCCCACAACTTCACTGGTTACATTGCTGACATAGAGGAACCGCTAGAATTCCAAGCTCCACCGCTGGAAGAAGCAAAACCTAAAAAGAAGAGAAGATATGTAGGGTGGCGAAAGGTGCGCCGAAGGAAACCTAGGAGAATCCCTAAAATAGAAAACCCTGTGAGTGTGAGCAAGGGAAAAGAAATAGAAACCGGAGAAACTTCCAAGCCAGTAGAAATAGGAATAGACCTAAAGCAAAAGGGAATAGAGATCGGAGAAAGCTCTAAACAGTCTGAGGAAATCACATTCCAGGACGAAATAGACCGCCTACTGGCTAATTGTGATGTTTTAGAGCCTATCAACGATAATCTCTTCTCTTATCCTGCTACAGCTCAATTCCCAATAAACTTAGGACCAGCTATTCCAGACCCACTAGTTCACACCCGACCATTAGGCCAAATGGAGGAATGGTGGACCAATGACTGGCAATTCCAAAATATAGTTAATAGTCCCTATAGTTTTCTCCCACAGTTTGATCCAGAACCTATCCCTAATCCGCCAATGAGCTATGAAAATTTAGCTGAACTACGTCAGTTTGGTGAAGAACTGATAGGCACCGGGAATAGGATCCGGGAAATGGGGGAGCAGATTTCTTGGAAGTACGACGAGAGGGAGCGTCGTTACTGAAACTGCCAGTGAACCAAAAGATAAGAGGGGTTTGGAGAAGTTTGTTTGTATTATAACTAATATAGTAAAACTGATTCTGTAAAATGGGCAATAAAACACTGTAAGATAAAAAGTGTGTATTGAAGCAGGTATAATATATAAAACAAAAACAGAAGTCGAGGCATCGACAATTTTGGCTATGCTTGCATGTTACACTGATCTATGTGTTTATCTGTGATTTTGGTATTAATAATTAGACACTAATAATTTTATTAATACTAATTAGCAGATGGAAAACGCTAATAGTAAACCAGTTAATGAAGTAAATCAGTCTGAGAAAAATCAGGAAGATCAATATATAACTAGACAAGATATTGAACACTTTATTGCTCAAGGGATAGCCAATGCTATTCCAGAAATCATGGCTGCTGTTCAGAAACCTGCCGAACCACAATTAATTCCTAGTAAACGTATTCCGGAAGATAACGGCAGTAACAGCATAAATGGAGGTGGCAATCATGACGATCATGATCCGCAACAGGCCCCACTCCCTAAGAGAATGAAAGCTGCAACGCCTGGTTGCACTTACAAAGAATTTCTTGCCTGTAAACCCGCAGAATTTGCAGGTAATGAAGGGGCAACTGCAACACTGCGTTGGTTAGAGAAAACCGAGGCAGTAATTGCAATAAGTAAATGTGCTGAAGAAGATCAAGTAATGTATGCATCAAACTTGTTCAAAGAAGGGGCGCTAGAATGGTGGAACACGGTGCTACAAGCAAAAGGAAGAAGGGTGGCCTATGCAATGAATTGGGAAGAATTTAAGAGTCTTGTAGAAAGAAAATTCTGTCCCGAATACGAGAAGGAACAAATGGCAAATAAGTTCCTGTGTCATCGTATGTTAGGTGTAGACTGTCGAGGATATACTTCGACATTCTTCGAATATGCGAGAGTGGAACCTTCCCTGGCTTCGCCAGAACCGGTACTTATTTCCCGTTATATTTGGGGATTAATCGGAGAAATCCGTAACATCGTTAAAGCTGCGAGACCACGCACGATTGACGATGCTGTGGAATTAGCTAATACTTTAACCGATGAACTAGTCCGCACCAGAGAAGAAGATCGTAAGAAGGAATTGGCTCAGAAGATTACCCAAGGATTTCGCGTGGGTAATAGTAACAATAAGTTCAAAAAGAGGGGAACAGGGCAATCCTCATCACCTCCTTTCTGCAGAAATTGCAAAAAGAAACACTATGGACAGTGCAATATATTTTGCAACTTCTGCAAGGCGAAAGGACATCGGGAAGAAGACTGCAGAAGGAAAACAAGAGTCTGTTATAACTGCAGAGAAGCCGGACATTTCCAGTCTGAATGTCCTAAGTTAGCTAAACCAGCAGACAGTAGAGCTAAAACGACCGAAGGAACTACTAAGAAAAATGCACGAGCATTCCAGCTGACCACTCAAGAAGCCGAACTCATTCCAGACGTGATAGCGGGTACGTTCTTAGTGCATAACGTCTATGCAAAAGTATTATTTGATTCTGGTGCAAACCAAAGTTTCATTAATACTGCATTCTGTCAAGCTCTTAACTTACCTCTAAATACCCTTAGGCAGATCTTTACTGTTGAAACGGCAGATGGAAATTCTGTCAACATAGACAAGGTTTTGCAAGAAGTAAAGATAGAATTGTTAGGTCATAAGTTTTCTGCAAACCTGTTACCTATGAATTTAGCCGGATTCGATGTGGTAATAGGAATGGATTGGTTAATAGCCAACCATGCTCGAATCCTGTGTGATAAGAATTCCGTAGAAATCCGTACTCCCACAGGAGAAGTAATTCTAATTACAGGAGATAGACCTAGAAAGCCACTGAAATTCATTTCAGTAATGAAAGTAGCTAGTTATTCAAGGAAACAAGAAATGGTGTATATGATTTCTGTAATCATTAACACTAAAAGTAAGGAATTCCAGGACATCCCTATAGTTTCAGAATACCCAGATGTTTTTCCAGAAGAATTACCTGGTTTACCACCTGATAGGGAAGTAGAGTTTAGAATTCATTTAATTCCAAGTACTGCACCAATAGCTAAGACACCTTATCGTTAGCACCTACTGAAATGCTAGAATTGAAAAAGCAATTAGATGAATTACTAAGCAAAGGATTTATACAACCTAGTTCATCCCCTTGGGGTGCACCAGTGTTGTTTGTGAAAAAAGAAAGATGGATCAATGAGAATGTGTATCGATTATAGGGAATTGAATAAAGTTACAATTAAGAATCGATACCCATTACCTAGGATTGATGATCTTTTTGATCAATTGCAAGGAGCTAGGTATTTCTCTAAGATAGATTTAAGATCTGGATATCACCAATTGAAAGTACAAGAGGAGGACATACCTAAAACCGCTTTCAGAACTAGGTATGGTCATTATGAGTTTACAGTCATGCCCCTTGGATTAACAAATGCTCCAGCTGCATTTATGGACATGATGAATAGAATCTGTAAACCATACTTGGATAAATTTGTAATCGTGTTCATTGACGATATACTCATTTATTCCAAAAGTCAGGAGGAAGATTGTGAGCACTTGCATGCACTCTTAACATTGTTAAGAAAGGAAAAGCTTTATGCCAAATTCTCGAAGTGTGAATTCTGGATACAAGAAGTGCAATTTTTAGGTCATATGGTGAATTACGAAGGAATTCACATAGATCCTGCTAAAATAGAAGCAATTACGAATTGGAAAGCTCCACGAACGGCTATGGAAGTTAGAAGTTTTCTAGGATTAGCTGGATACTATAGACGATTTATTAAAGATTTCTCTATGATAGCTGTACCTTTAACTAAGCTAACCTGTAAAGCTGTTAAGTTTGAATGGGGATCTAGACAAGAGGAAGCTTTTAGGATTCTAAAGCACAAATTGACAAATGCTCCAATTTTAGCTTTACCCGAAGGAACTGAGGATTTTGAAGTATACTGTGATGCTTCAAAATTAGGATATGGATGTGTGTTGATGCAACGCAAAAAGGTAATTGCGTATGCCTCTAGGCAATTGAAAAAGCACGGAGAAAATTATACGACTCATGACCTAGAATTAGGAGCTATAATTTTTGCTCTTAAAATTTGGAGACATTATTTGTATGGAAGTAAGTTTACTATCTATACGGACCATAAGAGTTTAAGGTATATATTTGGGCAAAAAGAGTTAAATATGAGGCAAAGAAGGTGGATGGAAATCCTAAGTGATTACGACTGTGATATTCAATATCACGAAGGAAAGGCAAACGTAGTCGCAGACGCCTTAAGTCGTAAATATCATGAAAAGCAAAAGCGAGTCCGTGCTCTTAGGTTAAATCTACAATTAGATTTAATGGAACAAATAAAGGAAGTTCAAGGAACGGCAATCAAGGACGATGCCGAAGGAATGAAAGGTTACCTAAAGGAATTAGAACAAGGAAAAGATGGAATTTGGAGATTCCACAAGAAACGAATTTGGGTACCTAAGCAAGGAGAATTAAGAAATAAGATTTTAGAAGAATCTCATAAATCTAGGTATACTGTACATCCAGGAAATAATAAGATGTACCAGGATTTAAGAAATAATTTTTGGTGGATAGGAATGAAAAAGGATATAGCCGAATACGTATCTAAGTGTCTAACCTGTTCACAAGTTAAAGCCGAACATCAGAAACCTTCAGGACTACTACAACAGTTAGAAATGCCTGTATGGAAATGGGAACTCATAACAATGGATTTTGTTACTAAGTTACCCAAAACCAGAAAAGGCAATGATGCTATTTGGGTAATTGTGGATCGATTAACCAAATCAGCTCATTTTCTACCAATGAAGGAAACCTTTAGCATGGAAAGGTTAGCCAAGTTGTATGTAGATGAAGTAGTATCCTTACATGGAGTCCCACTCTCCATTGTATCGGATAGAGATAGTCGTTTTACTTCCCGTTTCTGGACAAGTTTCCAAGAAGCAATGGGAACTCGACTCAATTTGAGTACTGCATATCATCCTCAAACGGACGGACAAAGTGAAAGGACGATACAAACCCTGGAAGACATGCTCCGAGCATGTGTAATTGATGTGTGTAAAATGCAACATATAAATTACATCAAATGAGGCATAAAACTAACCCTTTTTAAGTACTAATGTTGGAAAAAGTGTGCTTTTGTCTTCCTTTTGTATTTTCAGGGTTAAAAGAGCTTAAATGAACAAAAGAAGCAAAAATGCAGCCAAATCCAACATAAATACAAAGAAAAGGAAGAAACGTGGCATGCCCGACTCCTCGACAGCATCTCCCAAAGCAAAAACAAGAAGAAAGCTGAGCATGGGGCTGTGCCCAGCTGAACATGGGGTTGTGCCCAGCTGAACACGGGGGTGTGTCCAGCGGACACGGGACGTGTCCAGCTCCACACGGGGCCGTGTCCAGGATGGTCAGCCCTGGCAGAAAAGACAAAAGTGATAGAAGCTTCTGTTGCCCACCACGGGGCCGTGCCCAGTGAACACGGGGGCGTGGCGAAAGTACTGCAGGCGCATTAATTGTAATTGCGAATTACAATTAATGAGGAGAGAGATTGTCAGACGGGCACGGGGCCGTGTCCAGCGGACACGGGGCCGTGCCCAGGCTTCTGTTTAGCCTATAAATAGGAGTGCTTGGCCTCATTGCAACTCATCCCTTGGCACACCACCTCTCTCACACTTCATCCACCATCCACCACCATCACAACACCATCATCCACCACCATCATCCATTGTCCATCGTAGAGTGTGTGAGTCGTCTCGGGATCCAAGATTGATAGTAAGAGTTCTTGACAATCAAGGCCATGTTTGCCTAAGTCTTTTACATCACTTGGTGAAGACAAGTGTTTAGTATAATACTTTTTATTTTTAATCTTTTGCACTTTTTATTTGGTTTTGTATTAGTGACTTTAATAACTAGTTACTTATGTTGAAGGTGATCTTTCCTTATCGTTTGTCCGTGGTGTCTTGGCATTATTTTACTGTCTATATAAAATAAAAGATTTTCACCATTCATATCTCCACGGTCTATATGGAGGTATGTTGGCTACCTGGTCGGGGGTTAAGGGAACGGTTTGGTAAGGGTCTTGCCCTTGTTCAGCGTTTAGAGGTCCTGCAAGGGACCTGGGTCAAATTTAGTAGGATCTCCTTCAATGCCCATAGGTATTGGATGGCGGGGATCCAAACTCTTTGACCCCCTCATAAGTTAACTACTATTAATACTATAACCTGGCTATTTAGGACTGTATCCCTGCTGACTCAGACTACTTAGTCGAGGGTAACGTCACCGCCAAAAGCGGGGCCTACCATAATTTGCATTAATAACTTAATTCATTATCTTCCAATAATCCAACCTTTTAGGATTGTATCCTTGCTGACTCAAACTACTGGGTTGAGGGTAACGTCGCCTTCAAAAGAGGGGCCTACTACAATAACTAAGATAATCTCTTAAACAAGTGCAAAAGTGCGAAAATAATCAAAGGTTATACTAATACACGAGTCGGATCCAAGTGATTCATCTTGTCTATCTGTTTTTATTTTATTTTATTTTTCAGCATTTAGTTAGTTTTCATTTTCTTAGTTTAAAATCATTTTTCTAACTTTTTGATTTGATTAGACGTTGAGGATAAACCGGTATTAAAAGCTCTTGTGTCCTTGGACGACCTCGGTATCTTACCAACACTATACTACGTCCACGATGGGTGCACTTGCCCATATGTGTGTTTAGTGTTAGTAAATATCGTGTTTTATAAATTTAAAACTTGGCTAAAGGTGTAAAAAAGGGCTTAAAATATATATTAAATATATAACACACTTCACGCACATCAAGTTTTTGGCGCCATTGCCGGGGACACAAGGATTTTAAGAAAGCTTAAAATCGACAACCTAATCAGTTTTTCAAAACCTTTTCAAAACGCGCGCACCTTTTTTATGCATTTTAGTTTAGTTTGCATTTACAGTAGCCTGAACACGGGGCCGTGCTCACTGAACACACCCCCGTGCTGCATATTTTTAGTTAGATACCCAGATACAGAGTCTGAACACGGGGCCGTGCTCACTGAACACGCCCCCGTGCTCAACGTGACCAGTAACTTTAATTAAAACGCCCAGATACAGACCCTGAACACGGGGCCGTGTCCTCTGAACACGGGGCCGTGTCCAGCTTCTGTTTCCGTCTTATTTTTGTTTTCTGGTCCCGAGACTCAGTTGTGGTCTGTTGAGTGATTCTTATGGATCAATACTCAAGAGGCTACAACTACACCTATGATGAGGATGATTATAGGGGTAATTATTGCACTAATTGTCGTAACGCACGCTCGGTTCAATATAATAACTCATATCAACCATCCAATTCATACAACTACTATGAGGAGCCCAGGTACGAGCCGTCAACTTCATATACATCCTATGAAGACCAAAGGTATGAACCTCCTTCCTCATACTCATATTTTGATGAACCAAGGTATGAGCCTTCATACTCATACTTTGAAGATTCAAGATATGAGCCACCACCTTCATACTCTTATTATGAGGAACCATGGCGTGAACAACCCACCTCATTTGAGTACTATGAAGAACAAAGTTTCGACCCTTACCCATCATATACTTACAATGAAGAACAATGGTGTGAACCATCTACTTCATATGAGTACTATGAGGAGCCAAGGATCGAACAACCGGATTCAAGCTTTGAGGATCCAAATTCTTTTTCTCTCACCGAAGTGACCAAAAGGATATTAGAACACATTAAAACTATCGAACGTTACATGAAAGAATCTCGCGCAAGGGAAGAGGAGTCCCGCGCAAGAGAAGAAATAAATTGTAATAATAACGTAGAGATAGTTGAAAATGTAAAAATGGAAGAACAAGAAAGTGAAAAACCGACACATGAGTTAAACAATGAAAAAGGTGAGTCCGATAACGTTAAAGTACAAGAAGAGTCTAATTTTGAAGAAATTAACCTATTGTCACCTACTTTCGAAAATCATTGTTTAGTAACCCCTCATGTTAAGTTTTTAAAAGAGCTAAACACTAATACTAAAATTGAAGAAATGGTAAGTGTTAAGTTAACTAATGATCAAACTTCACTAATAAAAGAAGTCCCTTTTGAAATTAACATTACACCGGTTCCATGTTTCTTTCAAAATTCATTTATTAGTAATATCACCATTGATAAAGATCTTTGTGTTAACATAATGCCTAACTACATTTTTGAAAAATTAAGTATTAGTGATTTTACTCCACTTCAAATACCCATTTTTCTATCCGATCGGAAAGTGATAAAATCAATCGGTGTAGTTGAAGATGTTTTGGTTCAAACAAATCAAATGGTAATCCCAACCGACTTTGTCATCTTTGATGACGCTCCTTTAGTCTTGGGAAAACCTTTTGTACAAACTCATGAAGCTTTGAAAAACCGGAAGTACAACAATCTACCTCTTCAATTAGGGGCATTCAAAAGGAGCATAGATCTTGAGCGCTCAATGAAATATCCTTTTGGCAATAATGACCCCCTAATTAAAGATGAGCCAGAACCACCCGATAAGGAGGGTCTAGCCAAGGACCCTTATAAACGTGGCGCACCACGGAGGCATTCCGCGGAACTATCCGTAGTTTAGTTTAGATTAACTTTTATGTTTTCTAGTTTAGTTTTTAATTTTCAGGAATAAAACACACTCGGGATGGTGAAGGATGCTAAGGGAAGCTTGAACCAACACCCCATACATAAAAACAGAGCCTTCCAACGATTTTTCTTCATTACAGCAAGTTCAGCACGGGGCCGTGCTCACCCAACACGCCCCGGTGCCCAAAACTCTGCAGAAATGCTCAGTTCAGGTATCTGGACACGGGGCCGTGCTCACTGAACACGCCCCCGTGCCCAGCCTTCTGTTTACTTTTGGTACTGGCAGTCTGGACATGGGGTCGTGCTCAGCCAACACCACCCCGTGTTCAGCTACCCAGTACCATAAAATCTTGTTTTTAACCCACTTTTACACATTCTAATCAACCGAAAATCTTATTTTTGGGACACATTGAGGACAATGTGTAATTTAAGTGTGGGGGGATGCTAAAACCTTGAATTTTGCAAGTCCTAATTACAAGCCTTACTCAAAACTCTATTGGAACCGCTAAACACCCCAAATTTTTTCAAAAACTTTTCATTTTTTTTACTTGTCTTGGTTTGATTTGGGAATTTCAAAATTCTAAAAAGGTTATATTTTTACAAATTTACAACCTATAATGTCGTGATAAAAAGAACCAACATAAGAAAATTATGAAACGGCATGACAAGCTTAGTTAAAATTTGATTATATATACTTGATCACATAAAAACCCATTCCCACAAAAGTGAGTTTTGAGCCTTTATTGAGCATACAAATATACATCTTTAAACTAAATGCTCATTTTTCGTTTCTTGTGTGAATAGCCGCTTGGTTTCTTACGACTCTAGAACTTGCCACGACGATACATTCCCGGTCCTTACCAACTTAAACCCGAGTAAGTAAATGATGGAGGCATTAGGACTAACCCCTTTTTATTTCTACACCATTATTTTTCTTTTCTTTTACCACCTACCCAAAATCCCCCTAGTTAACCCCTTTGAGCCTAAACCTTTTCATTTCTTAACCCAAAACAAACACCCTTTTTCCCACCAAAACCCCTTTTTCATTTTAAACCCTTTATTTTAGTAACAAAGCGCGGTTTTTCTTATGACTTCCTTATCCAAAAAAAAAAAGAGAGAGAGAAAAATGATGATAATAATGAAGCCAAAAGAAATAAACAAACAAGGTTATCAAAAAGAACTTTGTTTGAAAAAAAATTGCTTCATTAAAATAAAAAGTAAAAAAAAAGGTCTTATGAAAACCGACGCTTTTTACGCTTTTCGCCCTTTTACTAACCACTAACCCAACCACCCACCTTTAGCCCAAGCCTAACCCTTCACCTAAAAAGTCCTCTTATTTACAAAGGTATAAAGTTAAAAAGGAGGAGGACTGATTGCTTGGCAAGCTTATGGTAGGAATAAGTTCCATGCCGCTCTCGAGTGATTTACTAAAAATACACCTTCGGCCGAGTGTTGAGTGATCCCCCGTGAGGTATGTGAACTTGTATATAAATGGAATTTTAAAAAGGCATGCTATGCCCAAATAAGTAATTTATCTTATGAAACGTTCTAAATAAATCATAACGAATAGGATTGTAAATAGTATAAAAATAAAACCCAATAAAGATCTTGGATTCCCGACACTCAAAGACAAGCCCAAAACCTTCTCTTCTACCCATTCCATTTGGGAGTGTAAGCCACATATTAAAGAGTTTTGCTTGAGGACAAGCAAAGATTCAAGTGTGGGGGTATTTGATGTGTGTAAAATGCAACATATAAATTACATCAAATGAGGCATAAAACTAACCCTTTTTAAGTACTAATGTTGGAAAAAGTGTGCTTTTGTCTTCCTTTTGTATTTTCAGGGTTAAAAGAGCTTAAATGAACAAAAGAAGCAAAAATGCAGCCAAATCCAATATAAATACAAAGAAAAGGAAGAAACGTGGCATGCCCGACTCCTCGACAGCATCTCCCAAAGCAAAAACAAGAAGAAAGCTGAGCATGGGGCTGTGCCCAGCTGAACATGGGGCTGTGCCCAGCTGAACACGGGGCTGTGTCCAGCGGACACGGGGCGTGTCCAGCTCAACACGGGGCCGTGCTCAGCGAGCATGGGGCCGTGTCCAGGATGGTCAGCCCTGGCAGAAAAGACAAAAGTGATAGAAGCTTTTGTTGCCCACCACGGGGCCGTGCCCAGTGAACACGGGGGCGTGGCGAAAGTACTGCAGGCGCATTAATTGTAATTGCGAATTACAATTAATGAGGAGAGAGATTGTCAGACGGGCACGGGGCCGTGTCCAGCGGACACGGGGCCGTGCCCAGGCTTCTGTTCAGCCTATAAATAGGAGTGCTTGGCCTCATTGCAACTCATCCCTTGGCACACCACCTCTCTCACACTTCATCCACCATCCACCACCATCACAACACCATCATCCACCACCATCATCCATTGTCCATCGTAGAGTGTGTGAGTCGTCTCGGGATCCAAGATTGATAGTAAGAGTTCTTGACAATCAAGGCCATGTTTGCCTAAGTCTCTTACATCACTTGGTGAAGACAAGTGTTTAGTATAATACTTTTTATTTTTAATCTTTTGCACTTTTTATTTGGTTTTGTATTAATGACTTTAATAACTAGTTACTTATGTTGAAGGTGATCTTTCCTTATCGTTTGTCCGTGGTGTCTTGGCATTATTTTACTGTCTATATAAAATAAAAGATTTTCACCATTCATATCTCCACGGTCTATATGGAGGTATGTTGGCTACCTGGTCGGGGGTTAAGGGAACGGTTTGGTAAGGGTCTTGCCCTTGTTCAGCGTTTAGAGGTCCTGCAAGGGACCTGGGTCAAATTTAGTAGGATATCCTTCAATGCCCATAGGTATTGGATGGCGGGGATCCAAACTCTTTGACCCCCTCATAAGTTAACTACTATTAATACTATAACCCGGCTATTTAGGACTGTATCCCTGCTGACTCAGACTACTTAGTCGAGGGTAACGTCACCGCCAAAAGCGGGGCCTACCATAATTTGCATTAATAACTTAATTCATTACCTTCCAATAATCCAACCTTTTAGGATTGTATCCTTGCTGACTCAAACTACTGGGTTGAGGGTAACGTCGCCTTCAAAAGAGGGGCCTACTACAATAACTAAGATAATCTCTTAAACAAGTGCAAAAGTGCGAAAATAATCAAAGGTTATACTAATACACGAGTCGGATCCAAGTGATTCATCTTGTCTATCTGTTTTTATTTTATTTTATTTTTCAGCATTTAGTTAGTTTTCATTTTCTTAGTTTAAAATCATTTTTCTAACTTTTTGATTTGATTAGACGTTGAGGATAAACCGGTATTAAAAGCTCTTGTGTCCTTGGACGACCTCGGTATCTTACCAACACTATACTACGTCCACGATGGGTGCACTTGCCCATATGTGTGTTTAGTGTTAGTAAATATCGTGTTTTATAATTTTAAAACTTGGCTAAAGGTGTAAAAAAGGGCTTAAAATATATATTAAATATATAACACACTTCACGCACATCAGTAATTGACTTTGGGGTAATTGGGATAGCCATTTACCATTAATTGAATTCTCCTCTAACAATAGTTATCATTCAAGCATCGAAGCTGCTCCATTCGAAGCACTGTATGGACGTAAGTGCAGAACTCCCATTTGTTGGGCAGAGATAGGAGAAAGTCAATTATCAGGTCCAGAGATTGTGCAAGAAACTACTGACAAAATATCACAAATCAAGGAAAGACTGAAGACTGCTAGAGATCGTCAGAAGAGCTATGCAGACAATCGCCGTAAGCCGTTAGAATTCCAAGTCGGAGACAAAGTACTATTGAAAGTTTCTCCTTGGAAAGGAGTAGTACGATTTGGTAAGAAAGGAAAAACTGAGTCCTAGATATGTTGGACCATTCCCAGTGATCCAACGAATAGGACCAGTAGCTTATCGTTTACAACTACCAGAAGAGTTAGCTGGAGTACATGACGTGTTTCATGTATCCAATCTCAAGAAATGTTTATCAGACGAATCCCTGGTAGTACCTCTTCAAGATATAGAGGTAAATGAAAAGCTAAAATTTGTAGAGAAACCCTTACAAATAGAAGACCGGAAGATCAAGTTTCTCAAACATAAGCGACTAGTGCTAGTAAAAGTCAAATGGGAATCCAAGAGAGGACCAGAATATACTTGGGAACTGGAATCAGAAATGAAGCGAAAGTACCCTCATCTATTTCAGTAAATCTCGAGGACGAGATTTTTCTTAAGGTGGGGAGGATGTAACAACTACCACTAAAATCAATAGTTAGGACAATAATTAGTCAATAAGAGAACCCTAATTGAGACACCCAAGTAATTCTGCACTAGCCCTAAAATTTTCAGAATGATCAGAATCAGGATCAGGGCCCCTAAAACTCGAGGGGGGCAAACCCTAGTTGATAATAATCTAAAATCAAACGCTGCTCTGTTCTAATTGGCTGAAAACTTGAGTCACCAAGGCTAGTCCCGAGCCTAGGCAGCCTATATTTAGACTGCTTAGCTTACGAACCGTAAAGGATTAGGCTTACGGTCCGTAAGGGAGCCCCAAAACTTGCTATAAATAGCCGACATTGGCATTCACCTGTAGAAGTTAAAACGACGTAAAGTTGCTGTCTGTACGTCGAGATATCACTGTTATATCACAATAAACACACACACGATCACGAGGTGCTGCCGCAATCAGGGTAATAACTCGATCGCTATTACGATTCAACGTCCGATCGATTATAACTATCCAACGATTGTCCGAGTGCTGCTCAAATTGAGCTTGTACTTTATTATTCATTGTGATTTCAACTTGAATGTTTGAGTGCTGTTCGAATTCGGACTATGCTCTGTCATTCGTTGTGAATCCATTGAATTGTTAAGTATCGCACTTGATAATAGTTGTGAGGGTTTAATCTCGTGAATTGACGTAACTGCTGAATTAGTTACTAATCCCGTTTGTGTGTGCATTGTTATTTAAATTAGGTTAAAAGGTTAATCAGTAAAGCTTATACTCTGCTCGTAAATCTGCAATGTGAGTCATTCTCTTTTTATCAAACTATTTTACAAAACTCCAAGTTATTTTCAAAGTTACAGTTACAGTGATTAAGTCTATGTAATCACCAAGTTACAGCCGGTATGTGGGGTTTTGTATACATTACTTATTTCCTGTCACACTTGGACAAACGGGTGGCCAAGGGGTGATCTGACCACAGTCACAGACACCATTGGACAAATGGGCTAGCCAATGGATGGTCGAGTGACAAATACTGTGGGTAGTTGGTTTGATATCAGAAACATTGTAATTCCCCTTAATACTGTAGATTATAACAAATGTGTCGTTTTCAGTAAACTGAATGATTCACTCAGTATTTCCCCGCTGACAAAACCTTTTTCAAACATGTTTCAGGTGATCTGGTATGAGCAAAGAAAAGTGCCGTGGAGCACTCCCAGCTTAGAAAAGTGGCTCAATGTAAATAAATAAATGAACATGTTTTGAAAATAAAGATTTCCCTGAGAAATCACATTATTGTAAATTTCGGGAATTTATCCCTAAGTTATGAAACGGGCAGTTTAAATTATTGAAAGATCCTGTTTTAAAAAGACTTCCGCTGTCGCCTAAATTAAATACCACGGGATTCCTGTCCCGCGGCTCCTGAAACGGGTCAAACCGGGTCGCGGGCCGTGACACCCGTGCCCAGCCTTCTGTTACATTATGATACTGGCAATCTGAACACAGGGCCGTGCCCGGTCACCACGGGCCCGTGTCCAGATGCCCAGTAACATAAAATTTTGTTTTTAACACATTTTTACACATTCAATCAACCTAAAAACTTATTTTTAGGACACATTGAGGACAATGTGTAATTTAAGTGTGGGGGGGGGGGATGTTAAAACCTTGAATTTTGCAAGTCCTAATAACAAGCCTTACACAAAACTCTATTGAAATCGCTAATCACCCCAAATTTTTTTAAAAACTTTTCATTTTTTTACTTGTCTTGGTTTAATTTGGGAATAACAAGTTCTAAAAAGGTTATATTTTTACAAATTTATAACCGATAGCGTCGTGATAAAAAGAACTAACAAAAGGAAATTATGAAACGGCATGACAAATCTAGTTAAAATTTGATTATATATACTTGATCACATTAAAAACCCATTCCCACAAAAAGTGAGTTTTGAGCCCTTATTGAGCATACAAATACACATCTTTAAACTAAATGCTCATTTTTCGTTTCTTGTGTGAATAGCCGCTTAGTTTCTTACGACTCTAGAACTTGTCATGACGATACATTCCCGGTCCTTACCAACGTAAACCCAAGTAAGTAAATGATGGAGGCATTAAGACTAACCCTTTTCCTTTTCCTTTTCAACACCTTTATTTTTCATTCTTTTACCACTTACCCAAAAATCCCCCTAGTTAACCCCTTTGAGCCTAAACCTTTTCGTTTCTAAACCCACAAAACAAACACCCTTTACCCACCAAAACCCTTTTACTTTTAACCCTTTATTTTAGTAAAAAGCTCGGTCTTCAAGTGACATCCTTATAAAAAAATGAAGTATAGCAATAAACAAACAAGTTCCTCAAAAGAAACTTTGTTTGGAAATGCTTCATTTGAATAAAAAGTCACAAAAATAAAAAGTTTTACGACGACCGACGCTTTTTACGCCTTTCGCCCTTTCTACTAACCACTAACCCAAAACCACCTACCTTTAACCCAAGCCTAACCCTTCCCCAAGTCCTCTTGATATTTACAAAGGTGTATAGTTAAAAAGGATGAGGATTGATTGCTTGGCAAGCATATGGTAGAAGTAAGTTCCATGCCAGTCTCGAGTGTTTCACAAAATACATCTTCGGCCGAGTGTTGAGTGATCTCCCGTGAGGTATGTGAACTTGTATATAAATGGAATTTTAAAAAGGCATGTTATGCCCAAATAAGTAAATTCTCTTATGAAACGTTCAAAATAAATCATAACGAATAGGATTGTAAATAACATAAAAATAAAGCCTAATAAAGATCTTGGAGTCCCGACACTCAAGATATAACAATCCTGAACCGACACCCTTGATAATTTTTCCGATACCCTAAAAATATTTAAAATATCCCAAAATGTCTTTAAATGCACCCCGTATGTGAAAACCGAGCCCGAAATGTAACAACCGAGCCCGAAATGTAACATAACATTAAAAATAAATTAAAAACAAGAAATATTAAGTTGAGGCGGGCCGCGTAGACCCAACCCAACATTTACGCGGGCGGTATTAGGGTCAGAACCTGATCCCGTTTGTTTTTTTAGTTCAGGCGGGCCGCGTAAGCTTAAGCTTACTTTTACGCGGGCCGCTAGAGTCTTAGAATGTGGCGCAGCCCGGTGACGACACGTGTCATCAATGTGTTGAACCTATGCGTGACCCGGATCAGCTACGCCTAGACCCCTAGGCCACGTGGGCCGCGTAAGCCCGTGTTGTGTTTTACGCGGGCCGCGAGAAAGGCAGATTACAACCCTATATATAGAGGGCCTCAGATCTTCAGTCTGCTCGTTCATTTTCTTTTCTATCTCACGAATTTCTTAAGAGTAGAAGCTATACCCGGGTATTATACCTCCTAAATAGCGAGGTTCTGCTACGATGTAAGTATCATAACCCCTGGAGACGTATTAGATACTCTGCCCGATTGATCTAGGGTTCCGTAACGGCTGTCGTGGTTCTGCCCGACGTAGTCGTTGGAATGCCGTCTCGGGGAGGGTATTACTAATGTTAAAATGGGTTATTATACTAACACACGTGCATTTGTGTAATTTATAGATTACTCTCAGGAAATCCTTACTGAAAACCCTAAAACAACAATGTGAGTAATCTCCTTTTTATAAACAGTTTTTACAAAACCTTAACTATTTTACAATGCAATTTAGCAGTGATTGAGTCTTTGTAATTCTACGATTACTGCCGGTATGTTGGGGTTTTGTATACAAAATGTGAGTAACGTTACCATTGGACGAAGAGTTAGCCAATGTGTAATATGACCCACCAGTCAGGATTGACAGTACTGAATGAGTAATTGGGTAGATGTAAACATTGTAATCGCCCTCAATACTGTTTAAATTAAATTAATGTTTCTTGATTAAACTGGGATTCACTCACCAGTATTTCCCACTGACAAATGTTTTTAAAACGCGTTTCAGGTAACACAATGTGAAAGCCAATTAGAAGCCAGCTGGACAGCACTGAAGGCTTGGAAAAGTGGCTATAAAAGTTACCTAAATAAAAGAAAGCGTGTATTTCAATAAAATGGGATTTATCCCTATAAATCAGTCTGTAATGAAAACTTCTATTCTGCTGAAGAATCCCAGTTTAAAGAATGGCCTTTAGTAGCTTTGAAGCATGAGGTTGAAAGGATCCAAAAAATCAAGAATAATCCTTCAAAGAAGAAGACTGCTCCAAACTGGAGTAAGTACAAAAGACACATTGCTGATCTCACTGCTGAGTATAAAAGAAAGAAAAGGGAGTTGGTGGATGCCAAGATAGACACTGCTGAAGCCATATCAAAATGGTCTAGGCAGCAAACAGATGAAGCCTATGAAAGGCTGAAGAATAGAAAAACTGCTGAGTCAAGGGCTGCACAGAAACGAGAACAAATGTTGAAACTTGAACAGCAGATAGACAACCTCAAAACAGTGTTGAAAACAGCAGACAACCTTACTCTTGAGACAAACCAAGAAGAAGGTAAACAGCTGACTGAGGCAGAGGTTAAAGAAAAAGAAGCAGAGTACTTCAAAGATCTCATCATGAAAATGGGTCTGAAAGAAGGCAACTCAACAAAGCTTCAGAGCCTGTTTGAAAAGGCATTAAACAAATCTGCATCAACAAACACTGCAAAAAAAACTTCAGAAATTGACAGGCAAGAACTCATTGAACAAGAAACTGCAGATGACATAGCTGCAGCAAACAATGTCATTGAAGAAGCCCTCAAAAGAATGTCTGATAGTTTGCATGTGTTTTCAAGGCCATCATCTCTCAACTCATCCGGAAATAAATCTCTCCCAAGAAACCCATTAGGCTTTAAAATACTAAAGTGGATGTCTGATCAAAAGACCCACGTATTGACTTTGGTCAGAGCCAATGGTGAGGTGAAGCATATATCAAGGAAAGAAGCACTAGGCCTTAGTGTTCAAGATTTGCAGGATCTCCTTGAGCTCTCACTGTGCAGGGATGAAGATGACCAGAGTGCCAAAGAATTTGAAGCTGGATTCAAAGAACAAGCTAAGGCACTCTTGATGAGTAATAAAGGTCCTGAATAAGGAAGGATTTTGGCATTATCTGTTCCAGGGGGAGATTGTTGGGATTGAACCCTAACAGAGGAACAGATAATGTAAAGCCAAAACCGGATCCCATCAGTGGTCACTTAATAAGCAGCAGTTTGCTCTAATCTTTCCCCTTGACAGTGGTTATCCAACAACTGATGAATCTTAAAGTGCTGCTCAAATACAACAACTGATAAACCAAACTCTGATGATTATCTAACAACTGCTGAAGACAAACTCTGTTGCTCTATCTACTGCCGTCTCCTAAGTACTGCTGAAGATTCAAGCACTGCCCTCTCAAAGACTGATCACCTTTGAAGAAAGCACTGAAGACTCAACATCTGTGCTAAGGCTACAACAGTAGAACGTGAAGCAGTAGTTTCCTTATGTTTTGTACTTTAGTGATTATCAGATGTTACATAACAGTAGTTTGTATAGAACAGTATTTGTAGTTTGTTAGGTCGTTAGATGTCACTATCATGGTGACGTCAGCTGAAGCATATCAGTAGTTTGGTTTGCCTATAAGTATGACAGTACTCTGTACTGTTACACTTGATCGTTTTGAGTGAGTTTTTCTCCTCAGTTCATCCTTTCATCTTGTGCAACCAACTCTGGTGTGTCAGGCTGAGGGGGAGTTTAGATTGTAAGCTTGCTGTAATCATTTGCTTTCTATTGTAAATCTTTTGACTCAATGAAATAGCAATTGTTTATCAATCTATTCTTTCTTTTGATTATGTTTACAAAGTTTGCTACTCATTTCCGCTGCACTTATTCGTTTTATGCAAACAAACACAATCATAATGGCCCCTAGATCCTAACAATTGGTATCAGAGCCAGGACAGTCAAATTCGATCTTACAATCAATTTGACATAACAGTTCAGCTCAAAATTCATTGATGCTAAGGTTGGTTGTATCCAGTTGAAAAACAGAGTAACGAGTGAATCATGGTTAAATGAATATTAAAATACTCTGAAAATCAACCAAGATGTCATATGACACACAAATCTCACACAACAAGCGTTTTCATACATATGTCACTCATAGTTTTCAGATCTGTAAAATATCTGATAAATTATGGGATCATTCGATGTTTTCAAAATTGATTTCAATTGCTGTGTTGATTTTTGTGATGTTTAGTCAAAATTTCTCATGTGTTCAAAGGCAGGTTGAGAACCTTCAAAAGGACCAAATCAATTTTGTCCAAAACACATTGAGTAAATAAGGTGTCAAATCAGTCCTAATCATAAGTAATGTGAGATTTGAAATAAAACATGATCAAACATGGTCAGATCTCTCAAAACATTGCTTCAAAATGATTATGGACAAAGTATGTTCAAAATATAATCTCCTAGTGAGTATTTCTGAACATATGAATAAACAGGGTATAAAGGGAAAAGGAAAATGAACAAATCTTAAAGTGTGGCTATCTCAAACTTTTGAAATCAAAAGCAAAAGAGTATAAGCATAAAACACTCTTGAGGTTCAAATTAGATCATCAGTGGTCATTGTGCAACTGTGTGCATTCATCAATACAGGAATTGTTCTGGTAACAATAGCATCTTCAGTGATGGTGCTTAAAAGGAATTTACAATCAATTGACGAGAAATTGACCCAAACAATGGTCAAAATAACTTGAGAATGATATGATCATGATTTTACTGGAAAATTGTCGGATCCTTTTGATTATCTTCAAAACTTCCTTTGATTTTTGTTAAGATGTTTTCCTCTAAAATAAAAACCAGATATATTTCATTCCTTTATGAAATATATTTTGTTCTTTTACTCTTTTTTAATAGTAAAAGCTCGTCTCTGGTCAGGATGTAATTTCCTTATTTTTTGTGTGAAATTACTATCCTTAAATCTGGTCAAAAGGAAATGACATACATACCAAGGTCAGGTTGAGCTCAAGTTAGGTTTTCACTGATCATAAATTGATTGTAAATTGACTTAGACTACTGAGATACTCATGCTCTAGTTCAGGTAATTAGACACAAAATGAGCAGCTCATGTAGAAATGTCTTCATCATCTAGGATGCTAAACCATTGTCTAAATAATAGACACTTGGCAAAACCTAGAACAAAAATTCCTGTAAACAACTGCTGGCAATTTAATCTTGATAATTTACATCTAAAATGTATTTTGTTAAGAATAGCATTTCAAATGCTCAAACAGATGTTAGATAAGATACTGTGCTTTCACAAAGCAAAATCAAGTTCTACATCTGAACAAGCAGATGCTAACATTTTTTTTGTCAAGAGTTGAAACACTGCTGCACTATCAGTTGTTGAGTAAAAAAAAAATCTTCATTATTCTACCACTGTTGTATCTAAAATGCTGTTGTGCTTTAACATCTGCTCTTTAAAGTCTGTCCACTGCTAAAGTGTCAACCTCTGCTCTTCAAAAACACTGATGTTTAAAATCATTGTTTCATCCACTGATACATCCACTGTTTCATTTTATTACCGTTGTAACTACTGATACTTGCTCCATCAGTAGTTGTCAAAACAACTGTCCTCCATTATTTACCATTCCATCAGATGTTTGACACGTGGTCAGTTTTTAGCCTTCAGATAAAAAATAACCGCTGCCACATCAGCAATCACTTTTTCCCTAAATAAAACCCTGATTAAATCCAAACAGGGTTTTACTGTTGAATTGAATTACAAAAGTTCTCTTCTCATAACAGTTTCCCTCTCATAACTCCAAAAACTTCTTCGATCTTCTTCATCCAAAATGACGAAACCAAAATCAAAGTCAAAATAAAAAACCAGCATCTTCTTCCACAACAGCAGATGCCACTCAAATGGCTGCTGAAACACCGGAGATTCGTTACAAATCTCCACACAACTATGTAGGCATACTCACAAAACCTACTGATAATCACACCTTCGACTCCATCCTTGACCTTCCATCTGCTTCAAAGTACAAAACTTTGATAACAACAGATGCTCCTATTTACCTTGATACCCAGAGAGAGTTCTGGAAGAATGCCACCCTTGAAAAACAAGGAGATATCATCGCCGCCATCAACTCCTCGATACAGGGTAAGAAGGTAAAAATTTCTCCAAAATCCATCTCTGAAACCTTTAAACTCGATGATTTAAACAGAAAAACCTCATTTACAAAAGACGAGTTGGTAAAGGATTTCATGAAAAGGGGCTATGCAGAAAAACCAAACAGGGACACCCTACAAAAGGGTTACTTCCCTTCTGCACCCAGATTTTTATTTCACACACTGCTCATGTGTGTTTCAAATAAAACAACGTCCTTCAATGAGATACCAACAAAAATCCAATGCCTGGGATATGCAATTTTAAACAATGAAAACTATAACTACTCCCAGGAAATATTCGATGATTTGGTAAAGAACGTTGATAATAAGGCATTTGCTCTTTCCTAGGTTTCTAAGTTACTACTTTGAACAAAAATTTATTGAGAAAGAGGCAGAAGTGCCCAAACAAGGTGTCTCATTCAAAATAAACAGTTTAACAATAGAAACTTTTTCAAGAATGATGGCACCAATTAAATTAAAAACAAAAGAGGGTGAGCAGGTCTTAGAAACTGCCACTGAAGAAACCACTGCTGAGCCCACTGCTCCAGGTGATCAGAGTAGCACACCCACTGCTCTGAAACCCACACTTGCCACCTCCAAAAAGGCCAAAAGAAAACCATCTAGAAAACCCACCAAACCCAAAACAAAGGCAACTCTGGAAGATGAGATCCCAGAGCAACTGCCAGTGACAACACAAAAGTCACCAGAAACCACTGCTGCTACTTCCTCACAGCAGTTGGTAGAAAGATCTCAACCCCAGCCTCAAACTCCTCTTGCATCCTCACAAAAGGATCAAGTTGTAAGCACAGGGACACCACAATATGAAGCTCTAGGTCCACTCGGATCTATCTTCCACAGTCCTGATCCCAAGGACATGTCTCTTTCAACACCCATACCCTCACCAATAATAATGCCACAATCAATAATACCCCTGTTGCATGCAGTTGATATTGCACAGACAAAAACCAGTTCCTCTCAATCACCCATTACTGAGAGCATACCTCCACAAGTGACTGGGTCTGATGTTAATACCTCTGTTATCCAAGCAACAATTGAGGAGGTTACACCCCCTGAGTTACAAGTAACTCTCGGTGGTAGTTCAAGTGGAGCAGCAACTACAACTGATGGATCAACAGATCTTCAGTTGGACAATTGTTACATTACTAAGACTCCCTTGAAGGCACTTTCTTCCATGGCAACATCGGTAACCACCAGTAAGTTATCTTTAGCTGCTGGTAACATCAAAGGATTATCGAGTGCCGAAGAAAGAAGTCCACAGTACCAAGAAAAAGGGGCATCAATGGATGACTTTTGGGCTACAGCTCCTAGGTCACACATTGATACAACCACTGCTGGTGGGGATTCAGATGATCCTGTTAATTCAGGTGATGATTCAAAATACAATGAATTGACGGCCAGAGTTGAAAATCTGGAATCTACAGTTGCAGAAATAAAAGATATGGTGCAGCAGCTGTTAGAAGCTCATATAGCCCAATCTTCTGCTCCTCCTACTCAAGCACCTGCTCTACAAGCATTTGCTGCAAATGAGCTTTGGAATGTCTTCCAACCCATGCTTGAACAACAGCAACAAATGGCTGATAAAAAGCATGCTCTTCAAGTAAAAATGCTGACCAACATGGTGGAATCAAGGTTCAAAGACACTCAAGCAGATATCAAAGCTATAAAGGCTAGTATCCAAAAGACTGCTCAGAGTGAAAAAGCTCCATCTACCATTTTCTTCATGGATACACCCCTGGCAGATAATGCCAAAAAGGGGGAGAAAATCAGGTTGAAAAAGAAAGGCATAGATGATGGGATGCACATTGAACCTGAGAAACCCAAATCCTCAAAAACTTCAACAGCTGATACAACAGTAGTTACAAAAACTGCTGTCTGTAGCCAAACAGCTGCCATTACATCAACACACACACCTTCAACACACACAACTACTGTTTTAACACACACCACTACCACTACTGCTTCACTTCCATCGCCATCTGTGTCTATAACACAAAAACCACCACTACCATCATCTACAATCACATCACCATCACTGCCTCCTGCCATAAAGCAGAAGACAGCAGATGTCATAACATCTGTTGTAATGACAACAGTGGTTGAAACACCAGTTGGTTCAACTACTGTCAGTCAGTCACAGTCACAAACCACTGATCCACCCAAAACATCATTAGCCTCCCCTCCATTAAAAAGGAGAAGGGTCTTCATTCCTGATGATGAGTCACCACCACCATCATCACCATCACATCTTTCATTTCCTGCTCAAAGGCAGAAGACATCTGCTGACACATCAGCAGTTGTAACGACAGCAGCAGTTGAGACACCAGTTGTTTCGACAGTTGTTAGTCAGACATCCACAACTGCCCTAATTCTTCCTATATCACAACCAAGGCTCTTTAGCAGAAAAAGAAAACCTATTACTGCCGATGAAGGGATACATGATCCAAATGCTGAAAAATATCCACTAGAGCTTGATGCCGTAAAAAATGAGATGAGACGGTTTTATACAGAAACAGACCCTTCAAAAAGAAAATTCTCCTCACTCATTGGCTACATAGCTCCAGAAGATATAACTGATTATCTCAAGTTAAAGGCTAGGCAAGCTAAAGTTAAAGCTAAGGTTGACAGTGAAAAAGAAAGGCTAAGCGAAGTAGGCATTGCTAATAGACTGGAGTTCTACCTTGCAAAGGTTAAGCAGATGGAAGAATTTGCTCAAGAGCTAGACAAAGAAAAGGCAGATCAAAAGAAGAAACTGAGAGAACAGCTTCTAGCCTTCATCATGAAAGAAAAGTTCTATTCTGCTGAAGAATCCCAGTTTAAAGAATGGCCTTTAGTAGCTTTGAAGCATGAGGTTGAAAGGATCAAAAAAATCAAGAAAAATCCTTCAAAGAAGAAGACTGCTCCAAACTGGAGTAAGTACAGAAGACTCATTGCTGATCTCACTGCTGAGTATAAAAGAAAGAAAAGGGAGTTGGTGGATGCCAAGATAGACACTGCTGAAGCCATATCAAAATGGTCTAGGCAGCAAACAGATGAAGCCCATGAAAGGCTGAAGAATAGAAAAACTGCTGAGTCAAGGGCTGCACAGAAACGAGAACAAATGTTGAAACTTGAACAGCAGATAGACAACCTCAAAACAGTGTTGAAAACAGCAGACAACCTTACTCTTGAGACAAACCAAGAAGAAGGTAAACAGCTGACTGAGGCAGAGGTTAAAGAAAAAGAAGCAGAGTACTTCAAAGACATCATCATGAAAATGGGTCTGAAAGAAGGCAACTCAACAAAGCTTCAGAGCCTGTTTGAAAAGGCATTAAACAAATCTGCATCAACAAACACTGCAACAAATACTTCAGAAATTGACAGGCAAGAACTCATTGAACAAGAAACTGCAGATGACATAGCTGCAGCAAACAATGTCATTGAAGAAGCCCTCAAAAGAATGTCTGATAGTTTGCATGTGTTTTCAAGGCCATCATCTCTCAACTCATCCGGAAATAAATCTCTCCCAAGAAACCCATTAGGCTTTAAAATACTAAAGTGGATGTTTGATCAAAAGACCCACGTATTGACTTCGGTCAGAGCCAATGGTGAGGTGAAGCATATATCAAGGAAAGAAGCACTAGGCCTTAGTGTTCAAGATTTGCAGGATCTCCTTGAGCTCTCACTGTGCAGGGATGAAGATGACCAGAGTGCCAAAGAATTTGAAGCTGAATTCAAAGAACAAGATAAGGCACTCTTGATGAGTAATAAAGGTCCTGAATAAGGAAGGGTTTTGGCATTATCTGTTCCAGGGGGAGATTGTTGGGATTGAACCCTAACAGAGGAACAGATAATGTAAAGCCAAAACCGGATCCCATCAGTGGTCACTTAATAAGCAGCAGTTTGCTCTAATCTTTCCCCTTGACAGTGGTTATCCAACAACTGATGAATCTTAAAGTGCTGCTCAAATACAAAAACTGATAAACCAAACTCTGATGATTATCTAACAACTGCTGAAGATAAACTCTGTTGCTCTATCTACTGCCGTCTCCTAAGTACTGCTGAAGATTCAAGCACTGCCCTCTCAAAGACTGATCACCTTTGAAGAAAGCACTGAAGACTCAACATCTGTGCTAAGGCTACAACAGTAGAACGTGAAGCAGTAGTTTCCTTATGTTTTGTACTTTAGTGATTATCAGATGTTACATAACAGTAGTTTGTATAGAACAGTATTTGTAGTTTGTTAGGTCGTTAGATGTCACTATCATGGTGACGTCAGCTGAAGCATATCAGTAGTTTGGTTTGCCTATAAGTATGACAGTACTCTGTACTGTTACACTTGATCGTTTTGAGTGAGTTTTTCTCCTCAGTTCATCCTTTCATCTTGTGCAACCAACTCTGGTGTGTCAGGCTGAGGGGGAGTTTAGATTGTAAGCTTGTTGTAATCATTTGCTTTCTATTGTAAATCTTTTGACTCAATGAAATAGCAATTGTTTATCAATCTATACTTTCTTTTGATTATGTTTACAAAGTTTGCTACTCATTTCCGCTGCACTTATTCGTTTTATGCAAACAAACACAATCATAATGGCCCCTAGATCCTAACACTCCCCTCTCTCTCAAGGCTTCGGCCGAACACCCCCTAGATCCATCCATCATATTTCGATTTCCTTCGTCACATTCCAACATCACATAAGCATCAAGGATCCCGTATAAGAAGTCTTGGTGCACTCGGAGCTTGAAGGACCTCATTCTCTTGCTTTTATCCACCCTATTTGCGTCTAGATTCTTCCCTAGCCTCGAGCTAGTGGTGAGTTACTTAAAACACCTTCTCGAACTAATTTAAAGTGGTTAATATGATATGTAACGGTTAAAGCTCGTAATCTTACAAGTTGATGCATTAAAGTTTACTAAAAATGCAAGAAAAGATGGTTAAAAGCTCATATGATGTGTAAATGTTGTAGTAATTGATTTGTGTGGTTATTTGGACCCGATCTATGTTGTGGTAGCTCGAATCATCATTTAACCCGGGTTGGTCATGATCATGGATCATGACATAAGGTTGTTTTGAATGAAACAAGGGTTAAAGGGTGAAACTCTACCACACACGAATCATGAACTTGTGTAAAAGCGTTTTTACTTGTGAAATAGTATTTAAAGCTAGCAGATCTACATATCTACAAGCGGTATTTTCAAAGAACCAAGTATCAAAGAAATCATGTTTTCTAAAAACGGATCTTACACTTACAAGTATGATTTTTAGAACACACAAGTGTGTAAGCACTTGTGTAGCACAAAAGTTTCGACAAAATAACAATTTTTGTAAAATTTACAAGAAGATGTAAAGACGGGATTTCTTTAAAAGCAAGGTTTTTACGAGATCGGATTGCTTTATATAAAGATCCGCAAAAAGTAATGGGATTTACTACATAATTTTAGAAAACTACAAGTTCATGTGATTTATGCGATTTACATATTTATTAACTAGTTTGTTGTGTTGGACGTTGTTTTGATTGAATAAGAAAATTGTTGAATTGATTTGTAAAAGAAAATGATACGCTTGAAAGCGTGGCCACCTCCAGTTAAAGAGGAAACTCTGGCGAAATTTTTCCAAAAACCTAACACTTAGAATTATTTTCACTATAAGTGTTAGAAATACTTTTCGACATGTTTTCAAAATATAAGTTTCGCCACGACTTTATTTACAAATATCGGAGGTGGAATTTTCACAAAATTAAACGTGATAAATATATATTTAGTAAATATATTTTTCACAACGTCGCTTGTCAATTATTTTGTGAAGTGTATAAATATTATTTTTAGGGTAAAAATAATATTATCAAAAGTAACGAATCCAAATTAATACGAACGCCTTCACGATAAATATATAAGTTACACCGGTAATTATTATTACCACTCGATTGTTAAAACGTAACTTACGCAACTTAAAGAAATAATTATGAACGCGTATATTTGACAAAGTATTATTTTGGGAGAATTTTGTGAAGTAAAAATATAATATTTTTGAGAAAAATATTTATATTTTGGAATTAGAAATAAATATATGTTAAGTGAGACTTAATAATGCATTTCGAACACACATGTATTAAATCCCCCATCCTTGGGAAGGAAAATAACTACCAAGTATTTACCAAATGTAAACACGAAATAGTTTTCTAACTATTTCCCCAAAAACTTAAACCATAAAGCTAAGGCACGGCCGTCCGTCTAATAGAATTAGTACATGTAGGTCATTGCACGGCTGCTTGACTTGGAGTATTACTTGGTAGAGACGTACCGCTGTGAGTTCATGTCCCCCTTTTCTCTTAGCTGTTTTCAGTTTTATAAACTGCGGGGGTGAAATACATGTTACTATGATTACGAATATTTCTTACATGGTATGGTTAGCGTAAGGAGGGTTGTTACTTAGATCATGTGAATGGGTAGGCGGAAACTTGAGGTCATTAATCCTCAGGGTAGGACCGAGGGGCAGGAGCGGTAGATCTACTTGGGTGTAGCGAGCCCAACCCCAGGCCCAGCATAACGGACCTCGGGGTGACTTTGTACCCAACGCATAAGTCTGCTAGGTTTGAGCCTTCCTACTTGCATTTCACACATATCAATGGCCTTGCAAACCATTGGTGATCTCTTTTTCCTTATTTGCTACATACCAGGATTTTAATACAAACAAAGGTTTATTTGCTCACTTACACATGAACTCGCTCAACATTATTGTTGATTTTTCAACTTACATGTATTTCAGGGACTTAAAGGATCTGGCACGGTATGGCACGTTTTCCCGCTACACTAGTACGAGGTCATCCGGGTTTAGGGAATGTGACTCTTTCCTGGACAAGTCACAGTCCTTAAACTGTGTTTGTGTTATGTTGATGTTTGTGTTTGTTGAACAATGTTTATGTTGTTAGGGTATGTTCCGTTAAAGCAATGTTGTTGTTTTGGATTTTAAAACTTAATTGAATGGATGATCTTGCATGATTTTTATTCATATAGCTTTGTTATGGTTAAGCTATGGTATCAAGAAGTCACACCAAATTAACCACGCTTCCGTAAATCCAGGGTGTGACAACGGGGCCGTGCTCAATGGACACGGGGCCGTGTCTGGGCTTCTGTGCAGGCTATAAATAGAGGTGCTTCGTTCACTTCAAAGGAATCCCTTGGCAAACCACCTCTCTCCCACTTCACCCACACTCCACCACCACTACAACCCACATCCACCACCATCATCCATCATCCATCTTAGAGTGTGTGTAGTAGTCTCGGGATCCAAGATTGATAGCAAGAGTTCTTGACAATCAAAGGCCATGTTTGCCTAAGTCTCTTACATCACTTGGTGAAGACAAGCATTTAGTGTAATACTTTTGTTTTTTAATCTTTTCGCACTTTTTATTTGGTTTTGTATTAATGACTTTAATAACTAGTTTCTTATATTGAAGGTGAAACTTCCTTATCATTTGTCCGTGGTTTCTTGGCATTATTTTACTGTCTATATAAAATAAAAGATTTACACCATTCATATCTCTACGGTCTATATAGATATATGTTGGCTACCTAGTCGGGGGTTAAGGGAATGGTTTGGTAAGGTTCTTGCCTTGTTCAGTGTATAGATCCTGCAAGGACCCGGGTCAAGCTTACTAGGACCTCCTTCAATAACCACTGGTATTGGATGGCGGGGGTGCGAATGGCTTGATCCCCTCGTATGTAAACTACTATTAATACATTAACCCGGCTACTTGGGATTGAATCCCTGCTGACTCAAACCACTTAGCCGAGGGTAACGTCACCTTCAAAAGAGAGGCCTACCACATTACGCATTAATAACTTAATTAATTATCTTTCAATATTCCGACCCTTTAAGATTGTATCCTTGCTGACTCAAACTACTGGGTTGAGGGTAATGTCACCTTCAAAAGAGGGGCCTACTACTATAACTAAGATAATCTCTTTAAAAGTGCAAAAGTGCGGAAATCATCAAAGGTTACACTAAAGGCGAGTCGGATCCAAGTGATTCATCTTGTCTATCTGTTTTATTTTTATTTTATTTTACAGCATTTTTAGTTTTTATTCTCATATTTTAAAACTTTTTCTAAACTTTTCATTTGATTAGACGTTGAGGATAAACCGGTACTAAAAGCTCTTGTGTCCTTGGACGACCTCGGTATCTTACCAACGCTATACTACGCTCACGATGGGTGCACTTGCCCATATGTGTGTTTAGTGTTAGTAGAATATCGTGTTTTATAAATTTAAAACTTAACTAAAGTGTTAAAAAGTGCTTAAAATATAACTAATATATATAACGCTACACACGCATCAAGTTTTTGGCGCCGTTGCCGGGGACACAAGGATTTTAAGAAAGTTAGGAATCAACGGCCTAATCGTATTTCTTATTTTTCTGTTTTTTTAGGATTTTTCTAGATTTTTCAGTTTCTGTAGAGCTTAGCACGGGGCCGTGCCTGGTCGGACACGGGTCATGCCCAGCGTCGTTACTGGCAGTTTTTATTTTCTGAGTTACAGAGAGTTGAGCACGGGGCAGTGTCAGTGCAGCACGGGGCCGTGTTGAACTCTCCAGTAACAGGGATCCGGAAAACAATCACGGTAACTCCGACCACGGGTCGTGTTTATCTGAGCACGGGGCCGTGGTGAAACTTCCGACCGACATTCTTTTTGTTTTTATTGCAGGGCTAGGAACCCAGGCGTCGCACCTGAACTCTCTACGCAGTGTATGAGCTCCAGTTCCAGTAAAGACATAAAAGAACCTCTATACGAACCCGAACGCTTTCTAAGAAAAAGACTTAAAGCTGAAAACAAGAAAAATTTTCGGGGGACCCACTTCCAATGGCGGACCAACGTACCCTCATGGATTACCTACGACCCACTGTAGGTAATCTTGGCGCTGCTATCAATGCGCCGAATGTCGATGCCAACAACTTCGAACTTCGGCCGCATTTGATCCAAATGCTCCAAAACTCTGCAACTTTCCACGGGCTTGCGGACGAAGATCCCCATTTACATATTACAAACTTTTTGGAAATATGTGATACTTTTCGGATCAACAGAGCATCAAATGATGCCATCCGCCTCCGAATGTTTTCATTTTCACTAAAAGACCGAACTAAGGCTTGGCTTAACGCCCTCCCAGTTGGTTCGGTAAACACCTGGGATGAACTAGCCCAAAAGTTTTTGTATAAGTATTTCCCTCCTGCTAAAATGGCTAAATTAATGACTAAAATTAATACATATTCACAAGAGGACGGGGAATCCTTATATGAAACTTGGGAAAGGTTCAAGGAGCTACAAAGAAAGTATCCTCATCATGGTCTTGCGGTATGGCAACAAGTATCCACTTTCTATAATGGGTTGTTGCAACACACAAGACAAACACTTGACTCTAGCTCCGGGGGACTTTTAGGTAATCGTCGCCCAAATGAAATTTATAATCAAATTGAGGAAATTACTCAAACCAATTTTTAGTGGCACACTCCCCGAGGCACAAAATCTATTGCCCCGGGCGCCCATAAGGTTGACGAAAGCACCTCTCTGCAAGCCCAAATCGAGGCCCTCTCTTCAAAAATCAAAAAGTTAGAAATGGCTAATCTTGGTGATTCTGAGTTCAATAGATTGACTGTTGATGTGAAGATGTCGCTGAGGTTGAGCATGTCATGAATGTAATAAAAAAAAGAGTGAATTGCAAGGATTGTCCTTTATCTTTATACCTATTTGCAGGCGCTGTCCTTTATGTTTAAAATTGACGAGTTTTGTACTTTATGTTTTCAAATCATACACGTTTTGTCCTTTAGCCCTAACCTAGTTAGATTTTTCTGTCAAATCTGATCATGTGCAATGCACATGAGGGTAAAATTGTCTTTTCATCCTATTCTTTAAAAATAGATATAAAAGAAAAAAAAAATATTATATCATAACAAAAGCCATATCTTGAAGCAACCTGCAACATGACTGCCATATCTTGAAGCAACCGCTTATACGACTGTATAAACAAAAATCATCAGATCATACACATTAACACCTACAGAATCCACCTCATCCGCCTTCGCAACAACAAGTGGATCCGAATCGGCATACAGAACGGACGCAGTCGTACCGATAACGAGGCGAGCGTGTTCCGGTGAGATCTGGAGGTGTTCGGAGACAGCGACGGAGTTAACACGGTGGTTTGTCGGTGGAGATTGGAGGAATTTGTCGCGGATGGAGGTTAGGGTTTGTGTTCCGTCAGTGAAGATGAGTTTTTGTAAGGGGATGACGGTGGGTGGATGTGTGGTGGTGGTGGTTGCGACGGACGGTGTTAACGGTGGCAGATTTTATCGCCGCCGGTGACCAATCCGGGTGAGCCGATTTCAGCAAAGCAGCACCACGGTTAATTTTAGGATTGTGAAGAGGAATTTGGAACATCTTGAAGAAGATTAGTGTGAGTTTGAAGTTTTTTTGGAGATTGAATAGTCTGCAGGTTGGGTGGGGGGTTTTGCGGTGGTGGATTAGGGTTGGAAGGGGGTGGCAGCAGTTGGTGGTGCTAGTGGCGACAAGTGTGGTAGGGGTTTGCCCTAGACTCCTGGAGTGAGAGAGTGTAGAGAGAGAAAGCATGTCTTTAGAGAGAGAGTATGAAAGAGTGCCTGCATTCAGATGTGTGTATATAATTAAAAAAATGGTTTCTTAAATAAATAAGTAAAAAGACTCATTTATCCTTCATTTAACAACTAAAATTAACTGGGTTAGGTTCAAAGGACATACCATGCAAGATTTTGAAACAATAAGGATAAAACTCGTCAATTTTAAACATAAAGGACAACGCCTGCAAATGGGTATAAAGATAAAGGACAAAACTTGCAATTCACTCTAAAAAAAATTTTATTTCCATGTCAAAAGTCTGTTTGAAAACTGAAATCCCGAATGTAAATCTAAATGAGTGGTGGGCTTTCACTAAAACTTGTTTTAGTAAGAAAAACAAGACGCTGGGTGCAACATGAATTTGTCAAAATTAACAAGCTTTGATGAAGATATTCTTATGCAACATGAATCTTGTAATGAAAGTGATGACAAGGAAAATGAATGTAACATTTTGGCAACAAATGTGAACTTGTCCAAAGGAAAACTACTTGGCTTGAAGATAAGAGACCAACAAAGCTATCTATTGATGAGTTAATGTATTTGCTTTCTTTATTCAACCAGACAGGAATATGGTTACATGATTAGGAAAAGCCAAGGGATATCAATATATTATTCGTTGGATTAAAGTAAGATAATATTGCTCATTGATTTTTTTTGTGTTACGTTATACATGTTAAAGTTCTCTAATGAATTGGTAACTCTAGAAAGCTTATTGTTTGTTTCATTTGATTCCTCGTATTCCAATTCTTGAAATTATGATTTTGTTGATTACTGACAATATCCACACAACCTTATAAGAGTATTGTGGGTGGGTTTTCCATGGCTCGCAACTCACTTTTTAAAGGCTCACTCTTAACTAAGCTTAAGTTGATTTGGCTTGTATAACATTTGAGCCGAGTTTGAGCCAACTTAGCTCGCTCGGATAAATTTAATTTATTATTGTTATTAATTTAGAGTGATGACGAATTTTAGTTTTTATTCTTTTACTTGCTATATTTTATTATTGTTATAATATTTTGTTACTATAATAACTTTTTAGCATATTTTGTTTTTTGTTTATACCTTGTAAGATAAGACATTTTATAAAATTTCACGTATGTTGCTGCGACATATTTATTTTTATCTACGTCTAGATCTAAATTTTGCTTAAAACTAATAAAATATCTTTCCGGTATCGTAAGTTGTAGTGAGTGCCAATGTGTATTGATACCATAATAAACCGATATCGATACCGACCGAATTCTAGCCTGTAAGCGTGTAGATAATCCCACTAGTTACATCACATTTAACTATTATTATTGTATTTACCAAAAAAAAACATAAAAATAAATCTACACACACCTCCATCTCCGGTCTACACCTACAAACCCAACACCATGTCTCTGCCTTCCTCCGCCGCTATGACCGCTTCCTCCGTCTCCTCTCGCAAGGTTTCTGTATCTATACATATGCCTCTCTATATATGTATTGGTTGATCTTTTCAAACTCCGATTTCGATCGATTGTGTGTATATCTGCTTATTCATCGTCAAATTTTGATTAATTCGATGCCAATTATTTAGGTTTTAAGCAAAATTGCCACCAATTGACTTTAGAAGGAGCTTACGGAGTGGCAGATCAGTCCTCCCTCTGGATTCACACATAAAGTCACCGATAATCTTCAACGGTTCATCAATCTCTCAATTTTATTCTCTAAATCTTAAATTGTTCTCTTTTTTAGGGTTTATGTCGTTCTATATGTCCCAATTTCACCGTTTTGACTCTTTACACATCCTCAGATCAAAGAGGATGTTCAATTTCGCCCTCGAATAAATGTTCAATTTTTTTTAGAAATTTTGTTTGTGAATTATGGTGTTTTTTTATTTGTTATTTTTGGAAAGGTGGGTGATTGAAGTAAATGGAGCTCAGGGAACTATTTATGCCGGTGAAAAGTACCAGCTTCAAGTCGATTTTCCGGAGAATTATCCTATGGAAGCACCTCAGGTGGATGGATAATGATTTGACTTAGAGGTTAATTGATGATTTTGGTTATGCATTTTGGATTCTTGCTTATTAATATTTTTGTGGAATGGCAGGTGATATTTTTGCAGCCTGCTCCGCTTCACCCGCACATCTATAGCAACGACCATATTTGTTTAGGTACTTGTTAAAATGCCCTGTGGTTTCTTGTATATGTATTCTTGTCTTCTTGCAACTCTGCTTGTTTTTTTAAATGTTATTCTAACTATAATCATAACGCCTGCGTCCCTGATGGGATGAAATGCTAAAACTCGAGCGGTTTCTTGAAAACTCGCTTCTGGCCGATTTCCCTTCTTTTGCAATCACCCACACTAACAAATACAAATATCTATTAATAATGTCGTTTCAAAACTTATTTGATTGAATACATCTGAAAGGTTGAAGACCGTTAAGGTTCAACGTATTTATCAAAACTTTACCAAAAAATCCAAATCCAATGGAGTCTAAATATTTATTGACTTGATCTTCGAACCACCTGTTAAATTTTTTTACACTTATGTAGTTGCCACTCTTTGCTTTCCCCTACGGGTAACCTGATTACTTTCTGTGAAGAAAGGAAAATGTGCCTGAGCCAATTGTCCATTGAATATGTATATTTTATAAAGACTAAATGAGGCTAAACACAAGAACTATATAATTGAAATGAATCAAAGCATACATGATAGCATAACGAAACAGCTATGTCTAATCCAAGAAAATTATACCAAACAAAAGACCAAATGAGGCTAAACGCAAGAACTATATAATCAAATTCACTTATGCCTTTCAAAAATATAACGGTACTCTCCTAGAAAAGCGAAGCATGTGACACACGATTTCAATAAAGGAACTAACTTGATAATCACATGCATGGAAAACATGAAGTCAAGTTTAGTAGTTGCAACACATTCCGAATACGAGAAAAAATGAATCGAGACATGGAATATAAGAATCCTTACATTAAGGATAGATATTTGTACCTGAGGGACCATGATGTTTAGTAGAAAACTAAAATCTACTTTTTCATTACCTAATTATTGGCTTTGGTAACTAATTTTTGTGCATCTCTTATTAGTGTGATAATGTGATTATACATTTTTATTTTTATATTAAAGTTGTGTCATATTTAATTTTCGTGGAATGTTAGTTTTACAATTAGTTGCTACATGTTACTTTATTTGACTTCTACAATGCTTCCAGAATCTTTTTTATTAAATGCGTTATTTTCGTAACTTATAACTATAGATAACTCAAATTCATTTGTACAACTTAAATTTATTTATATCATAATCTCCATAGTATACGTAACAGATAGTCAAAACACAATTTTATATCCTTGTTTGTATAGTCTTATAAAATAACTAAACCTTTAGATATCAAAGTTAATCAATCAATCAAGCATGCAAATCATATTATGTTGTGCATCAAACTGTATACACATGTTTAATGCCCTTTATGATTGCCCATTAGACAATAACATCTGAAAAAGATGCATGTAGATAAGTGTACGTATATTTTTGTTCGTATAAGCTATTGGAGCTATTTAGAAACAAAATAAAAAAAATAAAAAAAATATATTTTTAATAAAAATGGTGTGTGTTTGTGTGTGTGTGTGTGTGAGTGATAACACTGAAAAGGAATTGAAGTGTGTTTGGTGAAATGTTGATCATTTAATTATGTATCATGCTTTGCATTTCACAAACTCATCTTTCCAATATCATTGGGCTATACATTTAGTTTGAATCATGAAGATTTAATAGGCTTATTTCTTTTGTAGATATTTTATATGACTCATGGTCACCTGCCATGACTGTTGGTTCCATCTGCATCAGCATTCTGTCTATGCTTTCAAGTTCTACAACAAAGGTTTTATTCTATCTTGGGCTTTAATAAACCAATTTTCTTCAGTCACATTCTCATCATCACAAATTCTTTCTAGGAAAAATTCCTTAAAACTTTTGAAATAATACTGATATCAGTATCGTTTATGCCCAATTAAATACCTTAAACTCTTTGTTAATAGGTAAATTAAGTTTTAAAACTTTGACTAAACTGCCAAAATGGCCTCTGAGGTTTGGTCACTTTTGCAACTCTAGTCCAAAACTCAAACCTTTTGAATATGGGTCCCTGTGGTTTCAATTTTGTTGCCATTTTCATCCAAAAGCAAAATATGGTCAGATTTTTCAGTTAACATCCAGTTTTTTTGATTTCTTTCCTCCCTTTTAATGAAGGGCAAAATGGTCAGATTTTTTTAATTTATTATAATAAAACGTTAAAAGACCATTTTGCCCTTCATTAAAAGGGAGGAAAAAGACAGAAAAGTTGGATGTTAACTGAAAAATCTGACTAGATTTTGATTTTGGATGAAAATGGCAACAAAATTAAAACCACAGGGACCCAGATTCGAAAGGTTTGAGTTTTGGACTAATGTGGCAAGATTGAACAAACCTCAAGGACCATTTTGGCAGTTTACTCTAAAACTTTTTTGGCTACCATTGCAGGAACGCCCAGAAGACAATGATCGATACGTTAAGAACTGTAGAAATGGTAGATCTCCTAAGGAGACCAGATGGTGGTTCCATGATGATGAAGTTTAAAGTAAGAAGGACTGAACAACATGCTACTTCATGTCATATTCCTGTAAATGAAGAGCAAATTTTCTTGCTCGTTTGCTCCAGAAGTATGGATGATTATGTTTCTAAAGCAGTTTGATACATTTAACATTCTCCATGGTTACCGGTCAATAGAGTTATACTCCCCATTTCTACCATAGACTTGTCTTGATTCTCAGCATAATGTTTTACCAAATCATATGTTTGTTGGTTTTGTGTATAGAGTATTTCATCTGAGCTTAACAAGCCTTTTAAAGCTATCCAGTTTTTGTAGTATCAAACCTTGGTGGTGAACCAGGCTCCATGCGGAACAGGTTTTGATCACCGCCTGTTCTTGGGCAGTTGGCACACGTAATCGAGCTCTGCATATGACTCTTATAATTTGAAGTCGGGTTGTCAGTTGCAGGTGTTGTCGTACAGCCTTTGTCTGAAACTGGTGCATCGTCTGTTTCCAGTGGTGCGACTTCCTACAAAACAAAGAGTCGATTCTTATTTAGTAGCATTTTTCTTGAAAACATAATGCTGTGTTCATTGACTGACTTTGAAGATCATCTAAAAGGACGGTGTTTGGGGCTGGTATATACTGGTTAGAGCCACTCAAGCTCGTACCTGTTGAGTCCCTTTCTTCCTAAAGGGAATTCGACATATGTATATGTGAAAACCAAACACGAATAATATACCTAATCATTAGGTCCGTAAACAAACTGAAACCAAACATGAATAATATACCTAATCGTTAGGTCCGTAAACTAACTGAACGGGGCATCAGTGTGTCCGTTGTTTACAAATGAACATATACGAACAAATAAATGAATGAATATTCTCGTTTGCGTTTGTTCATTAAGATAATGAACATGTTTCTATTCGTTTGTTAATGTGTTAAATGGACGGGTTTACAAACACACACGAGCGCAAACAAACACAAGCAAACATAAATATGCGTCCATAAATGAATGATACAATGGATGATGAAAGCTCGCTACTAAGCTAAATCTAAAGGCTAAAGAATGAGCTATTATCAAACTGATTAAGTTGATGGGCCCGAAAGCTATATGAATGTACTGATATTTTCATATAGTTAGACTAATAAGATAAACGTCAACACATATTGAATGAATATATAAACCAACATAAACGAATATTCGTAAACATACGTTCATGACCATAAATGAATGAGCGAGACATTCCAGTTGAGTCTTGTATGTGCGTGATGGCCTCGGTTGTGTACTTGTGTGGCAATTTGTCATAGATGCTTAAGTTTAGAGGGTTGGGGGAAAGAGACAGAAGTTTTTCATGAGGTCGTGATATGGAATGCTAGAAATGAGAAGCTTTTCTCAGGAAAAGAAGTTAATGATCAAGAAATATGTGAAGATGTTAAGTCCTTTGGGTTCTTATTGTTTAATAATAGATCTAGATTTTAGTCGATAGAGTTGTCTAAATGGTGTAATTTTTCTTTCATGTAGTTTGTAGTTCTTTTTTGTTTCGGCTCTTTGGCCTCAGCCACTTGGAGTCTTGGTCTGGTTGTTGTTTTGTGTATGAAATTTACTTTACGAAAAAAACGTAATTAGGAATATCATTTAGACCATGTGTAGTAGTTTTATCAATAATTCTCCCACCCTTGGGCGTTTTCTGCCACGTGGTAGTCCAGTCAGCAAGGGGGCATTATTGGGCGTTTTTACCAAAGGGGCGTAGTGGAATAATGCCCAATAATGCCCCAAACAATCATTACACAATTATTAATTTTTTAAAATAAAAAACTTATAATATTTGCAAACAGTCTGATTGGCCAAAACAAGCCCCACACAACGTGATTAAAACAACGCCAAAACAAGATTTGCAACCAAACACGCCCAGGGGGTGGATCCCCGGCGTGTTTGGGCATTTTCCGGCACACAAAACGCCCAAATGGGCATGACTACGGGTGGTCTCACAAATTTAGCATTCGACCATTTTACTCTCCTCATACCTAAAGGGAACAAAGTGTTAAAAATCAAATATACATGGGAGTAAAATAAAAATTTACCATCATCGACATATTCAATCCAATTGAATTCAGGGTTTTAGCAAAATGACCCCTTCTGAACATCTTCTTCCCGCCACTAAAAACCCTAACCCTAGAAACTGGAAATTCACATGGGAATCCAATTCACACGTCCCAATTCTCAAATTATACCTCTTCAACCCCAACACAAACCCAATATCTCAATGTATCGATCTCAAAGTCTCCATTTTATTCCACAAATCATTACTCCAACTCACCTGGATCGACAACAATCAATCACAATCACTTTGGGTTCCGATTCCTAGGGTTTTGATTGATGCAGACTCTCCAATTAGCTTTCGAGCGTTGGATGATCACATTGAGGTAAAACTTGTTCTGGTTCTTCCTGTTGACCACCCCATTGTGTCCAATTTTGACTTTGAAGGTGGTCAAGATGCTGCATTGGATGATGATTGTCAACCTCTTCAATTGGATTCAGGTAGTTTCTGTTTTTGGCGGTGTAATGCATATCATGAGAAAATGTTTTTGATACACCATTACTGCATAGATACAGGCTTAAGAGGCATATCTAATACAAACAGATCTTAACCTAAGAAACATAGTAAACCGGGTCAAACGAACTCGAATTTGAACTCACTCTAGAGACGTTGGAACCGGCTAGTTAAACCCTAATCAAATATATCCAAGGTTTAGTTTTTAGGGTTTATACTTTAGATTTTAGGGTTTCGTTTATGATTTAGCTTTAGGGTTTAGGGTTAGACGAGCCGGTTCAGAGTTCATTTGACCTGGTTTCTATGTTTCTTAGATTTTAGGGTTTCGTTTATGATTTAGCTGTCACAGAGGACTCTGTTATGCTTATCTTTACTTCAGTCGTGTATTTTCGTTTCAGATCTTAAGAAGTTGGCTTCTTGTGGGGAGGTGCACTTTTTTTGCAGGGGTTGCTCTACCAAGTTAAGCAGCGCTGTTCGGTAGGGTGCTTTCCTCATTAGCATTTTACCATCTAGATTGTTTGTTGGTTCTTTCTTATATCGTAACCATATATGCAGAAATTTCAAAGAAATGCCATCTGTTAATTGGCGTGAGGCAGCTGATAACTGGTTTGGGACTTGTTGCTGTTCTTTCGGGGGTGCAAGCGAGAAGCTAGTTGCGCAATACGCCAACTCATATACATGTACACCTGGCGTGTGCCTAGTGGACCCTACTTCTATTGTTCTATGTAAGGATGACTTTGTAGGATATGAATTTCCTAATCGAATTGAACACAGAGAACACAAGTCTTCAGAGATTTCTAAAACCGAGAATTTAAAAAAAACCGTCTCGAATAATAAAAGTACAAACGGGTCGGTTGTTGACCACAATAGTCAAAATGAATGTTGCCATCTTCATACAGACGAGGACCAAACACATAGTACAAGTGAGTTACTAACAAACAAGGCTAGTCTTCTAAATGGTCTTCTTGGAAATTGTTTTATGGTTGCATCCCCTTATCTTTCGAAAGACGTTAAATGGAGTGAAATCTTATGTCCACATTGTTCGTGCTTACTTGGGGCATATCCGCATGACAATACCGATGGACTACTCAATGATTACGGTGTTCACTTGTTTAAATGCTTTATTTCTACTTGCCCAGTTGGAGGCCCCACCGACTTGTTTCGGTATGTGCACAATATTCCCCCTTTTTTGAGTAAAATGCTATTTTCGTCCCTGAGGTTTGACCAGTTTTGTGGCTTTCGTCCAAAGGTTTGTTTTTCTGCATCTGGATCCAAAAGGTTTGAAATTTTGCCAGTTTCATCTGACTCGTTAGCTCCATCCAATTATCTTTGTTAAGCCAGGGTATTTCCTTCTTTTTTGTTAACTTAAAGGGCAATTCAGTATTTTGAACGCTTGTACATTATGCTAAATGCTTATACATAAAGTGAAAAGGACCGAACTGCCCTTTAAGTTAAGAAAAAAAAAGACAAAAATACCCATGACTTAATAGAGAAAAATGGATGGAGTTAACGAGCCGGATGAAAATAACATGATTTTAAACCTTTTGGATTCAGATGCACAAAAACAAACCTTTGGATGAAAGTCACAAAACTGGCCAAACCTCAGGGACAAAAATGGCATTTTACTCCCCCTTTTTATGTTATTACCTTTGCAGTTATTATTTTGTGAATTAGAAAATAAACTTATACTGCTTAAATACGGTAGGAAATACACTTTAGAGAGGATGTTTACTAGCCAGCTGTTGGAAAGTGCGAAAGATGAACTCTCGTTCCGAACCGTGGTTAAAAATCTGCAAACGAGATCACCGATGTTGCAAATTGTTTTACTAAACCCAAATGCATGGTGTTCATTCGGGGATTGTTTGGATGCAATGATACCGGTTCCCAATTTTATTATGTACCCAATGGTTAAAGTGCTATTTTCCAACTGTAGTAACAGCACCGATTCTGAACTAAGGTTTGTTGTTAAGTACATATTTAACGCCTTTCACTTCTTTCCCTTATAATAATTTGTTTTTTTTAACAGGAAGTTAGATGAATGGGTTACTAAGCATCAAGTTGGCGATGTTTACATGTTGACATCAAAAGATTTAGCTGAATCATTGGAGATAGCAAACCGCATGCTACCATCCTCACATGCTTTTCTTCAAGGTCTATCTTTATCTTTCTTGAGGAGGTAATGAACATTGAACAATAACTGTTGTATTTTATGACAACTGTAACTGTAATTTTGTGGAAGGTAGATTTAGTGTATTTTTTTTTTTTTTAAGGTTTGTTCTTTGAATTTTATTTGGAATAACACTTGTTATTGGATGATCAAGAGACTTTCCTTCCATTATAATTGTGAAGCTGACAGTTTTACAAAATCTTGTGTGGATTTTGTGCCTTTTTAGCTTTTTATAAAGTTTCACAAGTCAATCTCTTAATTGAAGATAAGATGGATTTATGCCATCTCTTTTTGTATGTACACGTGGTGTAGTCATAGCCACTCGGAACCATAGCCGGTGGGCCAACTCTCAATCGTTTCATGCCACATTATCTGGCAGGTTCTTGATTGGTTCATTGATTGCAATGAAATAAACACAGTTAAAATATGAAGTAGCGGGTGGCGGTTTGTTGGACATTTCATTTTGAAAGTTATCCTCTGGTTAATGTGGTTTTAACTTTCAAGTCGTAGATAATCAGTTTATCGTGTTTGGGTATGGTGAAAGAGGTTTCGGTTACCAAATTATTTAGGGGGCATTTTACGTGTAAAACTTTAAATTTGCTGTCCCTGTGGTATTGTGATATTGCAGTTTTGGTCTCAACTTTTAAGAGTTGCGGATATGGTTCCCATTGCTTGCTGTCGTAACACGTTTGGTTCTTTTCACTTGCGATAAAAATCCTGTTGAGTTTTTGTGAAACATTATAAAAATATGAATACCGCATCTTCTTTTTGTTTTCTTAATAAAAGAGGTATAATGGTTGTTTCATATAAATCTAACATCATATGTCCATCAACTCCATATAAATCTAACATCATATGTCCATCAACTCCTAGGACCAATTGTGTTACAACCATGGTTGTAAAAAATCCCTAGCCTCTGATTGGTTGCTAGTTGGAGGCTCAATGAGTAATTTTTATCTAATTGACCAATTAATATGTAGGCAGTCAACAGTGGTCAAATCCAGTCCTAATTGGCCAAAAATAGGTGGCACTCTAGCGATTCCGGCCAGATTCCTTCCTGGCCAAAACCTGTAAATTTTAGCAATTAATCATATCTACTTGTAAAAATGGGTCGAAGAAGGTGTTAAAACATGTTTACTTAAAAAAATACATATAAAAATGTGTGTACATACTAATATACATATAAAACTGAAAATTACATATAAAATCCTAATCCGATTAATCCCTAGTAATCCCAATTAATTGCTAGTTACCGGTTGACTAGTGCCCAATGATTCTTACAACACTGGTTACAACTAAGTGAATAGTGTAGGACCATACACATAATTATTGAAAAGTTGGGATCAAAACCGAAGGCATTGCCAATAGGACCATCTGTGTAATCAACTGTAATAAGAACTTGCCAAACACCCAATGAAGCATATCCAAACACTGCTGCTATATGCAACTTGTTTGTACTTTGTACCAGCTAGATTCCACCAGGTAAATTTTATGTTGCATATGATAACCCCAAAGTTTACCTGAATGGCTGGCTGTCTTTGGCAACTATGGGAAGCCAATGACAAGTCTTGATTTCAACCACTTTATAAAAGTTCAGTTGAAATTCCTACTGCTGATCAGAACATATTCTATAATTCCATGCTCATCACAAACCCGTGTTCAAACCTTTCCACGGTCCACACATACGTTCCCTGAGGCTTAAATAATGTCACTTTCAGTTTTATTCGATTCTGTCGGGTCTTATTTTACCAATCGGCTATAAATACAACATTGACAAACCATAGGAAATCACCATTTTAAGTTCACAACTACAGATTTAAGTGGCTGCATGCCTAAATGTAAATTTTATGGGAGGACAAGGAGAGTTTGTTTGGTAGCCAAGGATGACTTGCCTGTCTCTTCTTTTCAAAGGGTTTGGTCTGTTTAGATCGATCGTTTTGATTGGTCGGTATCAGGCAGTCTTCTTGGCTAACCTGACATTCTCTTCTTTCTATGACAACTCTTTTCTTGCTTCATTGTTTACTTCCTATTTCCTAATGGTTTATAAACATATAAATACACACACACACATCAAATACTCATCATACACACACATATTCGCATACACAAACATATTTGCATATAGGGGAGCGATCAGATACACACGAAGTGGGGTTTTGCCTAAAAAGTGCAAGTGTTGTGGGTATTTAATCAAAGTAATTTAATGTTCAAGATTTATTAGGAAGGTGTTAATGGTTGTCTAGATGTATTAGGAAGGTGTTAATGGTTTTGTATTGTTAAAGAGCAAATCTACCCTTTTGTTGACTTCTTCTTCTTTTTAAATTTTTATATATCGAACACTATTTTCACTCGGTTTTAGAAATTCAAATAAGTTTTATGTACCAAAAAATCGAGAATTTTATTTCTCGTTAACACAAGTATAATATTGCTATATATAAAAAAATATTTAAAAAAAAAAGTAACGATCTAAGCGTAAACCATTATAACTATGTTGTTTATCACTACAACTGTGCAGTTATACCATTCGAACATAACAATTGGTATAACACATTTATATCATAAAAGAGTGTTGTATTTTGCATGCATATATGGACGCAAATACCTTTCGCCCATAGAACCAACAATGTATATGTGTCGTATTCTTATCGCTTTCTACGCTTCTTAGGCAAAACCCACTTTGTATTCGAAGTGCCTTTCACCCACACAAATAGACGTGTGTTAATTATTTTTAAATTAATCATAATATAATATCTTCCTAATCCAATATAAGTATAATCAACAGATGAAACAAGAAATGAAGTGAATACAAGGTATTTGAAATTCCATTCTACTAGGGGGTCTTGGGTTCAATCTCAAGCAAGGAGTAGTTTAGGATTAATTAGGTGTAAATTAAGAGTGAGTAACCGTTGCGGTTCAAGAAAAAGGTATTTGAAACTCCATTATAGTTCTATTCTAGTATATATACAATTTTCAATTTGCTTTCCAATTCGAAATATTTCTCTACTTTATTAGATATTTTCAATCACTTGAGATGTTTTTTTTTCTCTCCCTAAAACTCATAATTATTGTGTTATGAAAATCTGATTTGTCAGTTTATTGGATACAAATATCATAGTAGCAATAGAAAGACTAATAGATAGTGTAAGAATAACACAGGCAAAGTTTATTTGTTATCAACTTATCATAGAAACCATGTTTATGCAATCCATTGAAGAACCGATCCTAAGATTCACACGAATGGAGGACATAATTCTAAATTTTATCTAGCAGTGTCTAGTCATCGTAGTTCCATCGGCATAGAGGACATCAACGTTTATCCGTAAGCGTAGAAACCATCATCGCACATGAGCTATGTACTAACTTGGCGTAACTGACCAAAAGAAATGTTCAAAGCTCACCATTGTCTCCAGCCTGACCCAAACTAAAATTGCCTTGTGGTAAAATACCAACTCTCTTGCATAAGTAGATCGAGTATTAATTATAAGCTGACAAACAAAGTTGATTAGACTCGACGCCTTAACAAATTCGATTTGGAGAATCATCATCAAGCTTACTACCATCCAAGACTAATAGTTTAAGTAAAACTCCTCTCCAGTTCAACACCTTCTCATCAATTATCTAGAAGGTCATCGAACGCATGTTGAACTTCAACTTCTCAGTTTTCACCATCATGGTAAACATATACATGTTATCTTTTGTACCGAGAATCTTTTTAAGATAACGCACGTACAATCATTCGATAATTCTCTTATGAAGTGATTTATCGTTTAAATGCATTTCATCTTCCGGCGAATCACCTTGATTCTTTGCAAATGAATTGCACTTTGGTTCTTATAATAAAGAATATTATCTTCTTGTTGACCTCACTATGATAAGAAACTTTTCAACCATATGAGCTCTTTACTTGTTTATGCAATAGCGATGTATTCCTTTTCGGTGGTTGATATAGCACAACTCTTTTCTGATATCGACATCTAGTTCATCGCCATTCCACCTATTGTGGAAACACATGTAATGGATTTCTTAAAATCAAAACACCACCCAGGTCTACATCAACAAAACCTTCTAAGATGATACCTTTCCATCTGTAACATGGTGTACCTTATAGTTTCTTTTCAAGTAACATAACATCCACTTGACTTGCTCGGATTATACATAAACCAACTAAGAAATTTTACCACATAAGCTATACCTGGCCTAGTGCAAAGCATTGCATACTTTAATTTAGTCAATGTTGATGCATAAGAAACATTAACTATCTCTTCTTTGTCTTCATTCATTATAGATTATTGTTTCCGACTGAGCTTTAAGTGACTTCAAAAGTTTGTATTTGCATTCTTCTGGATTACTCTAATACTTTCCCTATTTATTTTTTCTAGGATAGTTTCAGGATACATTATGCTTTGTCTTTAGATATACTCATGCCATGTATTTGTCTTGTAACCCCGAGTCTTTCATCTAGAAATCTAAGACATATTTCTCCTCGGTCTTTTGATATGTTTGATTTTGCTCAACTGTTATTCCTATTGAAGGTCTGGGTCAATGTATGTCAGCGGTGGAGTACCGGTCAATCCTTAAGTACCGTCTGATGATCCCTCATGTTCCCGAATGATGAAACTTGCCCAGTTTGCCGTAAAGCATGCCTGGATAAATACGGGGAGCGTGCGTTACACTGTAGAGAGTTGCCGGGGTTTAGGTATCGCCATGACTTTGTTCGAGACACATTAATGAATATTCTCAGACGAGCAGGGATCTCGGCAAAGAAAGAGGCACCAGTTAATTTTCTTACAGACCTGGCGGAAGGGAGGTCCACCTTACGCCCGACTGACGTGCTAGTTTTTGGTTGGGAGGGCGGGAAACATGCTTGTGTCGATCTCACAGGTGTATCCCCCTAGCCGGGTTCCGGGAAAATGAGTTTGTGGCAGGGCGAGCGGTACTGAAAGCAGAGTTAAAGAAGGTGGAAAAGCACACGAAAGCTTGTGAGGATAATCAACATGCCCTTGTCCCCTGGCGTTTGACACGTTCGGCTCCTTGGCACCAGAGGCGGTTCGGTTATTGGCTAGAGTTCAGCGTGTGGTCCACAGTAACTTTTTGACCCCTCAGGGGCGAGGATTTGTTTTTAGTAGATTAAGGTTTTCTATTCAGAAGGGGATGACGGCGCAATTTGTTGCCCGTCTACCTGCTATCCTTATGTAATTTGCCCTATTGATTGTAATGAAAATTTAAAGAAAAAAAAAATATATTATCAACGCAATAACAATATACCAAAGGAATGACAATATACCAAAGGAATGAAATCTTTTCAAATATATTGTTATCCTTGGAATATCTCCTATACTCATTCCTTTACATAAAGCTGTCAAACTTCAAGTAACATTGTCATCATAATCATCGTCCTTTCCATAAAAGTTGTAGTTATCAAACTTGTCGATGTTCACCCTTTCGTCTTTTGCCATTGCTCCCAAGAAAACTCAAGAACCTAACACATACCACTTTGTTGGGATTATGCGCACAAGAAACGCCATATTTATTTTGGGATTATGTGCACAAGGAACGCCATATTTATTTTAGGATTATGTGCACTAGGAGAAGTCAGTCTAACACATCAGCCATTAGGAGGAGTTAGCCAAGCCACTAGGAGGAGTCAGCCCGACGCATCAGCCATCTTTTAGCCTTTAACACGTGTCAGCACCACCTTAACGGAGGCAATAGCTGACATATCGACGCATTTCATGCTTGAGGCGTCATTCCAAGGACGCATGAGGGTGACATTTTGGTAAATCATGTTGGTCAAACAACATTTTTGTAATTTCCCCTATATTTTATTATATAAAGAAGTGAGAATATTTTGATGTCACAATTGCAAATTGCAATTACAATAGATGTTTATTTACAATAGTCAAATTATAGATAACTAACTTGTTCTCCAAATTTTGTACAACCGACTAAAGATTCATAACGGTCAAGCCAGTAACTCTAATCTTTCAGCATGGAGAACATTACTATTAATTATTAGTCATTGTAGAGAACATTAGCTCTCTGCACTCACTCGTTCAAAGAGAAACTTCCAAAGGCGTTGAGTGCCTTTGATTCGACAAAGCTAAATGATATAAGTTGACCTTGTCAGTTGTACCTTAAGTTAACCAAGGACCCGCCCGAAACAGAACTCAAAACTAAACCTGAGATGATTAGACTCTTAACTCTATTGGTACCAACGCCCTATATCCTTAACCTAAACACATTAGGCTAACTCGACGATCTCATTCTAAACAACGTGGTCCCAGCATAATCTTCCTGATTTTCCTCATTTTGACCAATATCTATTTTCAGTATTAACACTGGATGACAACCAATACAATTTTACATTAACCATTTACCTTAAAGATAGCAAAATCATTAAAGAAAAACATTATGGGTTTCTGCCTTATAATAAGCTAACGTAGGGCTAGCCCACTTGGTGGAGGAGGTTTTATTTTTTGAAAAATAAACTTCATTAAAAACAAACCTCCGACCCGAACGGGCAAAAGACCAAACAAACACACAACCCCCGACCCAAACGGGCAAAAGGCGAACAAATTACAACATATACAATGAATATTTACACTAATCCGCCCATTTGAGATAATTACAAGAAAATTTATTTTTAACCCAGGCAAACCCTCAAGATTTTATCTCCCCTGTGATATCATGCGGACTACACTTTTTCTTGTTAAAAACCACCTCATTCCTTTCTAAATGCACCAACAAGAGATAATAGCCAATCAGTAAATGAGTTTTTCCGCCTTCTTGCCACTTTTAATGTACTTGTGGATGTATAAGATATCTTTGAACTCAAAAAGAAAAAGCGGCGGGATGTTGCACCAATTGCTAAAAGCCGACCACACCTGGAAAGCCACCGAGCAAGCAGTGAACAGATGTTCCACCATTCCTCGAATTCGTCGCAGCACGGACGCAAGGTCGAGTTAATGTTTATATTCATTCTTCTTAAATTATCTCTAGTGGGGAGCCTATTAAGGTTGCCTCTCCACGCCATGATGTTACATTTTAAAGCCACCCATCTACACCAAACAAAGTTAGGAGGATGATTATTACCCCTATCTATAATCATAGCATTTTTGACCGACTTTACCGAGAATCCGTTTTGACTGTCCACAAACCAAATCCAAGCATCCTTTTCGTTGGATAATCTCAAATAACTGAGAACCTCGAGGCATTCTTTCCATTCCTTTAGCTCCTCCTCTGACTCAGGCTGCCTAGACCAATTCCAAGTGACAATATCATTTCCTTGACCCGGTACAATTCTCTCCACAGCCCTGCATTTTTTAAACAACTCCAAACCAAATAACAGAGGCCATCTTTCCATAAAGGGAAGATCGTCCACCCAAGTGTCCATCCAAAATCGGATATCGGACCCATTCCCAAGCTTACCCATTATTAAACGATTTAAACCCCTCCCGTCTAATTTAAATTTGGAAATCAACTTAACCATATTTCCCAGCACCCCGCTATGTTACCGTTAATCGGAAGGTAGCTCCTTTGGTTGTGAGAGCCATGGCATGCTTCCACCACTTTACACCAAAGATTATGCCTATCAACCTTATATCTCCACCCCCATTTAACCAAAAGAGCCTCATTGACCTCTTTAAGCATGTTAATACGCAGCCCCCTTTTAGACTTAGGCCAAGTGACCCCCTCCCAAGCCACCCAGTTCATTTTAAAGTAGTTATTAGCTCCCCCATCCAAAGGAATTTTCTTATTTTGGCTTCTAGGGTCTTGATCACCCCATCAGGAGCCTTATATAATGAGAAATAATAAATAGGCAAACTTTCCAACACCGAGTTGATCAAAGTAAGCCTCCCTCCTATTGAAAAAGTTTTAGCTTTCCATACTGACAGCCTTTTGTCAAAGACCTCAATTATAGGAGTCCAGTTGTTAATTTTGTTCATATGAGTTCCCACCGTAATTCCCAAGTAAGTAAGCAGGATAGAGTCCGTTTTACACCCAATCATTTTAGCTATATCTCGCAACATTTTTTAAATTTTCCTTATCCCATTTTCCCAACAATAGAGCATCATCAACATAAAAAATGTGAGAAATTACCGGGCCATTATTGGGTGTTTGAATACCTTTGAAGATCTCTTCGTTCCTAGCTTTACACAACATGCTAGAAAGGGCTTCCATAACCAGAAGGAATAGAAACGGGGATAAAGGATCTCCCTGTATAACCCCTTTGGAGCATTTAAATTTATATGTAGGAGACCCATTCACCAGGACCAAGGACAGGGAGATCCTTTATCCCCAGGGCAATGAGGAATATTGGAATAGCTTAGGATTATTAGTGTAAAGAAGTAAGATATTAACCGTTGAATAAATAATTGTCTTTAAGCATTTATGAAAAGCATAACATTTAATGGCACCTAGTTAAGAACAAACAATAGTAAAATCGTTATAGAAAAACGTAACAAACAGTCAAAGGAAACAAGGAGCACATCAGAATGGTGAAGTTTCGCTTGCAGCTTGCAGTTTCGCTTATTCATAGCTTGCAGTTTCACTTGTGAAGTTTGGCAGGAGATTATCGTGTGGTGTCGACTCCCTTCGTTGTTCGCATTCTCAATCAGTGATATCATTTTGTACCACAAAACAGTCAAAGGAAACAAGGAGCACATCAGAATGGTGAAGTCTATCATGCTCTTGGGGTGTTGGTTGATTTGGAAGGCTCGTAATGAGTTGATTTTCAACCGAAAAAAGACGAAGGCCGCGGCGATAGTTCCACAAGTAAAAGCTCTGGGATTTCGCTGGATATAAGCCCACGCTAAGAGAGGCCTGATGACGGAAGAGCAATGGCGTACATTCGAGTTCGGATAGGGAGTTGGTCGTATTGTTTCCTGTATGTTTGTTTTTGTGATTGTTATTGTGTTGTTTTCAAGCCACTGGCTAGTGTTGTTTTAATGAAGCATAGCCTTTAAAAAAAAAGTGTAACAAACAATAGTAAAATCGTTACGGAGAAACAAAAGTAGAGGATAAATTTTTTATTAACAATCTAAATTTTTTACGAAAAGTAATATAATATATTTAAATAAAAAATAGTGAAACTTTAAGGGTCAATATTCAAATAAAAAATAGTGAAACTTTAAGGGTCAAAACTAACTAAAAAATATGACGCGTCCTGGGTTCAATCTTGGATATTTTGAACAATATTCTACCACTTTGTTCGATTTTGTGCTAATTGACCACCAATGATATTGCTTCTCCCAAAAAAGATTACAACCCTCTATAGTTATATTCCTCTTTATCGAAAGTTTATATATATATTTATATATTTATTTAAGGTGGGATTCGGCTACAAAGTCCATTTTTCCTACAAAGTGTACAAAGTGATAACACACCACAATTTCAGCCATAAAACACACTCAAAACCCACAAATAACATAGTGAAGATCACTAAAACACAATATCCAAACCCTAGTAGTCCATAAAAATTTCAAACACACTATCGTAGAACTATGAATATAAAACACAACATGATAATCAACATAAAACACACTAATGTTAATCATTCGAAAATCAAAGTCTTATCATCCAAAACACAACACAAAACCTACAAATATGACATTTTAGTAATCTTCACTTTGTTATTTGTGGGTTTTGAGTGTGTTTTATGCCTGAAGTTGTGGTGTTTTATGACTTTGTACACTTTGTAGTAAAATGGACTTTGTAGCCAACTCCCACCCTATTTATAGATATGTTTATATCTATATTTTGTTATGTTAATATTTACATTTACATTGACATATATAACGTTAATCTCTAGTTACATTTACATATATAACTTTAATCTCTACTTGTAAGCATATGTAATCAGTAGGTGTAGAAGTTAAAACACTCCAACAACCTGAAAGTTACATAAGTACATCACGATTGTTAAATCACACAATCGCTCCCAACTAAAAAAAACGTGAAATTTAGACCAACTTTCACCCAAAGAAAAGAAAAGGGTTTTCTTTAACATCTAGTGGTACCAATAATACCTAAGGTCAATCCTTGTGATGCCAGCATAATCTTTGTGATTTTTCCTAATTCTGTCTTTTTCTATTTTTCAAAAGTTACACGCACCTATAACACTTAATGACAACTACTCTACATCAACTAAGTTCTTTAACAAAGAGTTATATCTGTTATATATTCATCAAATCTAATGAAACTTTATGTTTGTTCGTTAAAATCGCAAAGCAGTTTACCAAAGAGATGAGGCAAACCTTTGAGTTTTACAGAAGGGTCCTAATATTAACACATGGCAAAAACTTATTTACACATGGTGTATACGGGTCGTATACAGTTATACGGTCCGTATATAATAAAATAAAACTAACAAAGTCTGTGTCTTCAGACTTTGTCAGTTTTTTTTAGTCCATACGGGCCGTATAACTGTATACGGCCCGTATACACCATGTGTAAATAATTTGGCTGGTCGTATACAATGGATACGAACAATGTATACGGGCCGTATAACTGTATACGGCCCGTATGAAAAGAAAATTAGATTTTACCCAAAGTATTTAATGGATTTAAGGTGTCAATCACACGAGACATTTTACAGTCGTTAGGTGGTCAAATCTTTCTAAAAGTAGAAAAAAATAAAACTTTTACAAGTAACAAAGATTGAAAAACAAAAAAAGGTGTCGTATGACTGTAATAAAAAGGAAGGGTGAGGCATTTGATGAGAGTTGTAAGGAGAAGCGTTTTAATCACTTCTTTTCAACGGGGATGTAATGCAATGTCTGCTAGTGGTCGGGCTTCCAATGCTTACACAGGGTGATAAACAACGCTGATATGAACCCAAACCAACTGCTTTGTCTTGAGTCGTCGGGAAAACTTTTCCTCGGGGGAGGGTGAGTAGTATTAGTCTGAGTCCATTGTGGTTCGTGAATGTTTCGAATCATCATAGAAGAAGTGTCGAGTTCTGCTAGAAGAGTATAAGGATTTTGTTGGTTTGTTTCCAAGTAGGGTTTAGAATGTTTGAAGTATTCTTGGTTCAATACCAACTCTTCTGAAAGAAAAGAATACAACGTTCATGTATCACAAGGAATGACCGATCTAAGGCAGGGAACCTGATTTAGATACACAAATTCATCACCGGTTTCTACAGCACAAGCACATACACTGTTTGTTGGAAGAACCCTACACGTCTTCTGCTAGTTACTCTTTTCTTCGATTTCAACAAATCTTTCAAGGTCTTAAGTGATGGACAATTGGTTAAAAGATGTAGAAGAGTTTGTGTAGAGATCTTTACGTACAAATTTGCATCATCCTTACGGTTACAAATGAAGTATTAAAAGATGTTAGTTTCTTGACAATATGGTTTCTCGACAAATGAAGTATTATCTGTCATTGCTGCCTCTTCGGTTGGTAAAAGACATAGGATGGTTTCTAATACAGGCTCTTTTAGAGAAGCGTTGGGATTCAAGGGTTTATGAGTAAAAGATGTTAGTTTCTTGACAATATGGTTTCTCGACAAATGAAGTATTATCTGTCCTTGCTGCCTCTTCGGTTGGTTTCTCGGTGATTGTTGATACATGGAAAAACAAGGACCATTCACCTCTTTCAACCTACTAAAACACCAAAATCCGTACCGGTGATTGTTTATCCATACTATTCTTCATAGCCATATTCCCACTCACAAGTTGTTGATACTGAGCTTCCTGATACATATCGTTCGTAAGAAACTTTTCGTGCACTAAACCTTCAGTTGTGTACTCTTCAATCTTCTTGAGTATTTTTCTAACTTTATGCTTGCATCCACCACAGTGAATATTAACTTTGAGTGAAAGAGTTTGGAAACCGGACGGTAAAAACGAAGTAACTGTTGGAATTTGTGGATTACAGAGGTTTTTACCATTTTTTACCATATGTATACGGGCCGTATACGGTTTATACGGCCGTATACTCTCGGTAAAATTTTTTTCTACCGATCGTATACAATGTATACGAACGATGTATACGGGTCGTATATTGTTATACGGCCCGTATACTATGGGTAAAAAATGGTAAAAATTGGTTTATTCTCTTTAATCTATTAGAACGATCCTTGTTTTGAGAACCTGATTCTGATTTAAACAATGGAATTTGTGGATCAACAGAAATAACTGAAAATAACTCGCCATTCTCTTGCACCTGTGTCCGTCACATGATAGAAGACGTGTCGGGTTCTGCTAGAAGAGTATTCTGAAAGACAAGAATACAACGTTCATGTATCACAAGGAATAACCGATCTAAGGCAGAGAACCTGATTTAGATACACAAATTCATCACCGGTTTCTACAGCACAAGCACATACGCAATGAAGTATTAAAAGATGTTTTTTTCTTGACAGTATGAAGCAATGAAGATTGAATATGCACTAGGGTTTTTTCTCTTTCGGTTACCAGGCTTATCATTTCCATCAGCCATTATTTGCCCCTTTTCCTTCGGTTTCTGGTTGATTTTGAGGGTGAGGGTTTTGCATTGATTCCTGCGCTCAAATCATCTGCTTCCTGAATCTGAATCTGAAAGTTAACTAGACCCCTCAAGTTATCATTCGTAACAACTAAGCGTCTGGAGAAGAGTATGTTGATATAGGAGAGTTGAACCCGACACGTCTTCTGTGATGATTCGAAACATTCCGAATAACTAGCAGAACCCGATCCACTTACATTCGAATAACGCTGAGAATCCACAACGCTTATGGCCAGATTCTTTCCTTCAATCTTAGCAAAATCAATGTCTGCTTGTTTTATTATCACGAAAGTACTGAACAACCGAGATAGGCACAATAACAACAACAGCTTTCCATGATTTGGAGACTGATCGGAATCGAATCAGTGATTTTACTGGAAGCCGTTTGATTATTTCCTCATGGATCTCGAAAGGCACGTTGTCTGACATCTTGATTTTGATTACCAACTCACCATATCAATTTCTAGGTAGTTAACAACGCTAATTAGAAAAAAACGTGATTCATATACACAACGGTCTCTTTGCTTCGTCCACTAGAACTATTTGTGTATGCATTCTTTTGGTAGTTAACAACGCTAATTAGAAAAAATATGTAAAATTAATCATATTGATTGCTATAACAGGATGGATGTGACAAACACAGATAGATAAGTTGTCACAGTTGTCAAGACTGTTTGTCGGGTTTCCAATGCTCACACAGGGTGATAAACAACGCTGATACGAACACATGTGTTTCGAAATAGGCTTTGTTCTTGATTTAATGAAGTTACACGTAACATCTACTTATATTGAGATTTAAACAATGCCCGCCTCAACTGAGATAACGGACATCCATCAAGCTCAAAAAGAAAACTTGTGTTTCCCATAGTCACAAAATATTGCGGTTTGTATTTCGCATAGCCACCGTTTCCGTAGTAAAAAACGGTTGCGGTTTGTATTTCGCATAGCCACCGTTTCCATAGTAAAAAATAGTTGGGTTTGCACATTCAATCTTCAATACTTCATTAAAATACCACTAGTAGAAGAACCCGACACGTCTTCATGTTACGGAGAATGTTCTAGAAATTGAAGGAAAAGGAAAAGATTTGTTGAAATCGAATTTGACAACTATGACAGCTTATTAAAGGTAGCAATCACCTCCAATCATTTCCTGGTCAAATCACACACTATAAAGTTTAAAGTTATCGTGTGTTGTAGTTTGGAAAGATGACCGAATAGAGATCTGAATAACAAACTGTGGAGAACTTGTTTGTGTCGGGTTCTTCTGCTAGTTACTTGATCAACGGACTGATCGGTAACGTAACTCTACTTGTGCTCCGATTTAAGCGGCGTGTTCCGATCAACGTTGTTTAAAGGTGATGAAGAGTTTAGAAACCCTAGAATGATGGTGCTTTTACGGGAAAAAATGTGATAATTGAAAAACATCAATCTATACGGCCCGTACACAGTTATACGGCCCGTATACATTTGGTAAACATCAAAAACCTCAGAAATAAATCCATTGAGCCGTATACTTTTTATAAATCGTATACACTTGTATACGGCTCGTATAACTATATACGGGCCGTATATAATAAAATAAAAAAAAACATTCTCTGCGCATTTTCCTATTCAAAAACATTCTATACGGGCTGTATATTTTGTATACGGCCCGTATACACTAGGGATGTGAAAATAAGATCTAGGGGGTGTGGGAATAAGGGGAGCCTTTACAGAATCATCTTGAATTCGAATAATGAGTTGACTTGGCATCGTATTTGGACTTCAGAGGGCTGTCTTTACCAACAATTGAAAAGCCAATAACGAGTCTGGATTTCATTCACTTTGTAAAAGTTGAGTTGATATTCTCTGACCAGAATATATTCCATGTTCTCATCACACGGACTTTCACGTACATGAGGCCTAAACCTTGCCACTTTAATACAAACAAATGCCCAATTTTTATTAAATTGTTTTGGTAATATTCTCATCACATTGCTATAAGCTATAAATATGACCTTCACAACCCATTGGGAATTGCCATTTTAAGTTTACAACTAGAGTTGAATGTATGGTAACACGAATAGAGAGAGTTTCGTTTGGTAGCCAAGGATGACTTGCCTGCTTCTTCTTTTTAAAGGGTCTGGTCTTTTTAGACTGGTGACTTGAGACCCTTTGATTGGTTGGTAATCAGGCAGTCTCCTTAGCTAACCTGACGATCTCTTCTCTCTCACGCTAGGCAATAGACGATTCAAGTATGTTGAAAATGACACGGTCGTTGCCAACTATACACATTAAAGGTGAGTGTTTTGGTGCTATCTTGAGTTAAACTAATTGATTATTTGTATCATGTCACCACCATTGTTTCCTTGGTGTATTTGGGTTAAACTAATTGACTATTTGTATCATGTCACCACCATTATTTCCTTGGTGTATATGTGACTCCTTGGGTAGGAGATAGAAGATTACTAACAATTACCTCGATTGTGTTCAGAACGTTGTAAGACAATTCGATCCTTATCCGGTGTAGGTGTTAAGCTTTATTTAAGCTAGTTTTTGTTCTTCACTTGTTGCTCTATGACGGGTTCCCTTGATTGCACATCATTATCATCTTGCAAGCATCATGATATGATCATATTGTATAGATGAGTTTTTAGTAGTATATCTTGTATTGGTTATTAAGCTCGGAAATAAGGGCGGAACCAATGTATAATGAGCCGTAGCATGGGCTACGGCTCAACTTTCTTGGCGAAGTATAATTTTTCTTTTAATGTTCTGTTTTATTTGTCTAGGATACCCCTAAACCAATGTTAGGATACCTCTAAGTGTTTGTGAAAATAAAACGAAATGAAATTTGACATTTGATGGAAACGAAAATTTCTGAGAAGGAACTTGTAGGTGGCACATATTGTTAAAGAAGGAAGAATATGAAGTTATATTTAAAGTTAATATAACAATATGGCATTTAGACAATAAATGTGGAGGATTTGGAAAGCCAGGAACGAGAAGGTGTTTGAAGGGCAGTTTATTCCTATAGCTAAAACAGTGGAGCAGATAAAAGAAGACGCGTTTATGTGGATATCCAACCGGTCCAACCTCGGTTCGATTAGCTGGGAAAAATGGAAGTATTTTGATATTATTGACTTGATGTAATTCGTTTTGTTGTCGTTTTTCTTGTTGTTTTTTCCATCCATGTTTTGTTTTCCCAGCTTCTTGCTGGCTCTTTATATATATATAAAGTGTGCTTGCCGTTCAAAAAAAAAAAGGTAAGAACATGTTAAACATAATTACTAGCATTAACCATACATCGCGGTACTCAGTGTTTTAAAAACCGGTAAATACCGCCCGGTTATACCGGTATTACCGTTTGCAGATGTAAATCCGGTACGAAACACCCCGGTAAATAAGTGAAACGGCATAAGGTTTGTACCGGCGGTAAAATCCGGTATACCGATTTGAAACGTAATACCGGTACCGGCCCAAGGTTATTTTAGTTTGGGTTGTTACTTATTTTTATTACATATGTTAGTTATCTTACGTAATTTTTATATATTATAATTATTCGTAACTAAAACTTCTTATTTAATATTGTATGAAACGAAAATAGTTATCCTCTTGTTGATGAGGATAACGATGATAGTGAATATCATCTTTTTGTTGAAAAGTTGAATGATTTTCAATTATTTTTTGGATTATTTTTTAATTATGGATTAGTTTTTAGATTATCTTTTAATATGTAATCATGCATTTTTAGATTAACTTTTGAGTTGATGTTGTAATTTATGAAATTATAGAGTTAATTAGTCAACCCGGTTAAACCGCTCGGTACAATCTGGTACAACCGGTTGAACCATTTTTTAGACTAATCCGGTTTAATTTAAAAACCGGTTTTTAAAACATTGGCGGTACTATTTTGCAAATGTCAGAAGTCAAATTTAATTAGTAGTCTACTATTTTTCACCGGTTAATAGTGTTCTACCGGACAGTAAACATTACTTATTTGTGTTTTTTTTTTCTTCACTTTGTTTATTTATTACTTTACCTGCCATTAAACATTACTAGCCGCATAAGGTCCCTAAGGGTTTTCAAATTCTCAGAGATGATCCTAAGTAAAAGAAAATTTAAAGAGTCCATTTTTATTAGTCGCACAAAGCCCTTTGGGGGCCATCGAATTCTCATAGATAAAAGGTTTTTTAGGATACCACTGAATTTTTCTTCTAGTTCCGTTACTATTCGAAAAAACGGCCGTCTCTGGTCGGGTTAGATACCATTCAAAATTTGTTCATGTGAAGTAGGCTTAGGTAAAAAGGTTCTGCTTGAATATAATGTATCAAAATAGATTCACTACACTAGATCCAAAAATTATGATATATCGCCAATCATACAAACAAAAATATTTAAATAAATTGATTTTGTCAAAGAATGAGTCATGGTTTCCAATAGAGTTTTCACACATTTAGACTCCTCAATCGTGTTTTCACACCTCACCACTTTCACTAGGTAATCTTGATGATAAATCACCTTAAAAAATAACACGTGTTCCATTCTATAATGACATGTACCTTCACACGATTTTAATAAAAACAACCCATATTTATCACCTACCACATAACTATTCCGATGCCGTACGGAATCCACGTCTCCTCTCTTGTCTACTTATAATAATAAGGTTCTTATCTACAACAAAACATGTCGGTCATTAGTTGTACTTGTTCAGTGTAAAAACTAAAATGGAGGGTGGCAACAAACACGCCAACCTAGTCCGGCAAACCGACGAATACGGCAACCCACTTCACACAACACTCGACAACGGCCGTCAGGGGTTGGGCACCAACGTAGGTCATGCCACGGGTGGCGCAGGATGTCATTATGACTTCAGGGATACCACCGGGGTTGGTTTAGGGTTTGGTGTTTCTGGCACCAACCTAAACCAACCTGATATCACCCCTGTGGGTGGCGGTGGTATCGTTAAAGAGACTGGAGGCCGTGATGCTAGCTTACACGGGTTAAGTGATGAGCATGGAGAAAAGGGGAAGACGGAGAAGATTAAAAGTTGAAGAAGCAACTATTGATTTGATGTGGTACATGTATATATGACGATGGTTATAGAAGTAGGGTAAAGTTGTTGTACAAATAATCTTAACATACTAAACATACAAATTGAAGGAAAACTCAAAAAGACAAGGTGGCATTTTTGTAATTATCAATAAGTTACTCTACAAATATACCTAAAAAAACCTAACCACTCCCCCCACCCCCCAAAAAAAACCTAAACCCCCACCTCCCCCCACCCCCAAAAACCTAAAAAAACCTAAACCCCCACCCCCAAAAACCTAAAAAAAACCTAACCTCCCCACCCAAGCTAAAATGCTAAAAACTAAACCCCTAAAAAACCTAAAAAAATCTAAAAAAATAAAAAAAAAACCACACAAATTATTTTATTTTATTTTTTTAACATTTTTATTAAAAAATTGCTACTTTTAGTAGCAGGCAAAAAAAATTTTTTTTTTTTTTTTTTTTGCTAACGAAATGTAGCGATTTTTTAATAAAAGATGTTAAAAAAATATGTGTTTTTTTAGGTATTTTTGGTTGTAACTTTGATAGTTGGTAGTAATTACAAAAATGCCACCTTGTCTTTTTTAGTTTTCCTTCAATTTGTATGTTTAGTATGTTAAGATTATTTGTATTTGATCTTTTGCCTATAGAAGTAATGGGTGGTGACTCATGATTAATGTTATAGCTCTATTGTGTTAGAATAAATAAATCACAATGATCCGTCTTTAAATAAAGTGTTTAGGGTAAAAATGATTTACAACACTTTTAAAGCTGGAGAAACGGTTAGGGATCTTGATCTTCGAAACCGGTTTAAAAATTAAAACCGGTTTTAAAAAACCGGTTAAAAACAGGTTTTCTTGGCAAAAACCGGTTATAAACAGAACAGGTTATACCAGTTTGGGTTCCATTCAAAAACTGGTTATAAACCGAATAGGTTATACCAGTTTGGGTTCCATTCTTGAAAAACCGGTTCAAAAACCAAACCGGTTTTTTTAAAACCGGTTTTTTTTAAAACCGGTTTTTTTCCGACACGTAAATAACCGGTCCTGTTAAAAACCGGACCGATTTTTAGAAAACAAACCGATTTGTACACTTCTATATAGTCCCCAACTTTTGGAAATTACGTGTATACTCCTTGTGGTTTACTCGTTTGTTACTCGGATAGTCCCTAAAGTGAATGGCGATTAGTTTTCTCCGTTAAGTCCATTTAAAATGACAAAATTACCCTTGTTTTTACTAAAATAAAAGAGAAATCTGATTAATCATATAAAATATTAGTTAGGCCCACAATTAATTATTAAACAATTAATAATATATTACAACCCATCCCCACCCCACCCCACCCCCTTCTTCTAAAAAAATCCAAACCGTCTCTCTCTCTAAACCTTCCTCTCCCTACCTTCATCTACAAAACAGCCACCAAACGCCGTCGTGACTTCGTCTCCCGCCGCCGCACCAGATCAATCCACAGAGAGAGAAAGAGAGGAAAGTGAACGAAAGAGATCCGACATCGTGGTGTTGGTCATTAGAGGTTACCGGCATCGACAATTAATGACGATAATGATGGTTCAAGAAGAACCCCAGGTACCTGAAAATAAAGAGATCTCATTATATTGTATCATGTCTATGAAATATATGGAATTGAAACAAATCGACGTCGTCATACTTTTGTATATAATATAGCGCTTGAAATGATAAGGATCAAAATTTAAGATCTGCCTATGAGAAATGATTTGCCATAATGGAAAGATGCAAATAAGGTAAAGTTGAATTCTCTAATGGCATGGAAAGTCTCTGTACCAACAGTCCATACAACTGAAGTTGTAAAATATGTTTGATATAAACGGGTCTTTTATGCGAATTATGTGAAAATCAAATTGAGTGATATAAGGAAAAATTGGTGGCACAAGAATTTTCGCAAAGACCTATGATTGATTATGAGAAGACGTATTCTCCAGTGGTGGGTGCATTGACTTTCCAATATTTTATTAGTCTGGTAATATAAAGAGAGTTTTGATATGCGTCTTATGAATGTTATGTATCACTTGATACTGAAAGTTTACATGAAAGTCCCGAAGGATTAAATTATGTAAGATGTAAAGTAAGTTTTCGAAAACAATGTGATCATCTATACATATTCAGATTTGAATAGGTTATGATTATTTTACATATTGGAACTCATGATGAGTTTCTAAAGCAATTGAGTGTTTAAAAGGTTAATTGAAACATCTTAATGATGTAATACTTGTGCACCAAGAAACATACATAGAAAATTTGTACCCGATGATTGTGATATCTCAATAAATAGTGTACATGCATGGTACAATATGGATTTTGGAGATAAAAGCAATTGTCCATGACATCTTGCATATGATATACATATCTATGTGTTAAATGGACAAATTTATGTAGCAAAACTTCTTAAGAGTGAAATCGCATGCATATTTGGATAAGATAGAAAAAATTCCCTCATGGATTGATAATGGTAGAAGTATTAATGATGTCAAAACCTCAAGAACGTATTATATGAAATTGACAAAATACGTATGGACTAAATAGTCGAGACGAGTGTTGTACAACTCGAGATATTCGGATAAAGAAGGATATAAGTTTGATTAAATTAGCCATGTTCTATCAACATTCTACTTTTAAAAGTTCACTATAATCTCAATTTACAGTAATGATGTCTAGACATCATCGAGAGAAATTGTCGAGCTTTTAGAGGGAGAATTTTTGAATGACCTTGGCACGGTGCAGTTTGAGTATATATGTAATTATATTTTACCAATCCTTCAAGTACATCTAGAAGATGATGTTTGGATATTTTACTATAGACATTGTTGAACCTTAAAGTATGTTAAAGGTTGTTAAGTCATTTGTTATAAGAAATGCCCATTATAATCTCCTACCAAAGTAGAGATTCTCATTCTAGAAGTACCATCGTTAAATGCATAAGTGAATTAATATGTTTTGCTAGTTATATATGGTTATAATATCTTTCACTTGAGCTTATTATCATGATATAACCTTTGTCAAGCGAAGAGACATTTGAATGAGTTCAAAGAAAGATTTCAGGTATAAACGATATTTGATTATATTTTACTAACCCATCAAAACAAGTTTGGTTAGTCTTGTAGTGCAGGAATGTAACAAAACACAGTCGTGGACATATGATATTTTTCGGAAGGAGGCACATAAAGTCTCGTTAGAAGATTATACAACATTGCTCAACATAAAGGATTACACATTAAGGGATCAAACGACAAATCATTGGCTACAAAAGAGTTGTTTGACTTTCAAGGAAGATGGACACACGTCAATTAAAGTATACATATTAAAATGAGGGGGAGCTTTATTCAAGTTGCACTCTTTTTCCCTTGACTAAGTTTTCTCCCACTGGGTTTTCTTAGTAAGGTTTTTAATGAGGCAACATACATAATCCAGAAGTATTATGAGAAGAAATTACGCACTGCACTTTTTTTCCCTTAGCTGAGGTTTTGTCCCACTAGGTTTTCCTGGCAATGTTTTTAACGATGCAACATCTCAAAGAGTATGAAGCTGATAATTAAGGGGGAGTGTTATAAATATATTTTATTATGTGGTTATCAACTCCTTAAATAGATTGGCTTCTTCTCCAAGACTTCCTCTCCTATATATGTTTATTGTATTCTTTTGTAAAATACACACCTCAATCAATAATATGAATCTCTTTATTCTTGTTATTCTTTCATATTCTTTTGCTATTAGGCTAGTTTCATAACAAATACAAGAATACAATGTGACTCACACCTAAGGTCAACTCTGGTCCTAAACATTGTGGTACCAACATTCTATTTTGGCCTTTTATATTTTCAAAAGTTATAGCTATAACTTTACATTAGCTAATTACCTTAGAAGACAGTACAAATCATCATGGAAAAACATTATGGGTTCTATCTTTTAATAGTTGTCATTAAGCATTTATGGAAAAACATAAAGGGCATTCATTACAGATTACACTATATATAACACTCAGTAATCAGTGATCACTATTTAAGCATTTAGCAGGTAACATAAAATAGTAAAATCATCATGGAAATTCACAAGTAAAGGGTTAAAACGTTTATACCAATAAAAGTTTAATGTAAAAATATCACAAAAATTACTTAAAAGAGTTAAATAAAAAAATAAAACTAAAAGGATTAATACATTATTGGCCCTTCATTAACGGATCCTGGTTTTCTTGATCAATATTCTACCACTTTGTTCGATTTTGTTAATCGATCGCCAATGGTATTGCTTGCTTCTGCCTAAAAAGATCATAACCCTCTATAGTTATATTCTTTCATCTTTACGGAAAGTGTGTGTACCAAGTATTGATTTTAATATATTATTCTTTTAATCATCTTGATTTTAATATTTTTTGTTCAAAGGATGAGTTGACTTTGCATACTCATTGGAGGGATGTCTTTACCAAGTATTGAAAAGTGAAAACCCAATACAGTCTTAAAACATGCCACTTTAATACAAACAAATGCCCGAATTTTATTAAATTATTTTGGCTATATTCTCATCACTTGGCTATAGAATATAAATATGACCTCCGTGAATCATAAGAACTTGCCGTTTTAGCCTTCACAACTTGAGCTAAGGGTATGTAACACGATAAGAGAGAGTTTCGTTTGGTAGCTAATGATGACTTGCCTGTAATTATTACTTTTTTATTCAAAGGGTTTGGTCTTTCTACACTGATGCTTTGAGACCCAAGCAGTTATCAGGCAGTCTCCTTAGCTAACCTAACAATCTCTTCTCTCTGATGCCAACCCTTCTCTTCTTTCATCATTAATTTCTTTATACTAGGTTATCCACCAATTAGATATGTTGAAAATGACACGGTTGTTGCAAACTACACACATTAAAGGTGAGCGTTTTGACCTTACCTTGAGTTAAACTAATTGGTTTCTTGTATCATGTCACCACCTTTATCTCATAGGTGTGTATCAGTGACGTACTTATTGGGGACGCGATTAGTAACAATTGACTCTTGCTTGTAGTGGCGGACGTACCTTATAATAAGGGGTAGCCTCCGCTACCCCTTGACGCTCCGGCGGCAGTGTAAATTATTTACGTTTTTTTGGCGTTTTTTTCAATTTAGTTACCCTTTTTTTGAAACGTTATCCCTATAAGGATTTTCTAGATCCGTCATTACTTGGTTGTGTCCGTATCATGTGTTGATTAGAGTACTATTAGGTTTTACCAAATATAAGTATGAAGTCTTTCGTCTAGACATGCTCTCTTATGTTGGTAAATGGTAATCTTATGCAAGGGAGTAAAGTGATGGGTCACTCTTTTTTTATAGGAGTTAAACCTTTTTTCAAGATCATCATGAGAGATTAATAGTTTAAAGAAACAAAAGTAATGAGTTTTGTTTCTTTTTGGTTAATTGTGTTACATAGGTCACTAAAATTAACGTACAATCATATTTACATTGGTCTTTACTAACGTACGTTCAATTCTTTGGAATTTTATAAAATTTGAAGTTGAAGGTTTTAATTCTGTACTTCTGGTTTACATAATTCACTAAAATTGAAATTTAAATTATGTAGATAATAGAGAGAGGAGAGCCAATGAGGTAGTGGTGGAGTGTTGGGGGAAAATTTGGTGTTCCTTGTGACCCAAGTTCAACTCTTACTCTCCCCATTATTTTCTGCGGCATCTAGGTGAAGTGAAGGGTGAATACGGGTGGCGTCGGTTCGTCTTCGATGGGAGGCGAGGTTTCACCGATTATTCCACTGTCGTGTCTTTGGGCGGGTGGAGGTTGGGTTTCCGTGCATCTGGGAGAGCCAAGGGGCTGGCGATGGTCGAATAGTCGACCTTGGCCACAACGTTTGGTGTCATGATGGTTGACACGTAGTTAGTTGTGGTTAAAAAAATAGAGAAGGAGAAATTGAACTTTGAATGGATTTTCATAAATGTTTCAAAGTAAAAGAATAAATTTTTAATTTAGATAGTGAAAGAACACAACTAATTAAATGAGGCCATCAACTTGTAAGTCTCCACCAAAATGAAAAGAGGAGTCACAAGTTTTTTGGTAGATTTTGTTTTCCAAATATCAAGTAGACTTTGTTACTATTATTATTTTTTATATTTGTTGAGTATTAATATGCAATATGGTTGTGCATTTTGGTTTTGTATATTATGTTTTGCTTACTTTTTGTGATTATTGGTATTGTGCCTTGTTTTGTGGTGTGGTACATATGCTTCTCTTATAAAAGACACCTTCTCTCATTTGTAGCTTTCACGGCACGCCCCTCCAGTCATCACTTCTTCGACGATACCAATCTGATATCTTCTCCGTCCAACCATTTTGTCTTCTTAATTGCTCATTATGTTTGCCTAAGGCTACGGTTAACCCATTAGAGTTTTAAGTAAACACATGCAATATTAGGTTGATTGTTGATGTGATTCTTGGTGGTTAGGAGGTCTTGTTCCTTGCGAAATGGAGTGAACGGCAGAACAATGGAAATAAAAATTAGGGTTTCTAAGGGAACTCAAAAAAAGTAGAGCGTGTAATTTTGTGGATTAAATAGGATCCGAATAACGTATACGAGTCGGGTAGCTCATATGGGGCTTCACTAAAGAAAAAAAAAACCCGAAAATTTTTCCTCCTAAACCACATCTAGGAAGCTTTAATAACATGCCAGATCAGCCTATAGAATTTTATTTATAATATTATAATTTGATAACGCATTTATTTTATTTAATACTTATTATATTATTAATTTTAAGTAATTTTCTTTGAAAGACAATTTTAAGTAACTTTTATGTTGGAAAACTTTTCCCCATCAACAATTATAGCATCTTTTTCCCCATTCACATTCTTAGTAAACCGGTATTAGAGTCTTTTTGTGTTGTGGTGGAAGCATAATTAATCAAACTTAAACCAACCATAACTGCAATAAAACAGAAGCCAAACCAACACAAAGTACAACAACCAGAGCCAGATATTGCACACAAAGCAGAAAACCAAAGCATCAAACATATCAATGTTAATCTATATCTATATATATATATAAACATGATAAATAAGGGTTGATGTGTCATGATATAAGGGCTTGGAAAATGATGTGGCATCACCATAGGCACTCTAGAATTTGGTTTTGGCTCCAAATTCGGGTCTTTTTTTCTTAACATGGACAGACAAGGGATCTGGGTTTTGACCCGGCTATAAATACCTTCTAAAACACGCTTTTTTGTAATCCATGTTCTAAACCCTAGCCTCCCCTTCCTTCCTCTTCTACATCAGTCATCGCCGCCATCACTGAATAAGGATTAAGATATCGATCAACCACTACAGGTATGTTCTTGATCTTCAAATTAACTCCATGTGTAAGAGTATGGTGACGGTGGTGGTGGTAGCCTTAAGAGTAACGAATCTGTATGTTCTTTGACTCTATCCTTTTTTTGGTATGAAAACCCTAACTCGCATCTTTGAACAATCGATGCCAAACCCTCAAGGTAAGTTTGAAATTAAGTAATCTACGCCACTGCATGTGATTTTCATTTGATTTTCAATGTTCAACGCAGATTTTATTCGACACCACGATGTTTGATTTACTAACATTCATCTACTATCTGTGTTTGTTCATGGATTTGGGGTTTTTGATGATTCTCGACTGTTACAACTTGCGTTTCTGTTGATTATCTTCTTGGTAATTTTGTGCTTCCGATTCGTATTTTGGATACTCCAAGTTTTATTAGCAGTTCTAAGTCTTATCATTATCTTCTACTTGGCGTATGATTATAGGATTGGTTGAGCAGAGCCACAAACTGGGCTAAATTCGGTGCAACAGCCGGGTTAGGTGTACCAATGTGAAGGTAATTGTCTACTAACATTTTTTATACCATAAACTTCTTCACACACATATATTTGTATATTCAGGGCTCTTTGCTTCTGAAAAACTTTTTTAGAAAAAAAACTTATCTATATGTGATGCATAATTTCAATGTTAAGCCCTTTCGTGCATCACAATTTGGAAAAAAATGATGCACAAAACTTACTCTACCTGATGCTCTACTATTTTTTTTTCAAAAAATCTCAGCGATTTTCAAGAGGCATCTAATCATGATTCACATAAAATTTCAGGATGAAATGTGGATTTAAGCAGAGTAGAAAACTGATCCACTAATTTCTAACTTCAATCCATAGTTTTGTTAATGTGCTAATATGTGGAATTTTGGGTCAATTTAACAAAGTTAATTTGTCGTTTTGCTTTTCATGATTATTTAGATTCTCATAGGATCCTAAGCGAGCCCACACATATGTACATATATATGTATGTACACACACACACATATATATGGTTATATATGTGTGTATTTAACATACACATACATGCACACATGCATGTAGTGTAGGTATGTGTGTGTAAAGAACCAATTCTAAGTAGAGAACTGCATAAGCATATGTACATAGTGATGGCCAGATAAGACTTGAGAGAGGGGATTATGCGGTTAATGTGGCTCTTGCAGTTCTCTACCCAAGTTTGATTTTGTTATGAAAGACTCTCTCTCTGTATTACTAATGTTGTAACTTTGATTTACAATTTTACGTATTTGAGCGCATTCATAACTCATAACATTGCTAAAAGATAATGGATTTGTTTGGCTCACATATCTCTTATAAGTTTTCAGATTCTCAAATGATTTTGACTGGTATATGTTTGTGTATATATATTTGTTATGTTTATTCTGTATGTTGGTTGGTTCAGGTGGTTCAGCATGGTGCTTGCTTAGGCCTTGGCTTGGCAGCTTTAAGGACCGCTGATGAAGATATATACGATGAGATAAAAAGTGTCCTCTACAATGACAGTGCTGTTGCAGGTGAAGCTGCGGGCATTAGCATAGGCTTACTAATGGTGGGGACTGCAAGTGAGAAGGCATCAGAGATGCTGGTATATGCTCATGAGACGCAACATGAATAAATCATAAGGTAAGTTGTTTCGTATAACGTGTCGCTTCATTAAGGACGTGGCAACTTTGACCCATTTATGACAAAGAGTTTAATAGTTTAATTTGAGTTATGCTTTATTAATGGGTACAACAGAAATAATTAGCTAAAAAGGAAACGGGTCGAATGAGTCGAAAATCGCCTGAAGTGTAACTTATATCCATAAAACATCCAAAACTTTTATTTTTGACAAAACAGATAGATCTTACTGAGATAAGTTAATTATTTGATCTGAAATCAATATTAGACTTTTTTGGTTTTAAGTTAAATTATGTGTTCTTTAGTTAATAATGTAGTCGGTTAGCTAATCTTCCTCTACCCTAAATATTAGGGGTGCTAAACGGGTCGTGTTTGTGGGTTGGCGGGTTCAACCTGGACTCGAAATTTTTTAACAAACCCGAACATGACCCGAACCCGAAAATCGTGTATACATATGAACCTGAACACGAATATTCTTGGGTTGACCAGAACATGGGCCGGTCAACCGGATTTTATTTTATTTTATTTTATTTTTTTTGTAAAATAACATATGAAAGTTAAAGTCTTACTAAAAAAACACAAATGTATGTAATACAATTGCATTTTAATTATAAAGTTTAATGTCAATTTCTTATTTTATGTTATAATTATGGCATAGAACACTCACCCAATATAATTGATGACATAAATCATATTGTAAAAAAATAAAATATAATATAATCGGGTTAAACGGGTCGACCCACCAACCCGACCCCTTTAGTTCAACTCAATCAGTCGAGTCGGTTCTGACCAAATCTACCAATTATGTAAACCAATAGTTACGCTTATGAAGATCCGTTTGATGGATGGCAACCATTGTTGCAAAACTACGAGGTAGATGGGATGACTAATCCAATAGAGGTAAAGTTATCATGCTATTGTTTTGGCATAGATTTGTTATTAGGCCATATTTAAAAGGAATAAAAGGAAAAGGAAAATGAAAGTAACCCGAATCGGGTTCAACTTTTGGTAGTTTTTTTTACACTTAATTGGGTTTGGGTATGTCTTGAAATTCAGTTTTTTGTGTACTCAGCTTTCAGGTTGCTTCGGGTTAGGCTTGGTATGTGGTTTCGGGTCAGTTTCGATAACTGATTATAGGTAAAATCGACAACGGGATGCCATCCCCTCAATCTTCCTCCCCCCGGATTGATGTTTATTAATGTGTGGTTTTATTTGAATCGAACAGCGTGGAAACCTGCTATTGGCTTTATTAACCGAAATTGTATTCCAACTGTTGTGATTCTTTTAGGTTTATTTGTAATTTGCTCTGCTAGATATATCTTTTTCTTTTGTAAAATATCAGCATGATTAATATCCATAGGTGTGGTCTTCTTAGGATCTTATTCTTAATTATGTTGATGTAGTTTATGTAATGAATAACATTATTTTTCTGCGTACACATATTGATAATGACCATGAAGTGAAGTAGGGTCTTCAACATTTTTGTAAGGTAACATTATACTTTAATTTTTATGAACTTGGGGTATTTTTATGAAATTTAAACAGTAATTTCTACCATTTCAATTGGCTTTCATTTTTTTCATCTTCACTTAGATATGTTCTTCTCTTACCAGGGCAACCCGTATTCTCTTACGTCGTTGGGAGGCTGTCATGATGCAAAAGAGATTGCATATTTGTTGTTTCACTATTGCAGCCATAGTCTTATTTGAGGCCACAACGAATAACCAATTTTGAGCAAAAGAAATTGCAATTCCGGTGAATTTAAATTACCATTATCCTTTTATTATTGTAGAATTTTAGACTTACCAAGTTAAAAGATTCAAATCATGTGATTTATAAGCTTCTATGACTAATAACTTGATCTTAAGTGTCCTCTACCATAAATTATGGCAATTGTAGTGTCATCTTATGGTGTATTTTTATACTAGGTTATCACCCGTGGTACCCACGGTTGTTTTATTTTATTAGTTATTAATCATGTATATTTTTTAAGTATAACGATTTGTTTTTTTTTTAATCTGTGAGGACATTCACTGATAATCCTATATCAATTATGAGATAAGATTATTGGTTTACTGTTTGAGGATATAATCTTTGATTTTAAAATAAATAAAAGCATACAAAAAAGTATTGACATATTAAATGTCTTGGATATAGAAAAGTTATAAACTTTGCATAAACTTAAACATGGGTTGTGAACTTGTAAGAGACTTATAAGCTTATTGATTGCTTATGATCCGTGTTTATAACTTTTGGTAGTTTTTTTTACACTTAATTGTGTTTGGGTATGTCGTGAAATTCTGTTTTTATGTACTCAGTTTTTCAGGTTGCTTCGAGTTAGGCTTGGTATGTGGTTTTGGGTCAGTTTCGATAACTGGTTATAGGTAAAATCGACAACGCGCCAATGTTTGGATACCATGTATGGTCCATAGCTCATGGAACTTTGTTTAGCTTCATAACTTCGTTTTAAAGGTTTATTTGCTAAATTGGTGGGTTGAGCTACAAATTTTGAGATCTTTATAACTCGAATTTGTGGATTGAAAATTATATTCTATTTGACATTGTTTTGACAATGGCTCTACAGAAGTATTGGCTCACCTTAAACGGGTGAATTTCCAGATATTATTTTCATCTTTTAAATGACTCAAAAACTAATCTTTATCATATCAATATAAGCGAATCGGGTAACATTTCAAAACGGGTTGGGTAAGAATCTGATTAAGATCATGTTAAGCACCTGTACACATGACGAAGTGATTTTTTGGCATGTTCTAACAACTATAATGTAGTTCCCAGGATCATTTACGTTAGCTATGATTGCTGAAAAATAACCTTGAACACATGAATTTTCTTTATATACTCGTATTTTATGTACTTGTTGCAATAAGATAATATACTATATATGTGTATAAAAGAGTGGTGTCTTCTATCCACATGATGAATAAATTTAACGTTGATGGTTTTAGGTACTTAACTTACTCGGCTATTATTACAGTATATTTACGAGATGGGCTGGTGATTAGTTCTTTGAATAGTATTTTATGTAAAAGTTACAACTATTGAGCCAACTACTTAGTCATGACTTTTTTGGACAATGCAAATTTAGTGAACAAATAGAATATGTTCTGGAGAAGTTGCAGAGTTTTGGTTATTGGTTCAAAGAAAAAAGTATTGTGGATGAAATGTAATATAAGGGTGAACACAACATACATGTTTTGGAGAACGGTTAGATCAATATATCCGGTTCGTTAGCTTGGAAAGTGGGATCACTTCCGCGGTTAGGGGTACCGTGCATCTATCTTTTTTTCCAGTTGGTTTTGAAAACATGTGTTTTTATTTTATTTCGTGACATAATTCGATTAATATAAATTAATTTTTCCTGCCCGGGAAGTTCCCGGGTGATAACCTAGTACTATATAAACAACAAGATTCAAAACCCAAAGTCGCTCATTTGAATTGCATAGGCTCAACCTCTTGGTTATCTGTATGTGATTTTTTTTCTTTGATTTTTTGGGGCATTTATTTATGTTTCTCCTAGGATGCTTGTCACTTTCAAGTGGCTTCTTACACTTCTTATTTTTAATCCTTTGTATTATAAGTCAACTCCTATAATAATAAGGCTATTTCTGTCATTTTGTATGATCTTAACCGGTAAAAATAACGTCCATTAAATCAAGTGATTATCCAAGTAACAAATGAGAAGTGAGATCACACAAAAAAACTTAACATGAAATTTAAAGGCAGCCATTGTTCTCACATCTCTATTTTCTTACTTTCACATCCCTAATGTATACAGGCCGTATAACCTTATACGGCCCGTATAGAATGTTGTTGCACATAAATAAATGCAGTGGAATTTTTTTTTTATTTTACATGTATACGGGTGTTATAACATTATACGAGTCGTATAACAATTGTATACGAGTAATATAATGTTATACGACCTAATGTGTATATTTTTGTGAGGTTTGATCAGATTTTGGGTTTTTAACATATGTATACGGGTCGTATAATGTTATACGACCCATATATAAGTTTTTTTGTAAAACCGAACAACCCTTTAATAAGTTTTAATAATTGTTTAGATAGCATTTGCAGTATTATTTAGATATATCGGATTATGTTACGAGTTTGTAAAACGTCTATGTTACAATAGTATTATTTTTTATATATATCGAATAAGCAAAACACGTGCATATGATAAACAATACGATAACAATTATTAAACAAGCAAGATAAAATGTAAACATAAGATTAATATTTACAATGTCTTACATCTAAAACAACAAAAGATAAATATTTACAATGTTTCAGATGTAAAACTACAAAACCAAAATATAATAAGCAGCCATGGTTGCAAAAGTCGCTAGGCGCTCCCTAGTCAGTCGACCGGGGAGTTGAGAGTACTCGCATAGGCGGAGAGTACTCGGACATGTTAAATTATAAAGAAATTAGTTTCCAGAAATTAAATATGTGTCTAATAACATAAATTTACTAATATTTATAACAGAATACATGAAAACGATATTCATTATTTAATATGATAGTCATATAAATTATGTTTTATTTTTTTATAGGTCAAACTCGGCCCGAATTGACCAACTAGATCCGATTTTGGCCGAGTTTGACCACATTTGATCGATTCTGAGTAATTAGGCGGAGTTAGAGAAAGTCGTCTCGGCGACCTACCTTGTAGCGACTACTCGGGGAGTACTCGGCCTTGGAAACCTTGTTTTACAACCATGTAAAGCAGCTACGACGTTGGTGGTGGTGATGGTGGTGCAGCGCCAGCTGTAACACCACGAAAATATAAATTTTTATATTATAAATTAAATGTCGGTTATAACCAAGATAAAGTGACTATGAATGAATAACCTAGTTAATCACAAGCCAAGTAATAATAAGGAAACTTGGTTAAATCACACTATATAAAATTTGAGGAAAATTGAGGGGCCAAAAGCGACAAAATTGAAAATGGTTTTTATTAAATAAAACAACAAAAACCAAAACACACACTAAGTGTGTGTTCTGGTTCGACTAAACACAGGGGGCGACCAGGAAGTTCCCCTTCAAACCCTAACTTTTACAAAACTCACAAATTGAAGGCTCAAATCAAGTCCAAATCGAAATCTGAATATAGATTAGTGATCACCTCGGTGAAGGGATCATAAGGTATGTGAAATTTCACTATTTGGTTCCATCTTAAATTTTAGATGAACGCATGAAATTCGAATCTGAGCTTGCATGATCATTGTTTGGATGAAATTAAGAATGAAATTATGTCTAGGAGTAAACCCTAGCCATTTACTTGTTGAATTGATGCTTATAATTGTGAATTCATGATCCTACACTCATGTGTCAAGTGGGTTTTGTAGAAGTATGTTAAACACTAGGATTATCATTGATAACTTAGTGTATTTGAGCTTTATGGAGTGAATTCTAACTTGTTGATATGAAAAATTTACATGAACTTGAGAAACGTTTGGTTTAAAGGATTGCTCTAAAGGTACGTGACTTTGGTCCCGTTACATTACGTATAAACGTTTGGTTTTAGATTGTTAATGGTGACATAATGTAGTATATGCGTTTGACTTGTCATTTAAGTGGCGAAGCCCACTCGACATTCAAACGGGTCAAAATATTGGTTAGAAATAGTTCGCTTGACATTAAAGTGAGGATTTTCACTCGTCAACCAAACGGGTCAAAACTATGTCCTTATATCGATTCTTACACGTAAAGATTTGAAAGCCTCATATTGCGCTAGTGCTAGATAGCAATTTTAGTAATGAACGGTTATACTAAGTTAAGGTTATGAATCTGTGTTATCGGGTCGAATGGTAGAAACTAGTTGCAAGAATTGCATAAAGTGGCAATGCTTGAATTTATAAAAAAAAAACAAGCATGAAATTTGAATACGAGCGTTAAGCCATGTAATGGTACGGATACGCCAAGAATTTCAAGCCCGGGTAATGGGTAAATAAGATTAGAATGCAAAAGAATAAATTGGCGAAAAATTTGCACACATAGTTAACGGGTCGAATAATCGAAACAAGGATTTTGTGGGCCATTCTTTCACAATCCGGGTTTCGTTAAGTGAAATTTTTTATGGTTAGATCGATAATCTTAATACGGACATATAGGAAAAAGAATCAGCTAAAACGGATATGTAAATAAAAAGTTATAAGGAATTAAAAAATAAAAAAAAATAAAGAAGGCTGAGCTGGGCAAACCGTGGGTCACGGTTCTGAACCGTGGCTCACAACCTGGCAGTTCTGCTTTGAGCTGGGTGAACCGTGGCTCACGGTTCTGAACCGTGGCTCACAGCCTGGCAGTTCTGCTTTGAGCTGGGTGAACCGTGGCTCACAGTCAGGCAGTCCTGTTTTGAGCTTGGCAAACCGTAACCTACGGTCGGTTTGAAATAAAATTTTGATTTTGTTTGTTTTTCGTTGTTTACCAATAGAACTTGAATTTATTTGATATTATGATGTCAAAACTAATAATTGATGTGGTTTTGACCCTAGGTAATGCTCGTTTCGTTATGGATGTTGATCAAGCAAGGAAATCAAGAACCGAACATAAGTTTTGAATGCTTCCGCGATAATCTAATCTAGTTCAAACCATGTTGTTTTGTAAACACTTCTAAACGTTGAATATTTTAATCTAGTTAGTTGACTATGTTCAAATGCTATAATGAAGTACATCTTAGTTTATTAACTAAGTTTTTGTTAGCTGTGTATTTTGTTTTAAAAAGCCCGTTATTTTATGATTAAACAATAGTATTATAAGATGAGTGTTACAAGTTGGTAATCAGAGCTCAATGTTATTAACAAGGTGTGTTCGGTTCAAGTTTGATCAAACATCCGGTAAGAATTAGTCATTTAGTAGATTTTATTAAAATATTAGAAAAAGGAATTCGATTTGATGTGTACGGGAAGAGCGTGTTAACACACTCAAACCCGGAAAGTGCACATGAATGGTTTAAGCAAGTGATGAACTTGGCTAAACCAAAGCGAATGATGCATATGTTATAAAAATAAAATGTTTAATAATTAGCATAAACATTTCAGACTCAAGATGACTGATGAAGGCGATAATAATACGGTGCCGATAGTCACCAAACAGAAGAAAGAAATGCCCGGTGTAACCAGGGGCGAATTAGCATCTCAATTAACTAAAGAGATGGAAACTAAAATTTCCGAGGAAGTCGGAAAGGCAGTAGCAGCCAGTCTACCGCAGTTTGTCGAGAGACTACAAACCACAATCTCGCTAGTGGTGGATGATATGATAAATGAATTAAAGGACAGTCTCTTACAAGAAAAAGTTGACGAGAGAGTGTTGGATGTGAACCCAAGTCCCGTAAAGAAATCAAAGCCTAATAAGGCTACTTAGAATGGAGTTACAAGAAGGGGGTCGCCTCAGTGTAAAATTTGTGGAAAAACCCACAGGGGCAAATGCTACCTTAGAAACAAACCATGTCTTATTTGTAGAGAAGTGGGACATGTGGTTGCAAATTGCCCAGGGAAGGTGTTAGTGTGTTATAAGTGTTATAACCCGGGACATAGAAGGTCTGAATGCCCGGAATTGGTTGGAACCGAAGATACAGTTGACGCAAAGTCTGATACCCTGAAAGAGAAGGCAAGGTCTTCCCACATGACAGCCGCAGAGGCTAAAGCTGAACCTGATGCCGTTTCAGGTATGTTATTACAAATTTAATTTCACCATAGATTTTATTCAATACTGGTGTGAACAATAGTTGCGTAGGGGCATACATGAGTAGTGAAACGGGTGAATTATGTAAAAAAAATATATATAAGCATAAGAAAATAAACAATGGTGAGCATGTGAAACTGAGGCGAAAGTAATCATGATAAATTTTGCCGTGGGAAGGAGTGCGCATACACTCGAACCCGGGAACTTAATAAAGTGAATAACTGATGTATTGGGAAGGAGTGTAATAACACCCGAACCCGGAAATTTACAATAGTAATAGATGACAAGGGCATAGTTATAGACTAAGCCAAACCAAATGAAACGTGTAGAAACATCGTTTATGACAACAAACGATGTGGATAAATGCCATACAGAGATATGAAACAATAACATGAAATGAATTAATTTTGTTATTGTAACATTGGATTAAGGTTAAAAATTTAGAGATTAAGATTCGCATAGGAATGTCCTCGAGAGAGAAGCTAAATGGATAATGCGTATTATTCGCAGCTATAGATAATGAAATATCAATAAATATGGATTTAAAAACTCGGGTATGGGTAGATACCCAAGTAGCATGTTAACAATAAAACACTTATGAGGAAGAACGATGATCACATTGATGAGTGTGATTGAATAAAAGACTAGTAAAATAAACATATTAAAAGTGTTGGAACAAAAGCGGGTAAAACCCCAAAAGCCGTATAACAATAGCAGTGATTTTACCAAATAAAGCTTAAGAAATAAACCCACGGGATATTGATAAAAGAGATGGATCTAGGGGTCACTAACAAAAGAAATATGGTGTTCGAATCAAAGTAAACAAAAAAAATCGAAATCGACAATTTAGAATGTCAAGGCATAAGGACAAAGTTGACTGTCATAAGTGATGGAATTCACACAAACAAGATAAACGAGATGAATGAATGACTAAAAGACTTGGTTAAGTAAAAGCGATGGATTTCGCTAAATACGACCAAATAAATCGAGGAACAAAGTCTTAATGCATGCCGGAACGGTTGCTATGAGAATAATTTCGGTAAAATACCCACTTGATAGGTAGGTTATCAGATATATATGTAAACCAATAGACGAGAACGCGGATTAAAAGTCAAAAGACTTGGATTAAGAGTTATGACTAAGAAGACGATAAAATTTTGCAAAACAGAAATTTCGATAGTTATGTTCAACTATTTCAATGTTGGACGGGCTGAATAAAGTATAATACTTGATATTCCAAGTAAGCGCAAACCGAATAGTGAAAGTGCGAAATATTACTGAATCTATGTGATAGGTCGTAAAAGAGCATGGAAGGGAAAATGCAAACCAATGAAACCGAAGTGTTAAAACCATCAAGATAAAGAACCCGGGTAACGGGTTGAAAGGAAGTAGGGGCATAAACCAAATAATGGAATAAGTGGGATAAATCGACACGAAAAACGATGTAAGAAGTCATAGAGTCGGAAAGATAATCCGAAAGAAAATGAGTGTAGCCTTAGACTACGGTCAAGGTCAAACAAGTTTCAAAAGCGAAAATAAATTATTCTAAACATAAAAAGGGGGTGCCTAGACGCCATATGTATATATGTATATACAATTAAATAAAGACACGAGTAGAAGATGATGTACGGGATCGCTATAACCTTCGGGTGATAAACAATATAAGGGTTACGGGACCAAAATGACCCTCGGGTCACAAATGCAAAGAAACAAACTATAGGATCTCACCTTAAAAAGGCGAAGGTCTAATAAAATAGCCTACGAGACTAAGCAAAAGAACCTACGGGTCACTTGGGTAAAACGTGGAGGAAAAAATGATTCTTGTCGTCAAATTCTTGATACGATTAAATAACATGTGTTAAAGAGGAAAACGTTAAATTAAAATTTAGTTTTAGTAAGAAACAATGTTTAACAATTATGAATATTATGAGACAAATCAGAAGATATAGGTCTTTACACCGATAGGTGTAAAACGATACTTTAGAAAGAAGATTTTGTTAATGAAAGGTTTATAAAAACTTAAACATGACGTGATGCGATGCGATCATTGTTATAAGAGGTGATATAGAATACAACCACGTTGTAATATGAGTTACTAGATGTGAAATTATAAGTGCGCAAAGGGCCGATGACGGCAATATAGTATACCAGAATAAGAATAACGAGGTATGAGGTAAAATGGTGACTAATCAGTCTAGCCAATAAGACCATCCGAAGTCAAAATGTTGTTGTGATTAATACAAAACACTGGTCAATATGGGGTTAGTATGGAGTAAACATGTTGGCGAACCCATACTATTGAGCGGTGGATTGTTAATTGGGACAAAAAGACGACAAAAATAAGAAATATAAGACGAAAGCTAAGGTCCATGAGGACTTATACATAAAAGACACCCATGTCAATACGAATGATAAATCTTTACCAAAAAGAATGAATGTCATGAAAATGAAACTAGGTTCGTTGGTCTAACCAATGAACTACGTAAAGAAGGTTTCGGGGACGAAACCTTTTTAAGGGGGGTAGACTTGTAACACCCCGAAAATGTAAATTTTTATATTATAAATTAAATGTCGGTTATAACCAGGATAAAGTGACTAGGAATGAATAACCTAGTTAATCACAAGCCAAGTAATAATAAGGGAACTTGGTTAAATCACACTATATAAAATTTGAGGAAAATTGAGGGGCCAAAAGCGACAAAACCGAAAATGGTTTTTATTAAATAAAACAAAAAAAACCAAAACACACACTAAGTGTGTGTTCTGGTTCGACTAAACACAGGGGGCGACCAGGAAGTTCCCCTTCAAACCCTAACTCTTACAAAACTCACAAATTGAAGGCTCAAATCAAGTCCAAATCGAAATCTGAATATAGATTAGTGATCACCTCGGCGAAGGGATCATAAGGTATGTAAAATTTCACTATTTGGTTCCATCTTAAATTTTAGATGAACTCATGAAATTCGAATCTGAGCTTGCATGATCATTGTTTGGATGAAATTAAGAATGAAATTATGTCTAGGAGTAAACACTAGCCATTTACTTGTTGAATTGATGCTTATAATTGTGAATTCATGATCCTACACTCATGTGTCAAGTGGGTTTTGTAGAAGTATGTTAAACACTAGGATTATCATTGATAACTTAGTGTATTTGAGCTGTATGGAGTGAATTCTAACTTGTTGATATGAAAAATTTACATGAACTTGAGAAAGGATGCTTAAATCTTGGCTAAATAGTTAGTTAAGAACTTGTTTTTTAATTGTATGAAATCATGCTCATTAGGTGTTTGATGTAATGCTTAAGAGAAGATAAATGTTAAAAACCCGACTAAAAATGCATATTTGACTAGTGTGGAAAATTATGTGTTATATGCTATAAGAGGGTTCTAAACAACTATGGTTGAACTCTATAGGCAAGGAAACCGGGACGCCAAGCGGACAAGCTAGTGGCGATATGCATTTGAAAGGATTGCTCTAAAGGTACGTGACTTTGGTCCCGTTACATTACGTATAAACGTTTGGTTTTAGCTTGTTAATGGTGTCATAATGTAGTATATGCGTTTGACGTGTCATTTAAGTGGCGAAGCCCATTCGACATTCAAACGGGTCAAAATATTGGTTAGAAAAAGTTGGCTTGACATTAAAGTGAGGATTTTCACTCGTCAACCAAACGGGTCAAAACTATGTCCTTATATCGATTCTTACGCGTAAAGATTTAAAAGCCTCATATTGCGCTGGTGCTAGATAGCAATTTTAGTAATGAATGGTTATACTAAGTTAAGGTTATGAATCCGTGTTATCGGGTCGAATGGTAGAAACTAGTTGCAAGAATTGCATAAAGTGGCAATGCTTGAATTTATAAAAAAAAAACAAGCATGAAATTCGAATACAAGCGTTAAGCCATGTAATGGTACGGATACGCCAAGAATTTCAAGCCCGGGAATGGGTAAATAAGATTAGAATGCAAAAGAATAAATTGGCGAAAAATTTGCACACATAGTTAACGGGTCGAATAATCGAAACAAGGATTTTGTGGGCCATTCGTTCACAATCCGGGTTTCGTTAAGTGAAATTTATATGGTTGGATCCGTAATCTTAATACGGACATATAGGAAAAAGAATCGGCTACAACGGATATGTAAATAAAAAGTTATGAGGAATTAAAAAATAAAAAAGTAAAAAATAAAGAAGGCTGAGCTGGGCAAACCGTGGGTCACGGTTCTGAACCGTGGCTCACAGTCTGGCAGTTCTGCTTTGAGCTGGGCGCACCGTGGGTCACGGTTCTGAACCGTGGCTCACAGTCTGGTAGTTCTGCTTTAAGCTGGGCGAACCGTAGGCCACGGTTCTGAACCGTGGCTCACAGTCTGGCAGTCCTGTTTTGAGCTTGGCAAACCGTAACCTACGGTCGGTTTGAAATAAAATTTTGATTTTGTTTGTTTTTCGTTGTTTAGCAATAGAACTTGAGTTTATTTGATATTATGATGTCAAAAGTAATAATTGATGTGGTTTTGACCCAAGGTAATGCTCGTTTCGTTATGGATGTTGATCAAGCAAGGAAATCAAGAACAGAACACAAGTTTTGAATGCTTCCGCGATAATCTAATCTAGTTCAAACCATGTTGTTTTGTAAACACTTCTAAACGTTGAATATTTTAATCTAGTTAGTTGACTATATTCAAATGCTATAATGAAGTATATCTTAGTTTATTAACTAAGTTTTTGTTAGCTGTGTATTTCGTTTTAAAAAGCCCGTTATTTTATGATTAAACAATAGTATTATAAGATGAGTGTTACACTATATGATACCATAATCTAACAAGTTACGTAATCTGAAAGTCTATTCTAGGAACGAGGCTTAGAAACGTATCGTTATAGAAGAACGAGAAGAAAACGTCACGAACGCCGAAGAACGATATCCAATAACGATCCAAGAGAAAATCAAGAGAATTTTAGTGAAATTTGAGGTCGTATGGTGGATATGTGGTCGTATAGCATATTATACAATCATTTTTGATTGTATACGGCCCGTATAATGTTATACGGGTCGTATACAACGTTTATTATTTTTTTATTCACTCGTATACTTAATATACGAGCGCTGTTTATGTCTTGTATACGGCCCGTATAACGTTATACGACCCGTATACAATTAACCATTTTTTTAATTAGTGTATGTGGAATTGACGAAAACGCAGTCAGTATGTGTTCAAAACATGAAATAAGATAAAGCTTATTTTGCTTTTACTTTATGTTTATTAACTGGTCGTTTGTTTGAGTCCTAACGAACTATTTTCTATTGATTACCAACCATGTGAGTTAACGAAAACGCAGTCGGTATGTGTTCAGAACATGAAAGAAGATCAAGCTTATTTTGCTTTTGCTTTATCAACTAGTTACCTTAACTCAAACTTTTCATCATTACAAATTGTCACATATTCTAGTAGGGCGGCTGAGTTGTTACATAGACTTACATCATCATAAATTCATAATCACACCACCACCTCATAAGTTAAAGAGATGGAGAGATACATCGTACAAGAACGCCAAGGTTTTGATTTATGCACCCAACATATCGTCATTACAAATTGGCGAAACACTAAATAACATTTCAAATTCAAAGCCAACCTAAATCCACGAATTCCATTGTCTTGTATTTATCAATAATTTCCTGATATTGAATTATATGTTCCTTGTAAAAGTTTTCTCAGCTCACTACTGACATAGCCTTTGTCGGTTCACTATGTAAGAATAAATTTTAGCATGTGAGATTTTTAATTCCCAATTTCCTACATCTACATTTACCATGGCAGGGAATAGTGTTTCCCTGCCATTGGTCGGAATGGACGGCCGGTAATACACCATTGGATCAACAAGTTTATTATTTTTTATCCATTTTAAAATTACGTTTTTGCCCCCAGTTTAAAATTACGTTTTCGCCACAAGTTAAAAAAGTAAGTAACCTGTTGCTCCCAGCTAAAAATTAAGAATATGCCCTCGGTTCAAATATTACGATTTTACCCCCCGCCTCAAAATTACGCTTTTACATCAGTTTATTATTTTACACTCACTTTAAATTTACGTTTTTGCCCCCGGCTCAAACTAAAAATATGTTTTTGCCTCCAGCTAAAAATTACGATTTTCCCCTCGGTTCAAAATTACGCTTGCACCCTCAATTCAAAATTACGTTTTTCCCCAGTTAAAAATAAAATTATGGTTTTCTCCTAGCTAAAAATTACGAATTTACCCCTGCTAATTACGATCTTGTCGTCGTTTTACTTTTCCTTTCTAACAAAACTATAGTACTGTTTTTTTAATTGGTTAAAAATTATTTGACTATCGCCCCGCAACGCGGGCGGGGCATCAACTAGTTTAAAACGTATGGATGAGTGAAAGTAAAATTTGGCACACAACCGCAAAGGGTCCTCCCAAATAAACAAGCCGAGCAGACTGACTGGTATTTGCAATCAAAACGGAAAGAACGGCTCAATCAAGGGTTTCTTTCTACAGGTCATCTATCGCTTTTAATCTTGATTTACTGCTTGTTTGCCTTCACTTACGTTTCCTTCTTTCTAGGATTAGTTCGGGATTGTGTTTAACTGTTTATACCCTTACTGTGAATTGAGTATTCTCCTTATTCAGTGTTTCTTGGATGCTATTATGACTGCTTTAAATCCATTTCTTTTTTACAAATTAAACCTTGATCACGCAAGACTCATTTTTTTATAATAGTGAATTTTCTTTCTTTTTTGCTATATGCATTCTCAGGAAATCATGTATTCTTTGCTTGAAATTGCTTATTAAAACTACTAATCTGCTTATTGGGGATTTTTTTATAACCATGAGTAAATGAGTAGGGGTGGTCATGCTCAGGTTTGGTCAGTAAGCGACCAACTAAATCGGCTCAGTTAACCCACAATTACAAATATCAAAAACGGAAAAAAGTTTTATATAAATAATAAAGGTTTAATGGTCAGTTCCAAGTTCCAAACCAGACTGAACCGTGAAACCATGAAAGCTGAACCGTTTGGATCTCAAACTGACCAAACCAGCTGGCTGCTTCGGTTTGGTCGGTCCCTAACCATGAGAGTGTTTGAGATCGCAATGGTATATCTGAATTGTATTTCTGTAAGAACCATGGTTAGCATGCAACAAAAAACCAAGTATGGTTAAAAGAAAAAACTGAGCAACATGTAGTGGCGAAGCTTGAGATTTCTGACCGGGGGTCGAAAACGTATATACCTAAAAAATTCTATACGAAAACTACATACCAGACACTACTGAGCGAAAATAAAGGGTTGCATCAGTCAAATGGTTGTTGCTCTATAACTGTGAGTTCGTTATAATAAAGGGTTCTTTGTTTCTTATCCTTCTATAGTTCTATATTTCATTATGTCATATTTACCCTTTTAAAACACACGTAAAATAGTTACTTAAAGTAGCACTTTCACTTGATAAATGATCATTGCAGGATTGTAGAATTTCATCCAAGGCATCATGTTTACCACAGCAGTAAAATATCTTGGTACAAAACCAAAACCAGCAATGAAAGCATTAGAGCCTAGATTTCGACCCGAGCAGAATCAAACCATCACACGGGCTATTTTTGAAATCCTAAAAGAACACGGTCCTCTCAGTGTCGCTCAAACATGGGAACGCGTTCAGGTGACTTTAGTTTTTGTCCGTTCAGTATACAACAAAGTTTGATCCCGTTAAAGTATTTCTGTAATACAACCTTATGATTATAAACATGTTGCAGGAAGTTGGTATAAAAGATTTGACCAGCAAAACACAGATGAAGACTGTATTGAGATGGATGAAACAGAGGCAGAAACTTAAGCAGATATGCAATCATGTGGGTCCCAACAAGCAGTTCCTGTACACAACCTGGTTCACCAAACCACCAACTGTCACTGGGGTCAAATCTTCCTCAACTTAAGTCAACTTCAACTACAACTGCTGTATTTGATGTCATTAGATCGGTTGCTTCATGTTCTTGGCGAATTTCGATCATGCAAAAACAATTATAGACATCAGTTTGACATTGTTTCGTGCGAGAGTTGTAATCGGATGCGATATCTTTTGAATTTGACAAGATAAAAGTCAAAACGGATTTGGGTTTAGCTTTTCAAAACAACTTATAACTTTTTGGAAAAGTTAATAAGTGATAATGGAGTGACTTGTTGACTTTTCCTCTCATAAAATAGTTTTACCCAAACACTTTTTAACTTTTCAAAAAGTCAATAAGCAAATAAGTCACTAAAATAAGCAATCCCAAACACCCCCTAATGAACATAAAACATTTAAACTCATGGAGATGACAATAATGTTCACTATACTGTTTTCCAATATACAAAATCCCTTTTTGAATTTCAACACATGTTTAAATTATTGTCGGGCATTTGCTGTGTGCAATACATCCTTTAAAACAGAAGCAATTCTATCAGCCATGTGTCGTTCTAGAAACATCTGTTTGACCCGCTCGTATCCTCTTTTTCCCATGGTTAGCCGCTTTTCAACATGTGTAGCAAGTTTGACAATGTTCGTGGCAAGCGGACTCACCCCTTCTTTCCCTGCTGGATGCAGAAACCCGGTTGACCCGTTCACCACAATCTCTGCAGTCCCTCCTGCTGATGTTCCCTGCCAATTAACAAACATAAAATGTCAGATTTGTCATTTGTGTGATTAATATAGCGTAAATGTAAACTGTGGATACATAAATAAAAACGTATACCAGTACAGGAAGCTGAAACGCCATAGCTTCGATTGTTATCCTTCCAAAACATTCTCCTCGACCCTAAAAAACAAGACATGTGATAGCTATCTGAGTCAACTGTTTGACTTCTGTTTACCAATTAATCGTCAAAGGTCAAAAGAAAGGAACTTTATGGTACCTGAGAGTTTTGGACTAGAACATCGATTGCGGCTAGATACGGGGCTACGGTAAGAGTTTTATTCACGAAATGAACACGATGCTGGATCTTTTTCTGTGCTACAAAATCCCTAAGTTCTGTCTCAAATTTTGTCTGCACGCTCATATCACTCCCCACAATTACTGCATGTATTGATGGCACTTGTAGCTTTTTATCTTTTATCAGTTGTAAGCTCTCGTAAAATGACCGTAAAAATAAATCTTGACCTTTTCCTCGCGACACACCTGCACATCATGATCATGCATTATTCTTTAAAAAAATATATGACAGTGTTAATGTGAAAGTTAACTTACTATTTATAGCAGCAAATAGTATGTCATCATTCCTTACGCCAAGCGACTCCCTAACATGTTCTCTCAAAACCCTTTTGGCCACGTTATCTTCAGCAACATCCATAAGTTCTTTACTGTTACCAAGGTGAACAACATACGTCTTCGGCATTTTAATTCTGCAGATTAAAAGATAACATTTTTCACAATTTTGTAGCTAAAAGGAGTGACTAAATCAGTATATAGAGTAAAAAAAATTATACTTTAAGCGTTCTTGAGTCCTGTTCTCCCAATATTCAGCTGTTACATGCGAATCAATCATAGAGCCAGCAACATACGGCAGGTGTTTAACATAATCTAATTTAAAATAATGGCCACGCATTTCATGAATCCACCATAAAACCTTCGGCAGTACTCGTGGAACATTTTTGGCTAAAACAGCATCAAGCCATTTTCCGGCAACAGCAGTGTTTAAAATTACCAAATCAGCTTTTAGAGCTGTGTTTATAGCCTCTTGACCTTTAGCAGAGAAAACCTAAAATACGGACAGTGGCACTTAAGTAAATACCATCAAACGGCATCCCAAATATTACAACTTTATAACCATGTGAATTGAAAAATGTACCTGCACTCCACGGTCCAACATCTTGTTCTCCAAATTGTATACAACTTCATCTGTTCCAGACGGTTTTTGATTCGTTATCCAACAAACTTCAGCACCGACACCACGTAGTAAAAACGCTAGTTCCATCAAAAGCAACGGACCACCTAAAGAATCAAAACGAAGCGATTATTTGTGGTACCGACTACTGACTTGTATAGTAATATCCATTACATTTCCTTTAATTCAGAAGCAAATAGATCACTAAGAATATTTTCCCCTTACTTTCATAAGCAGAAAAATATGTAAACATTGATAGTAAATTGTTCTTAACAGTATTAGAGAGCAATTACAGTGTCATAACCTACATAAAGTAACTGTTGTTGCAGCTTGTTACTAAAGTCCCCATATGTGGTTAATGTGATTGTTCTAAAATAGTAAAATTCCAACAATAGATTATAATATTCTATAGGCAAGCAAAAACAACTAACTTAGATCTAACAATGTGAACTAAACATTACCAGAAAGAGAGAGTTCATGTGAAACAAGAAGCACAAGTTTAGACTTCATGAAACTGAGTGGACTGGGACTGGTAACCACTCCGATCTGAGACGACGTCGTCTCCTTCACCTTCTCCGGCTTCTGGATCCGATTACCTACATCAAAATGCTGGCGATCACACGACGAATCATAGGCAGCCCTAATTATAAACGCAACGGCCGTAGAAACCGACAGCATAGCTAACAGTAACAGCAGCCACCGTTTCTTGTGGAACAAGAATGTTGAAAATCCTGTTGATGGTTTCGCCATAGCTAGGGTTACGAATGCTGGCACTGAATTAGGTTATTAAAGTGTGGTCATTGATTTAGGGTTTGTGAAAGTTTAGTAATGGATAGTGATGGATTGGTGGTTGTGAATGATGATGATTTGAAGTTACGTGTAGTGAAGTGAGATTGAATCTGGAATTAGAGTGAGTGAGTTTGATTTGAGAGAAGATTTGGGGGAGTAGTAGGAGTGTGTGAAAGTGTAACCAAGGTTTCTTGTTTTTAATCAGGTTTCGGGTTTAAAGGGTCGTGTTCTTTGAATAATCAATCCATATCAGTAATTTGGTTTTCGGGTTTGTTGGATTGGGTGAATTTGGGTCGTGATATTCGGTCTTCGGCTACCTAATCCGGATGGTAAACCCGAAACCCAGAACATGGGATGTGTATGCCAGAAGCTCGACGGGTATAGGATTGACCGGGTATGGGATTAATTTAAAAAAATATGGGAATGAGATTAGGCGACACATGACCCGATTACCCGAAATCACATAATACCCGTTTACCCGAACCATATGAGCGAATCATATATCCGTTTTTTTTTCCTTTAACGTTGTCTATTTATGCTTTATTTGAGTAAGTTCATTATGTGAAAAATTATAATGAGATTATTTATTTACGATAAAACTTATATGTTTATAATGTATCATATTTTACTTTGTTATAGTTGTTATATAAATAACGTAATTTTAATAATAAAAAAGAAATGTAATTCAAAATTCCAACGATTACTTTTTAACAAACTAACAAGTGTACCATATACTCGCGGGGATGCCCAATGCCTTATAGGTAATAACCGGCGGGTATTTGGCCGAGTATGGGACACGATCTTACAACCGGGTATGCGATTGAGATTTACCAATACCTAGCCCGAAGCTGACCTATTATGATCCCTGCATTCGGGTTAGGTAAATGGGGTGCAAATTCATTATGTGGGTGCTAGCTAATTAGTCATATGATTCGATAATCAGACGGGATTATTGTATTTGATAATCAACTCTGATGTAGACGTCTGATTGAATTTGATAATCAGTTAATAACACACACACAAATATAATAAAAAATTATTCACAATATTAACATGATGAAAATGATGAACTCTTATGTACAAGACGAAATAAAAGACAAATTCTATGCACTCATACTGTGTAGAAGTCGATTGGATTTTGAAAGAAAAGAGTAAATGAATCGAACTTGATTTGTCGATAAATTTTTATAAGAATGTAATCATACCTTGTTGGATCTAAGAGTGTGTGCTTGTGTATGTTTTTGATAAAAAAAAGCTATTTAACAATTCAAAAGATGATGAATATAGGTTAATAATAAACACATCAATCAAAGCATAAACTGGATTTGTAAGGAATGAATGTCTAATGACTTCTTTTTACTAATTTCAGCAATACAACATAGTGCAATTGTGACTCTACCTCACCAGGTGTACTCTCTCTCTTACTTTAGCCTTTATCTCTCTAATTCTTTGATCTAAGATATTAAGAGTTAACTAACTACATTAGTGTATTGTTCCATTTATAAGGGAAGAGAACTGATGATGATGTCACCATGAAAGTGACCCAATATAGGTGTAACCGTGAAAGTGACCCAAAACACCCAATAAAGATGTAATTGCTAGCAGTTTGCAAAATTGCTAAACAGAAAACTAAAACAACTTAAAAGACTAAACTACTGAAAATATAAGAGAAACTGCTAGGAAACCAACCTACTGGAAGAATCTAGAAATTTTGGTTTCCAACACTTTAGTCTTCAGCCGTTGACCAGCAATTGTCTTCAACTTTTGACTTGTTGACCAGCATTTTCACATCTCAACACTTTGACTTAGTCTTCGCTCTTTTGATCATAGTAATTCTTTTCTAGTTGTTTGGTGGTTGTTTGATGAAGCTTTCAATGGGGGAATTTCTAGCACTTGAGAATTGCAGCATTCTTATTACTAAGGCCAAGGAAGATGGCTCCTCTAGGTTTTATCTTTCATCTCCAACATATTTTACATAACCCAACGTACATTCTCTGCCTCATGGAAACATGTAGTCATGGTAAATTGAGCGGTCGCGACAAATTAATTGCCTAAAAAATCAGGATTTTCATTAAGAGGTTAATCAGGTTGTTCGGGTTACCCGAATAACCACCAATCCAATCTGAATAACAATCCATTTAAAGTAATTCAGGTTCAAGTATAAGGTTATTCGGTTACGGGTTCATCAAGTTTTCTCTGGTTTGGGTTTGAGTTATGGTATTGGTTTCGATTCCAGCAAGTGGTTAATTTGTATTTTGTCTCTTTCAATTTTGATTTTGCCACTGCCTCACGCATCGTTGTTTGTCTTGTAAACGAAATGTACTCGATTTGTTTTGACTAGCATGAACCTTCGGCCTATATGAATCCATCTTTGTAGCTGACCCTTTTTTTTTCTTAAACCCTCCATTTGTTTTATTATTATTATTATTATTATTATTTTGTATAAAAGAATACTGTAATAGAGTATGAGAAGAGATGTGTGAAATTTTAAAAGAATTGTATAAGTTTATATCGTTTAAAAATGAGGTTTATTTTTTTAAAGTCTAACAGTCACAAGACCGCTGCCAACGGTCATATTGCCTCTATCTCACCTGAACCCGTGAAACATTTGTCACATCGTGATCACTTGGGTGGGCCCATGTTCTAGTAAACTCGCTGAACCTATAGCCCAGCACCGGGCCCATCCCCTTGGAAAACAATTTATTAACTTTTTTTGTAATTAATAGTTAAAATAGACTCACTTATTTAGAAAAAAAAACGTTATTGAAAATGCTACGACTTTTAAGTATGATAAATAAATTAGTAACAAGCTTACTCGTAACGAGGAAGGTTCATTTGAGAATAAAATTTAATTGAGAAAAAAAAAAGAACAAAGGGTAATTTTGTAAAATATTAAATAGTTTTTTCACTTATCTCATTTATTATCATTGTTGACTAACTAATTAGTTATAAAGACTATCATCCTCGTAATTTATCCTACACTTTAAATTATTTTATTTTATTTTTTTTAAAAAAAATATATATCTACAAATTAATGATCTTTGTAGATTTACCAATGTACACTTATAATAACATTAAATACTTATATTAAATGAGGTAAAATAAAGAGTTAAATGCCCGGATAGTGTGGTTTCGCCTTTTTTCACCTTTAGTCCCTAACTTTATAAAATTACCTCTATAGTCCCCAACTTTTCAACTTTCGTTCCCGGATAGTCCCTGGCGCGGATAGGGGTTAGTTTTTTATGTTAAGTGGATGTGAAATTACTAAAATGCCCTTATGATTAAAAGAGTTAATTACTCGGATGGTCCTTGTGGTTTGCCATTTTTTCATCTTTAGTCCCCACCTTTTCAAAATTGTAACACCCCAAAAACGGGTTTGGTAATCAAACCACGTTAACATTAACGACGGGTAAAATACCGCTAGTGGTGAAAATGTACCCGGTAAATATTAGGACTTAAATAAATAAACCTAATATTAATTAAAAGGGGAAATAAATACTTTGAGAAAACAAAGTGTATAAAAAGCCCAAAATAACGGGACTTAAAATATAACGGGTTATAACTTCCCGAACACGTTAAAGTAACTAGGAATAATTAACCTAGTTAGAAGCATTTAATTAACTGACTAATGGTAAGTTATAACTTCATTTGATCAAAATAAAACATGAGGGGCTAATGTTGCCAAGTGGGAAACTTGCTTTAATAAAACAAGAGTTAAAACACCAAAACACACACTTAAAGTGTGTGTTCTGGTCGTGACAATCACAGGAGCCAAAGGAGGGTTCCTTACTCAAACCCTAACAAGCACAAATCAACAAATTGGAAAGGGGAATCGAACCTAAATGGAAATCCGAGCACAAACTAGTGATCACCTCAGTGAAGGGATCGTAAGGTATGTCAAAATTCCCACTTTGGTTCCATCTCAAATTTGGATGAACACATGAGATTTGAGATTTGAGTTTGCATGATCGTTATTTGGGTGAAATAGTAATGAAATCATGTCTAGGAGTAAACCCTAGTCATTAGTTTGTTGAATTAATGTTTAAACTATGAAATTCATGATCATCCACCATGTGTGTGTAGTGGGTTTTGTAGAAACAAGGTGAACACTAGAACCATGATGAGTAGATTAGTGTTATTTGAATTCTATGAGGTTAATTCTGATATTGAACTATAAATTAGATGATTGCCTTGTAAAAGATGTTAAAAATCTTGGTAAAAATAACAAGTTATGAACTTGATTATAAATATGTAAAATCATGCACATTAGGTGTTTGTTGAAATGCCTAAATGAGAACTAAGTGTTGATAATATGCCTAATTGAGTCTTGTGAACTTAATAGTGCAATCGTATGTGTTAATTGGTGATTTGACTTTTAAATAGTCAAACCGACCATTAATAAGATCGAATGGTAATTGTGATAGAAAACATGTAAGATGGAATAGTCATAATTAATGATGACTAATATAACCGTCTTACGAATTATGATGATAGTTTGACGCTTGACAAGCTAGGTAGAGGCTTGGAAAGGAAGCGGGTCAAATGAATCAAGCACGAGAAGAAAGGCGTATGCGGGATGCGAGGTAAGTATAGCTTACACTAGTCTTAGATTGTGTAATATTCCCTTAGCGTATAAATAACGAATGGAATAACTAAACGATTAAAATACGATGTTCCGTCGTGTAGGCGTACGGAACTAGATAATCAAAGATGAAAGAAACCATAATAATGGTTAAAAAGGAAGTAAATATATAATTCGGTCATATTATGACGAAAGTGGTAATGAAAGGTTTATAAGTAGAAATGACCGCACCGTGTTAACGGAGCGGGTCATGTAGTTGAGATGATAATAAATATCATCTCGAAAAGACAAACGGTCAATTCGGCCAAACGGGTCAAAAGGTGTAGACATCACCTTTTGACAATATTGACTAATGATCTTTTGTCGAGTTATATGCTTACAGGAATAGAAATCCAATGAATACTCGCATCGCTCTTTCTTAGCGATTAAAAAGCAAGGTATTTATAAATCGGGTCTACTTGTTGATCCGGGCCAGGTATGCATATTCATGTCGTAGTTTAAAATGCTATTTTGGTCGAATAAATGGGATAGAGAGCCTTTCGTAGTATAAAGAACATAATCGACCAAAACGCCCTTGTTGGCTTATTCGAGCAAACAACCTTTAAAAGTTGTTTGGAAACGAGTTCTATGATTAGGTAAATACTTAGAATAAATATAGAAGCATTCGAAAGCGTTTTTAGGCTTGAAAATGCTTAAATACCCGTAACGGGTCAAAATAAGTATCCGAGTAAAAAATGGGTTTAATTTGAGTAATTAAACCGGCGATTAAAATCTAATATGATAGGCAACATTAAGTTGAAGAAGTATATGTGACATAAGGGTCAAATAAACATGTTTGATGGTGAACTCGCAAACGGGTCAAAATTGGCAAAAAAGGGAAATAAGCCGAAAACTTAGAAGTCTTAAATTTTGTTAAGTCGAATGTCGGATTTTAACCTCATAAAATGGAGGATTAAATTACAGACGCGTAGGAAAAGGAATCGGGTAAAACGGATCAATAACGAAGAAGTTATGGCCGTTTCCGTAAAAACTAGCATGGCTGAACTAAGCTGCAGACCTGCTGATGCAGGGGCCACCGTAAATTACGGTGTCCACCGTAATTTACGGTGGAGTTGAAAAAGGCTACGGTGGATCCCTCCTGGTTTACGGTGGGGGCCTGTACTACCAGTGGCCACCGTAAATTACGGTGCCACCGTAATTTACGGTGGAGGTCAGGTTGAAAACTTTGTTTTGTTATCAATTGTTTCTCGAATTCGTTTAGACGCGTTTTAAGTCCCGTATGACTAAAGCATTTCATGTTTTTATGAAATGTAGGCACTTTGTGGATGCCGGAAGAAGATCAAGCTCAACGAAGAACCGAACACGATATAGATACACGTTTCCGCACATTGCCACGTTGTAAATTTTAAACAACGAACTCGATTAAGTTATGTTGAATAACTTATGATTTGTTAAAAGTTTTAATAAACCCGCATTTATATAATATGTATGGTCTTAACTACACATCTAATTGTGGCAATTTCATATAAACCGTAATTTAGTAACTAGGGTGTTACAAGTTGGTATCAGAGCCTTGGTTTAAGAGATTCAACTATGGTGGGGAGAACCATGCTTGGACTTAAACCTTACGCTCTTGATAAAGATTGGTGTTCGGTTCGAGGCTTGATCGTAAATCCGGTAAGTACATGTATGTTAATGGTTTAGTGTGCTAAAGTGTTGTAAACAACACATAGGGTTATCGTGTGATATACGTTACCCTAATTAAAATGATTGATATAGTTAATGAAAATACGCGCGTTGGCGCGTATAGAAAAAGCCTTGTATTACAATACGGGTGAATATTAAAGTTGATATAATTAACTCTTGTAAATGTTTCAGTTGAAGGACACTCGCATCTAAAGATAGCGGGAGTCTAACAATTTGTTGACTTGACGAGAGAACGGTCCAAAGTACGACAAGTAGAACATGCTCACCAAGGACCTAAATCGCGTAACGATCGCGAACAAGGCTAACGGCAAGAGAAGCCTGACAGGGCAAGCATTACCAGGTGCACATTTTTATAATTTTAATTGCACGAATACAAATATGCAACAAATACATAGAAACTGATAGTTGCATATGTAAATAGAAAACTTGGAAAAACCTGAATAGAACACCTATTCGGGATATTGTTTCCAAGAGAAATGAATAGAGGTGTTACTTACATGGGGCGTGACGTGAAAGTTATAAAAAGGTCATGTATGTCATGTGTTGATCGCCTACTCTGGCCAAGTAGGTAGTGAACACATGATACCATGAACTTTTCATAATGGACATGCTTACATCCGATGTAATAAGGACGGGGTAAGTGGGACAAACTAAAGGTACCCAAATGAATCAAATAAGCAAAATATGTGATCACAATGTAAACGCACAGCCGAGTGACGGAAGCGTATTACATTAAGATAATGAGCCCGAGTAAAGGGACAAAGATTAATATAAAATGACTAAATTATGCATTGGGAGGGGGTGTGCTAACACTCGAACCCGGAGAATGCAAACATATAAAATGATTGAATTATGCATTGGGAGGGGGTGTGCTAACACTCGAACCCGGAAAATGCAAATATATAAAATGACTAAAATATGCATTGGGAGGGGGTGTGCTAACACTCGAATCCGGAGAATGCAAACATATAAAATGACTAAATTATGCATTGGGAGGGGGTGTGCTAACACTCGAACCCGGAGAATGCAAACATATAAAATGACTAAGATATGCATTGGGAGGTAGTGTACTTACACTCGAACCCGAAGAATACAAAAATGACTCTTAAAGGGCCGATTTTGTAAAACCCCAAATTTGAGAACGGAATAGGAATATAAAAGCAAACGAAGTCATAATACATACCGTAAGGGTTGTAATAATAACGACTTCGGTAAAACACCCGGTTGGTAAGTAAGGAATTAAACACATGCGTAGACTGAGAAACAGGAACGCGAAATAGAAAGTCAGAAGACTCGGAATATGAGTCATGACTAAAAGATGACGAAAATTTTCGCAACCATAAATTTTGATGAAAATTACGTTCGACTAGTTAAAGGTCGAACGGGTTGAACAAAGAATGAAATTTGACGTTCGCCAGTGATGAAATCTCACATGAACGAGTTAAGCAAATTAAATAAATGATGATGTTTGCTAATGTAAGCAGGCGCGGGTTGAATAAGTAAAAGTGTGAGATATTAACTAACCTATGTAAAGGGGTTATGGGCGTTAAGAACGTTAAGATAAAAAGAACCCGGGTAATGGGTTGTATACAAGTATAAGTATGAACCGGGATACGGTAAGTGTAGAACAAACTGACGCGTAAATAACGTCAGAAGTCATGAAGTCGGAGGATTAGTCCGGAAATGGACGAATGAAGCCTTAGACTACGGTCAAGGTCAATAGAAGTTCAAAAGCGAAAAATAAACGATTCCAAACATAATAATAGATGCTTTGGGGCTATATATGTATATATATACATTTGAATATAGACAAGAATAGAAGATGATCTACGGGATCATCATAGCCTACGAGATTAAACACAGTGTTAAGGTTTATGGGACCTAAAAGACCCTCGAGTCATAAAGAGAAGGAAACGAGTTATTAATGTCCCACCCTAAAAAGGTGGAAAATTTAAAGAAATAGCCTATGATGCTAAGTGAAAAAAAAAAACCTACGGGTCAATAGTGCAAGGCAAGGGAACTAGCTATGATTCCCCGCGTAAAATGAGAATGGAAAAGAATAAATTATGGGTCTTAACATCAATAGGTGCAAGACAATATATTCGAAAGGAGGTATTTTCGAAAATGGAAGGTTGATAAAAATTAAACATGACGTGACACGATCACAGTCAAGAAATGCAACGTGAAGTGGAATCACATTATCACTAAACGAACGGTAAAAGTATATGGACTATAAGGTCTAGTTAGTGAAAACGGTTAAGGACATTAAAGTAATTTTGGTTGTTTATAAGCGGTGGATTCGGTATAACTAAACCGAATAAATAAATTTGAAAACAAAGGAAATTGTTGTTAAAAGTGAATGATTTCACTAAAGACCTTTAAATGGGTCAAAGTAACGGATCCATAAATAATTTGATAATATATGAAAGTGATGAATAACGCTAAGTAACTAAACTAGCGGAAATAACGAGATTACGTTATTTCGAATTGCACTATATCGTAAGAGGTACGTAGACAATTAATAGCCAAAAAAAGATGTTACCATACTTTTCTGGTAATACTAACAATTGGCTAAGAGTATATGTAATGTTTAAGGGATTTCTCGGCTCAAAATACATTGAGTTTAAACTCAATGAGTTATATCATAAAAGGTTTCGAGGACGAAACCTCTTTAAGGGGGGTAGACTTGTAACACCCCAAAAACGGGTTTGGTAATCAAACCACGTTAACATTAACGACGGGTAAAATACCGCTAGTGGTGAAAATGTACCCGGTAAATATTAGGACTTAAATAAATAAACCTAATATTAATTAAAAGGGGAAATAAATACTTTGAGAAAACAAAGTGTATAAAAAGCCCAAAATAACGGGACTTAAAATATAACGGGTTATAACTTCCCGAACACGTTAAAGTAACTAGGAATAATTAACCTAGTTAGAAGCATTTAATTAACTGACTAATGGTAAGTTATAACTTCATTTGATCAAAATAAAACATGAGGGGCTAATGTTGCCAAGTGGGAAACTTGCTTTAATAAAACAAGAGTTAAAACACCAAAACACACACTTAAAGTGTGTGTTCTGGTCGTGACAATCACAGGAGCCAAAGGAGGGTTCCTTACTCAAACCCTAACAAGCACAAATCAACAAATTGGAAAGGGGAATCGAACCTAAATGGAAATCCGAGCACAAACTAGTGATCACCTCAGTGAAGGGATCGTAAGGTATGTCAAAATTCCCACTTTGGTTCCATCTCAAATTTGGATGAACACATGAGATTTGAGATTTGAGTTTGCATGATCGTTATTTGGGTGAAATAGTAATGAAATCATGTCTAGGAGTAAACCCTAGTCATTAGTTTGTTGAATTAATGTTTAAACTATGAAATTCATGATCATCCACCATGTGTGTGTAGTGGGTTTTGTAGAAACAAGGTGAACACTAGAACCATGATGAGTAGATTAGTGTTATTTGAATTCTATGAGGTTAATTCTGATATTGAACTATAAATTAGATGATTGCCTTGTAAAAGATGTTAAAAATCTTGGTAAAAATAACAAGTTATGAACTTGATTATAAATATGTAAAATCATGCACATTAGGTGTTTGTTGAAATGCCTAAATGAGAACTAAGTGTTGATAATGTGCCTAATTGAGTCTTGTGAACTTAATAGTGCAATCGTATGTGTTAATTGGTGATTTGACTTTTAAATAGTCAAACCGACCATTAATAAGATCGAATGGTAATTGTGATAGAAAACATGTAAGATGGAATAGTCATAATTAATGATGACTAATATAACCGTCTTACGAATTATGATGATAGTTTGACGCTTGACAAGCTAGGTAGAGGCTTGGAAAGGAAGCGGGTCAAATGAATCAAGCACGAGAAGAAAGGCGTATGCGGGATGCGAGGTAAGTATAGCTTACACTAGTCTTAGATTGTGTAATATTCCCTTAGCGTATAAATAACGAATGGAATAACTAAACGATTAAAATACGATGTTCCGTCGTGTAGGCGTACGGAACTAGATAATCAAAGATGAAAGAAACCATAATAATGGTTAAAAAGGAAGTAAATAGATAATTCGGTCATATTATGACGAAAGTGGTAATGAAAGGTTTATAAGTAGAAATGACCGCACCGTGTTAACGGAGCGGGTCATGTAGTTGAGATGATAATAAATATCATCTCGAAAAGACAAACGGTCAATTCGGCCAAACGGGTCAAAAGGTGTAGACATCACCTTTTGACAATATTGACTAATGATCTTTTGTCGAGTTATATGCTTACAGGAATAGAAATCCAATGAATACTCGCATCGCTCTTTCTTAGCGATTAAAAAGCAAGGTATTTATAAATCGGGTCTACTTGTTGATCCGGGCCAGGTATGCATATTCATGTCGTAGTTTAAAATGCTATTTTGGTCGAATAAATGGGATAGAGAGCCTTTCGTAGTATAAAGAACATAATCGACCAAAACGCCCTTGTTGGCTTATTCGAGCAAACAACCTTTAAAAGTTGTTTGGAAACGAGTTCTATGATTAGGTAAATACTTAGAATAAATATAGAAGCATTCGAAAGCGTTTTTAGGCTTGAAAATGCTTAAATACCCGTAACGGGTCAAAATAAGTATCCGAGTAAAAAATGGGTTTAATTTGAGTAATTAAACCGGCGATTAAAATCTAATATGATAGGCAACATTAAGTTGAAGAAGTATATGTGACATAAGGGTCAAATAAACATGTTTGATGGTGAACTCGCAAACGGGTCAAAATTGGCAAAAAAGGGAAATAAGCCGAAAACTTAGAAGTCTTAAATTTTGTTAAGTCGAATGTCGGATTTTAACCTCATAAAATGGAGGATTAAATTACAGACGCGTAGGAAAAGGAATCGGGTAAAACGGATCAATAACGAAGAAGTTATGGCCGTTTCCGTAAAAACTAGCATGGCTGAACTAAGCTGCAGACCTGCTGATGCAGGGGCCACCGTAAATTACGGTGTCCACCGTAATTTACGGTGGAGTTGAAAAAGGCTACGGTGGATCCCTCCTGGTTTACGGTGGGGGCCTGTACTACCAGTGGCCACCGTAAATTACGGTGCCACCGTAATTTACGGTGGAGGTCAGGTTGAAAACTTTGTTTTGTTATCAATTGTTTCTCGAATTCGTTTAGACGCGTTTTAAGTCCCGTATGACTAAAGCATTTCATGTTTTTATGAAATGTAGGCACTTTGTGGATGTCGGAAGAAGATCAAGCTCAACGAAGAACCGAACACGATATAGATACACGTTTCCGCACATTGCCACGTTGTAAATTTTAAACAACGAACTCGATTAAGTTATGTTGAATAACTTATGATTTGTTAAAAGTTTTAATAAACCCGCATTTATATAATATGTATGGTCTTAACTACACATCTAATTGTGGCAATTTCATATAAAACCGTAATTTAGTAACTAGGGTGTTACAAAAATAGCATGTTTGCTCCCTGTGGTTTGATTGTTTGTTACTCGGATAGTCCCCTGCGTGGATAACAGTTAGTTTGCTCAGTTAAGTTAGTGTGAAATTACCAAATTACCCTTAGTATTAAAACATATTAAATAAAAATATAATTTATACTTCATCTTCCATTTCTATACACCCTCCCACCAATCATCTTTCCTCTTTCTCAAAACCCATCCGATCTATGAAAATTGTCACCCTCCCACCAATCATGGACTGTCACAGATGGCGTCCAATTCGGTTCACTAAAACCCATCCGATCTATGAAAATTGTCACAGCCACCGCCTATTTCTTTTTCTCTCTCGGGAACAAGTGAGATCTTTGCATTCACAGATTTGCTTTGCTGGTTGGAATTTGTGGCCGGCGGTGGTGACCGGAATTCTTTGCCGGCGATGGTTGAGGAGGTTGAAGGGGATGGGTAGGGGCGAGGTTGTTGATGGATTATGTTTTAGTTTTTATATATGTGTAGGTCCCACAATTTATATTCTTATTTAATATGTTTTAATACTAAGGGTAATTTAGTAATTTCATACTAACTTAACTGAGCAAACTAACTGTCATCCACGCAGGGGACTATCCGAGTAACAAACAATCAAACCACAGGGAGCAAACATGCTATTTTGAAAAGGTGGGGACTAAAGATGAAAAAATGGCAAACCACAGGGACCATCCGAGCAATTATAACCTTATAAAGAAGCAACAAACTTATGCATATCAAGGTTGTACAATTGGCTTTGGGAGATTTCCAAAAAAAATGGAATTTTTCTTTTTAACCCTAAGGTTTTAATCTTTCACAATTTAAGTTTAAAGTTTTAATCTTTGTTTCATTTTTAACCTTAAAGTTTTAATCTTTGACAATTTAAGTTTATAGTTTTAATCTTTGTTAATTTAACCCCTTTGATTAATTTTATTTTTCACTTCTAATTCAAAAGTTTTCATCTTATACAATTTAACCCCTTTGATTAATTTGATTTTTCACTTCTAATTCAAAAGTTTCCATCTTTTACGATTTAACCACTTTGATTTTTTTTACTTATTTGTTGTAATCTTGCCTTTGAGAGTTTTCCAAAAAAAAAAATGGTTATGCATATGGTTGTTGTAACCTTGGCTTTGAGGGTTTTAAAAAAAATGATTTTTTAACTTTTCACTCAAATGTATTTCATATGGTTATGCATATGATTGTCGTAACCTTGGCTTTGAGGGTTTTTTAAAAAAATGATTTTTTAACTTTTCACTCAAATGTATTTCATAAATTACCTTTAACGCAAAACTATTTGTTTTCTACTTTTAACATAAAACTTTTTATCTTTTGCAATCTATCCTCACAACTTTTTTTACTTTCAACTTTGGTCCTTTATAATTTTTATTTTCCGCAAATTTTTTCGCTTTATGCTTCGTTCAAAAATTTTGTGACTAAACACATCGAAACGTGCGTCTTTGGTTTAACGTTTTTATGTTTCGTTCTAAATTTTGCGAGTTAACACGACGCAACGTACATGTGTGGGTGAACGTTTTTACATCGTCTATTTTTTCCCGTTTGAAAGGTTCAACATAACATGCGCGTCCTAAATCGACTTAGTTATAACTAAAGAATCCCCGCCGCATTGCGGCGGGTCGTAATTCTAGTTAACTCTAATTAAAAAACTAATAAATTAAAAATGCCCTTATATTAACCCAATTTCTCTCTATACAAACCCACTTTCTCTCTCTACTGCATCTCTCTCTTTGTAGTTTGTACAACATCCACCACCACAACCTCCTTCCACCACCACCACTCTTCCTCTCTCTACATTACACTGCCGCTGTGTAAACCAATCGAACTCTTCTACTCGTTTTTTTAGACCTTAAGATCGAATAGAGAGAGAAAGAGTGTTCTTCCTCTCCAAACAAAAACCCCCAACCGTTTTGCAGCGGCACTGGTGTTTAAACCACCGGGTGATGATTGTGGTGTGGAACCCGCTTTGCGGGGTTGAATAGTAAACAGTGATGGAGCACAAAAGTTGCTTAATTAAAGAGGAAAAATATTGTTCTTGAATCATCTCATTTAGGTTTTAGGCATTCACAATTCATTGCCTATATTCCTTATTTGAACGATTTAGGTTTTCAGACTTCAAATAGCAGTATATTGATTGAGTTGTACCTCAAAACCACATGGAAGTTTAAACCACATGGAGATTTTAGCAATGTTGTATACATATTTGAAACATATAACTGAGAAAGACCTTGAATCTCTTGTGGTGGATTGTGATTGGGATTCCTTCGTATTTTACGGACTCTTGATGCTGCACCACTCCGGTGATGGTACGGTTGTAGGCGACGCCGGTGTAACCGATTTCGATTGCTTTAACAGCGAGTTTTAAGCATGTGGATTTGTTATTAGTGGAGGTTTGGTTTGGTGAATCGGTGTACGGGATGTTGAGATCAGAAAACGCCATTGTTGGTGGAGTTAGGGTTGCAGGTTTGAAGGTGGAGGAAGAGATGATTGCAGATAATTAGGTTTTGAAGGTGGAGTGAAGAAGATGAAGTGGGTGGGTCCCACATAAATCTCTAAATATTAAGCATCTCTTTTAAAATTTTAGTATTAATTTAACACTAAGGGTATTTTTGTAATTTCACATCCACTTAACACCAAAAACTAACCTCCATCCATGCCAGGGACTATCCGGGAACGAAAATTGAAAAGTTAGGGACTATAGAGGTAATTTTAGAAAGTTAGAGACTAAATGTGAAAAAATGCCAAACCACAAGTACTATCCGGGCATTTAACTCTTTTAATTAAAAACGTAATGTATGTTATAAGGGGACCCACCCATCCATACACTTCTTCTTCCTGACCAATCCACCCACCACCACCCCTTCTTCTTCCTAATCTAACCATATCATGTCGCCGCACACTATTCTACTTCATCCAGTTTGTACACAATGAGCCTAGATCTGAGAAAAATAGAAGATACAAGATGACTTTACCTTAACCAATCCAATCTCTTCACCATATGTCCACCTGCAACTTCAACTTCTCTTCGGTTAGGTTTTCCGGCAACAACTCCGACGATCAGGTGAGCTTCCCCATCGGACTGACGCAGCTCGATCCGGTCTGCAGCGTCAATAAGATTACGTATTGGTGACGATGTTCCGAAACGCTCGATCCGGTCTGTTTATGTAATGAATTATGTAATGAAAGTAAGGTTTTGTGATTTTAAAAATGGAGGCAGTGGATCGGTTTCTTTTGATTCAACGCATAAGTCAACAATTTTGAAATGGAGGGGTGGGGTTTTTGTCATCTTTTTGTGATTTTGAAAATAAAGGCATCGATTTTTCATCATTGTTGTATTTATTGAGAACAAATTATTTTGATTCAATGCATAATTCAAGGATTCTGATTTAACTTGAGAACAACAGTGGCCTGAGGTGGTGACCGGAGAAGTGATGGTGAAAGGTGGAAGGTGGAAGAGGTTGAAGATGGTGGTGGTTTTGGGTGGGTCTCATAAACAAGGTTGGAGAAGGGCAGATTGGGTGAGGGAGTTTGATGGGCCCTTTTGAATTTAACTTAAAAGTTTTATAGTTCTTTTAATGTTTTAATTTTTTTTATTAATAGTAAGGGTAATCTAGTCATTTTACATTCATTTAACTGATAAAACTAACCTTCATTCACTTCAGGGACTAGCCGAGTAACAAGTAGTCAAACCATAGGGAGCAAGAGTGTAATTTTAAAAAGTTGAGGACTAGAGGTGAAATTTTAACAAACCATAGGGACTATCCGGGCATTTTGCTCTAAAATAAAAATTCTTGTTGGTTGAAATTTCTTCTTTTATCTTCTTATAAAATTTTTTTTCTCATTTGAATTTTCCACTCCTCGTAATATGCAATATGTTTTAAAGATCAACAAAAGTCTGATTATCCGGGTAAACCCAATGGCAAAAGGTCATCCATGTCAGTGAACGCAAGTAACGCGTCCACACCATTTCAAAGAAAACCCACCGTACAAAGGCTCACTACTGTGGTATAAAACTCCTAACTCAATCTTAAGCAGTTTTGCTCGACAGCAGACTCAAACTTTTGACCTTCACGGCTGATGATCGTATGAACGCACTTATTCAATTAAAACTGAAGTTTTGCGCTAGTCTTAGATGACTTGAAACTTGAATTCTGCATCCAGTTTTGTCGTGTATGGCTTAAATTAATTTTATATGGTTAATAAAGCGACAGCTCTGAAATCAAAGTAAACTTCTAGAAACGAACTTTTATGAGGTATTTTATAAGGGAAACTATCAGCACATTCTTTTGTAGGTAAAAATGTTGTAAGAACAGAAAACACATTCTATATATCGTTGATGTTAACATTAGTTACAAAAAAAAAAAAAAAAAAAAAAAAAAAAGAACGTTGAGAGGCTAATGTTTTTAATTCAAACGAACATGTTGGTTTTTTGTTGAGAGGCTAATGTTTTCAATTCAAATGAACATGTTGGTTTTTTAACGGTAAACGAACATGTTGATAACCTATACATTCACGTTAAAAAGTTGTTATCTGACATTTTTAATACAAACTAATAAAAGGTTTAAATTTAATATATATGATTTTATAAGGGTGGACGGGGTGGAGTGGAGAATTGGTGCGGTGAGGTGAGCTGCAGCACGGGGAATGTGCCGCGGTCCCTGATTTGCCGCGCGGTGAAAGAGGTGAGCTGTGAACACTTGCTGCATGCGGGGAAGATGAGGGAGATGGGGTAGTGGTGGGCCCCACTCTCTTTCAGCCAATCATGCATTTTTTTTGTTTTGAGTAAATTTCCGTTTTGCTCCCTATGGTTTGGTCACTTTAATGGTTTTGCTCCAAACCTTTCAAAATAGCCATTTTACTCCCTGATCTATGAAACTTATCTCTATTTCACTCCCCGCCCCTAACACCATCCAATTCAACTGTTAAATCCTGGTCACATGCCCCTCACATGAGGGGCATTTTAGTCTTTTCCTATCCCATATAATTTCTTTGTCTCTCTTAACACTATCTTCTCCAACGTTCTCTCTCTAAACCCATTGTGCCCTAATACCTCACCACTGTGACCTGTGACCTGGCGTTAATCCCCCCCTCTCTCTCACTACCACCACTCCGGCAACCACCCAAACGCCTCACCACCACCGCTCTGGCCACCGATATTAGAACCACCCTCATGTTTTTTACCGGAAGTCTTCAACCCATGAAACCTTCCCACAGATCTGAAACCTCGCAGTCTCCACCGTCAATGAACATCTTCAAACAATGATTTAAACCCTAATTGCAACCTCCAATTCATCCTTCTCGTTCAACATTTTCGGTCCAACTTCAACCTTTGACTCTGTTCTTGCATTGTACGGCGATGCAATAACCGCTTCCAATAATCCGATGCACATCTTCGGATCTTCCTGCACTTCACGCATAGTCAAAGCCGAATTCGGACGACACCGTTTCAATGCCGCAATCGCTTCTTCTTCCAGATCCTTCCGTTCAAGCTCCTCACTGTCCTTATTCCTCACCAACACCTCACTAATCAGCACACGCTCATCATCATTCCGACTCACTGAGTGACTCTTACTCGACTGAGTCAACTCGCCGCCCTCCTCGTCAGCCTTCATCAACGCCAATGAAGCTGAGCATAGCAGCGGCAGTTGTTTTCTGGAGTGAAGAGTGTGAAAAGTGTGTGATAATTTAGGTGTAATTAGTTTGTTGATAAGTGGATGAGTGTTGATGGAGGATCTGAATTGAGTGAGTGAGTGTTTGGAATTGTTGATTGCTGAAGAGATGGAGTGGTGGTGTATAAGGAGGAATTGGGGGATTTTGACGGTGGAGGAACAGAAGTGGAATGATTTGTTTTCCGGTATTGTTTGAATCAGATGAATTGCAGTATGTGAAGAAACCCTAAATTGAAGTTATATGCAGGGGAGTGTAGTAGAGAGAGAGAAGGTGAGTGAAAATGAAATAGGGAAATTAATAAGTTTGAATGGGAAAAGACTAAAATGCCCCTCATGTGAGGGGCATGTGACCAGGATTTAACAGTCGAATTGGATGGCGTTAGGGGCGGGGAGTGAAATAGAGATAAGCTTCATAGAGCAGAGCAGGGAGTAAAATGACTATTTTGAAAGGTTTGGGGCAAAACCGTTAAAGTGACCAAACCACAAGGAGCAAAACGAAAGTTTACTCTTTTGTTTTTTTAAATGGTTTCTATGAAACCACCCCTTATCTTTTTTGAGCAAGATTGGTGTATGAGATGAGAATTGACATGACACATCATGATTGGGTGGGTGAAAATTTTCCCCCATCTCATAAAGGGTGCACCCCCTTCAGCCTAAGGTTGTATCTAATTATTTTTATGGCAAACTATTTTTTTATTTGGTTAAAATTTTAATTAATTTTTTAAACGTGGGTATCTGATTATTTTTAATTACAAACTAAAAAATAAATTTAAATTTAGGGTAATAATCAAAATATATTTAAAATTTTATAAATTTTTATTTTTTTTATTATTATCTTCCTTTGAAAAAACCAAGACAAATCCATTCAAAACCAACATATCCTAGCAAGATGTTGGGAACAATACATTAAACTGTCAAAATATAAGGCTTGGTCTATTCGCACACGCCGGTTGTCTTTTTACACATCCAAAGCGCCTCGCTATGGCCAAAGCGGGGCGCTTTGGCCATAGCGAGGCGCTTTGGATGTGCATTTTTAAACAGATTGGTTGGGGTTGATTTGGGGTTGTTGTGGGTTAGTTTGGTAGGGATTTTTGGTTGAATTAGTTTGATAGAGATTTTTGGAGGAAAAAATTTTATTTTAGTTTTATTACATATAATTCATAGTTGTTTTATAATTACGTCATTACGTCATTATTTTTATAGAACGTGTATAATATAAGTTCTTAACGTTGTTTATTTTGTTAAATTAAACGAACACGTTAAATAAAATGTACAGAAAGCCATAAGAATTAAACGTAAACAATCTAGAACCAACGTGATGTAAATAGAAGATTAACTGCAATATATATATATATATATATATATATATATATATATATATATATATATATATATATATATATATATATATATATATATATATATCAGTTTGTACATACAATACACAACAAAAAGGTACAACTGAGTACATAATACATAATAAAACACTAAACAAACAAAGTAATGTACTAATCCTCGTGCGGTGGGGACGGTGGGAGGGGTAGTGGAGGCAACCCAGCGAGCTCTCGTAGATCGACGAGCGTCTGGACGATCCAGTCAATGCGTGCGCCCTGATGTCTGAGGCGCCGGTCGAAGTCCCGAGCCACCTCACGCGCTGCCGGAGGCAGGTCAACGTAAACGTGCTGTGGGTACTGTGGCGGCTCAGGAGCTGGCTGAACAGGTGGTACCGGGATCTGCTCGACGTGCTCCTCCTGCGCCGGATCCTCGAATATAGGCTGAGCCTGAGCCTGAGCCTGAGCCTGATCCTCAGGCTGCTCGATGCCCAGAGCCTGTAGCTGAGCCTGCCGAGCGGCCTGCTGAACATCAGGAGGGGCTAACAATCCAGGTCTCACCTCAATAACAACCGGGATGACCTCCGGCAACACCTCCGGCTGCCAAATCAGCCCGTCAGCACCCCTGAACCTCAGACCGACATCAAAGGTACGGGTGATCTGCATAGCGGATACTGACGCGCGGCCCAACCTGGATGACGGGACCGGATCGGACAGCAGCGGATCATGCTCGGGCACGATCCCTATTGAGCGTGCAATGGCGGTGATAAATGAGCCAGTGTGAAGAAACCCGCGGAGCTGCCGGTGGTATGCAATAGAAAAGTAATCTGCCAGGCTGGCAGCTAGATCGCAGGGCTGGCGGCGTAGTAGGCAGTATAGAAAGAAAAGGTCACTGAGGTTGACCTTCTCCTTGCTGGAACCCCGCGGCACGATAGTCGACGCGATAACATGGTGCAGGTATCGGTACAAGGGGTCTCTAATGGTGGTGGCCTTTTGCTAGGATTTCCCAAAGGGAGCCCTGGAAATGGCCCTCTAGAAACGGATAAGCGTCTGCCTGTCCATCATCGTAACCGCCTGCGTATATAAATCAGTATCAAGCTCAGGCTCAGTGTACAAACCTGTATGGACAGCAAACTCCCGCACACTCATCTCAAACTCCTGACCGGCGAGACGGAATGTAACCTCGTGGACTGGAAAAGCAGGGTCCTCCACGTAATCCGCCGGATGCGGCGCGTATGTAAACGTGGAAAGAAACTCGACCGTAAGCTCAGGGTACGAGTCCTCCATCGCTAACTCAAATAGGCGCGACCAAGGAGTATCTAGCCCAACTATATCACGCGCCCGCTCGACCTCCCCCACGGTACTCAGCAGCTCCCAATCTATCCCTACATGCTCCCCAATCTCTATGGTGCGCAACCTAGCGCATCTCCCCCTCGCCCGTGACCCCATCGGAAACTGAAGATTCGGACATGCCGGCTCCTCCTCGTCCCCCACCTCTCCCTCAGCCTCCATATGCTCAATCTCCTCATCGGATAAATCCATCCCTGCACGTTGATCAAATAATAATATTAATTAAACAAATAATATTAAATAAATAATAATATTAAATAAATAATAATATTAAATAAATAATAATATAAAATAAATAATAATATTAAATAAATAATAATATTAAACAAATAATATTAGATAAATAATAATATTAAACAAATATAAATAAACAAATAATAATATTAAATAAATAATAATATTAAATAAATAATAATATTAAACAAATAATATTAAATAAATATTAATATTAAATAAATAATATTAAACAAATAATATTAAATAAATAATAATATTAAACAAATAATATTAAATAAATAATAATATTAAACAAATAATAATATTAAATAAATAATATTAAATAAATAATAATATTAAATAAATAATAATATTAAACAAATATTAATAAACAAATAATAATATTAAACAAATATTAATAAACAATTAATAATAATTAAATAAATAATAATAATTAAACAAATATTAATAAACAATTAATATTAAACAAATAATAATTATTAAACAAATATTAATAAACAATTAATATTAAACAAATAATAATTATTAAACAAATATTAATAAACAATTAATAATAATTAAACAAATAACAAAAAAAAATTAAACATGAACCAAAGCGCCCGGCTTTGGCCTCGGCGCGGCGCTTTGGTTCTTCATTCTGAAGAACAGAACCCAAACAGCAGGAGATTAAGGCCAAAATCAACAACAATCAACAATCAACAATCAACATGTGTGAAAGCAAAGATTAAGGGTTTTACCTCGCACCTGTTAGCGGTTGAAAAGCTCGAAAAATCTCCGAAAATGGCTCGAGTGTGTGAGATCGCACCTTAGTGTGTGTTTTTTGTGTTTGGGTGAAGTGGGGGAGAAGACGCCCCGCTTCAGTGTATAACGAGGGACCAAAGCGCCCCGCTATGGCCATAGCGCGGCGCTTTGGACCCAAAACGCTGCGTTATGGCCACAGCGGGGCGTTTTGGGCATTTTTTAAATTTTTTAAAATTGTTTTTAATTCACAAACGCGTCGATAAATAGTCTAATTTTTCCGTTTTTTCCATTATACATCATTTTTTAATATATATGGACTATACTGCAAGTTCCGGATCAAATCGGTTACGTGTGATGTCTTATTCCGTTATCTCGTATCATTTAGGTTTGAAAGCACAAGTACTCCTGTGAGAAGTGTATCAGCCGCCTACCGTACATGAACATGACGTATTTTTTCATTAATTGTAGTATTATGATGTATATTGTCATTTCGGGTCGTACAAGTGCGTATTGAATCTGATTGGGTCGTGTCGGTGACATTCGGTTTTTAACGTGATGTAACGCGTATATTGAACAAACACAAACGTGATTATTATTAAACACATTTAAGATACATCGTGAACATATGGGGTTACATTAAGGTCAGGGGCACGATACGTAAGCATTTCGTACGTGTTGATCTGATCCCTGTATAATGTATGCCAGGCTGCTGCGCGCTCTGTTCTGTTCGCTGTCCAGAGTAGGTTTGGGGGAGGCATTGGATAACAACCTCCAAGCTCTACATGTATGAAATGCCCATTGTCGACGAACACAACCGCAACTACCAGGTGAGGTTCCTCAGCTTCGTTTGGCCCGCCCAGCAGAGGGAAAATTGTATCGCTCCCACGAATGTCGAAGGTGTGAACAATCACACCGTATCGTTGGGCAATAAGAAACCCCGTCTCAGGCATCGACATGTAATTTTCGATACCTGCTCGTCCCACCCCCTTGAAATCGATCCGTTTAACCAGCGCATCATACTGTCCTATGTTTTCCGGATCGAAAACCTGCCTCCAAAGCGATTCGTTCATACGTAACTCCTTTAGAAGTTGTTCCCGGATCTTCAAATATGAATTTTGTTTCACTCCTAACCCAACAGCCACCGATCGAAATCCACAATGACCATCTGGTTTCACGTCCTTTATTCTAACGATGTATGGATGGATCACTTTGGGAATCTGAGATGCGTAGTTGCGGATCGCTATATCCGTCTTAGGACCGAGCTTGATATTCGGGAAATCAGGGTGTAGGTTGAGCGGTTTGGTATTCTTTTCTCTTCTAGAATCTTCGGCTGATATGTACGAGCTGTGACGGGGAAGATCGTCTGAGGCATCGACCCAAGTTTCTTCTGACGGAATGTAAGAGCTTTGTCTAGCGGTTTCAACCTTTCTTTCTTCCTGCGTTTTCAATGTCGGGCGACCACGAGTTTTCTTCAGAACAGCAGGAGGTTTTTTGTTATTGTTCCCTGGATTGAGGATTTGCTGAAACTTTTCAAAGAAGCTCCTTTTCACTTGAGGGGGTGTTGGATCGATCTGTTTTTTCAATTTTTCAAATTCCGCGTCTACATCGATATCCTCTATGTTATTCCTTGCAGGCTTGAAGTCAAGCTTCTTCCAAAACACGTCTATGTGTGTGATCCGGATTTGCTGACCTGTGGATGAAAACAAATTAGGTGGCAAAATCATAACGAGAAAGGTCAAAAATATTAATTACCTTTATTTTCCAACTTTTCCAAACGACAGGCACATGGCAAACCACAGCTGGTAAAAAGTTGGTAACCACAGCTTGCACCGTAGGCTCTCAACCCGTCTTCCTTACGTTTTAGTTCCATACTCAAAAGCTCAATCGCATATATTGAAACCTTTCTGAGAATATATGCAAGCATGGGCTGCTTCTTGTGGTGCGTCATCACTTTTCGGAGGCTTGTTTCAAAGCTACTTCTAATCTCGGCGTATTGTCTATCAACAACATGATCAACATACAGTACAAGTTTATCCAGTGTGTTGCGATGACTTGGAAAGTGACTTTTTAATGTTGCATGCATGCCCTCAACCCTGTTGGTCGTAGTTTGGTGAAAGTTGATAGTTTGATTAATCCAGCAAGATACAAACTTTTCACGGAACGGATCCAACCAGGATTTCTTCAAATAATCAAAAACCTCTACAATTAAAAAACATAAATAGTCAGTTTTTGTTATTATATAAAATTTGAACATAATTATGTAAGAAATACTCACGTTCACGACTTCACGGTCAGCTTCTTTCAACTGTGCTTCAAGGTTTTCCAAGTTATACCTGTATATTTCCTCGCTCGTAGACTCGCACAATGTCCAAAATGTACGTACGAATTCTTTCCACTCCTTGTCAGAGAATTTCTTCTTGTTGTTCTTATTAATATTTTGTTGAATATGGAACCGACAAAGATACTTATGCGCTTTTGGAAAAACTTGTTCACACGCGTTCATTAGCGCAAAATCCCTGTCTGTTAAAATCACGCGCGGTTCCATACATCCTGCCGGCATAGACTTGATCCTCTGCAACACCCATAGGTAGTTCTCTGACTTCTCAGCGGAAATTACCGCACAAGCAGCCGTAAACGATTTGTTTGTCGACGTCATGCCTACGACCTGAACAAATGGCAGGTTGTACATGTTCGTTTTGTATGTGGCGTCAATCAATAGCACATGCGGGAAGGCACACCACATAGTGAATGATTTTTCGTGAACAAAGAAGACGTCTTCAACTTCGTTCGATATCTCATTCGTGCGCATGTAATAAGTGTAATTTTTTTCGATAAGAATGTTTTCAAGTTTTTGCATCGGAGACTTACCGACATTTTTTTCGGCGTTGATCTTCTGAACAACGTTGTGTATATCTTTCGGAATAAGCTTTCTAGCCGGATTGTTTTTTGTCAGCGTTCGCCAGATACTTTGGTTGGGAATATCTTGCTCTGCCAACTCCTTAACCAGTTTTTTGTCCTCCGAAGAAAGCCTTCTCGCATACGCGTGACCCTCGAAGTTTTCAATAGGAGTGTGGTTATGCTTCGCCTTCGTCACCTCGATCCTCCAAACACTTCCGGATGATTCCGAAAACCCGATCATCTCGAACGGGCAACCTATTTTCTTGCTACCCGTTTTCCTCTGTGTAGCTATACTCTTATGCTCCCCACCAAAAGTACATTGAAACCAAATCTTGTAATTCTCTCCTTTTTTATTCGACCTCTTAGTCACAATGAGGTAACCATTGTCTTTTGCCGTGTCTTGTACCCAACGCACCAACTCTTTACGTGACGAAAAGGTCTGCGTTGTATCAAACGAAAATCTAACCGGGTAACAACCTTCCTCGTCAACAGACACATCCTCCAGCTCACCATCGTCACCGAGGTTCGAATACACTTGATGTTCAAAGCTCTGTTCACAACCGTAACTCTGCTTTGGATAACACTCCTGCTGTACAAAGCTTTGCTCGCCACCGTAACCGAAATTCGAATAACCTTGTAAGCTCTGTTGACAACCGTAACTATCGTTTGGATAACACTCCTGCTGTACAAAGCTAAAGTCGCCACCGTAACCGAAATTCGAATTACCTTGTTGTGCGTAAGGGTCCTCCACAGGGGTATTCAAATCCAGCTGCACCGTGTTATCACGATAACGAATGCCAGATACAACCTCTGTTTCCCTCAAGTTGGACGACACCGGTTTCTCAAACGAGTCAGAAATAGCGGTCCCCTCGTAAGAATCAGGAACAACTGACTCGTCAGAATATTGACCGAAAAGATAGTTACTTAACCACGACATCGTTTTTTCAAAAAATGTAACTAATAGAGCAAAGAAGATCGACAAAAAACAATCCGAATTATGAATGTCGAGTCTGGCCAGGGATTTAAAGGCAGCATTTGGGGTCGAAGCGCCGCGCTATGGCCAAAGCGCGGCGCTTAGGGTTCACGGGGTGACTGAAACCTCGTATCACCTTTATGTCTGTCAGTCAGTCAGTCATTCGAAACCTCGTATCAACTTTTGTCGCCCTAAGCGCCCCGCTTTGGCCATAGCGAGGCGCTTAGGGGTGTGAAAATTATTTTAGCCGTGTGTAATTAGCATGACCCAAATATAATTCACTTTTTAAAGGTTGTTACATCACTCCCTCGGTAGTGAGGTGGGATATGGGTCAAGGGGGCATGCCGTCCTATGACGCCTTCGCACACCATACGCACTATATGCGTCTGCATGGCCTTCCTTGTCATTTATTTAGCATTAGGTTTATTTAATTATATCTTAATGTTTACCGGGTTAGTTTTTATCACTAACGGTATTTTACTCGCTTTTTGATATTAACATGGTTTAATTACAAACCCGTTTTTGGGGTGTTACACCGATGACAACCATCAATTGATCTTTTTTTTTTGAACGGTGACTTTCTTTTTGAGTGACCCAATGTCACACCGCCTTAACGGCGGCCTAGCCAAGATCTGCCCAGACTACGTTGTCTTAACCGGGCCCACGCTGGGTTGGTCAGATTTGGTTACGGCGTTCCCCTGGAAACCGTACTGCCTCCACACGAGATGTCTCGCTGAAGTAACAACCGGATGAAAACCTGGGTGCGGCTTAGGATCGAACCCCCCTTGATGGGTTTGCACCGTCATTTCCTAATATTCACCCCAATATGACACAAGTAAGAATTGAACTTGAGTCTCTATTGAAAAACCCAAGTCTCCTACCACTAGGCCACAAGTGGTTGATGATCAATTCATCTTGTGATCTAAAAACTTATGATATGTCTAGATCATTATTAGTAAATAGCCACTTATACATACGATCATATCTCTATACTAATAAATAAAAATAGACGTACACATGGTTGATTTCTAGAGCATCTATCTAGGATTTTGACACTTGTCAACTCCACATTATTCTCACTTTTTTATAATTTATGGTAAAAAGCTAGAAATCAATTTTTTATATAGTTCTCAATAGCAAACTAATGTATCGATATTTATAGCATCTTTAAAATTTTTGTTAGAATTATTAGTAACATGTTTGACATTATTTAAAAAACCACCATTAAATCTAACATTTTATTCTCTTCAATTTGAGTATAGTTTTGCTATACCTTAAAAAACAACAAAATAAGTCATGTGATGCGTATAATATACGTAATTATGTATATGTTTAATTATCATATAAGTTTCGTAATAATATGTATAAGTTACTTAATTAGGTATGTATATAATTATAGCATAAGTTGCGTAATTATCGGTATAGGTTGATTAATTATCATTCATTAGAAGTTGCGTGATTATGAAGTATGAACAGTTTTAATTTTCACATTATATATGCAGGGCCGGCCCTGAAGGTGGGCGGGGAGGACCACCGGCCAGGGCCCGTTTAATCCGAGGGCACGTTTAAAAAAAATCCTACTTATATATGTATATAAAATATCATCAAACCCAAAGTATATCAAAATAAGGATATGGCTCAACTGGTTTTGAGCGTTTACTGCATATGGGTGGAGCACAGGTTCGACCCCATTGCTCTGCTTTTTTTCTTTCTGACTTACCATATATGCTTCTTTTATAAAAGGAATTCGATCGATCTTTGCTAACTTTTAAAAATAAACCAAAATACTCCATCTTCCATGGCAAGACTTTTTAGCACAGAAAAGGCAAAAAAAATATTTTTATCATTTTATTATGTAACTACAAAAATGAGATTTTTTTCTTTCTGACTTACCATATATGCTTCTTTTATAAAAGGAATTCGATCGATCTTTGCTAACTTTTAAAAATAAACCAAAATACTCCATCTTCCATGGCAAGACTTTTTAGCACAGAAAAGGCAAAAAAAATATTTTTATCATTTTATTATGTAACTACAAAAATGAGATTTTTTTCTTTCTGACTTACCATATATGCTTCTTTTATAAAAGGAATTCGATCGATCTTTGCTAACTTTTAAAAATAAACCAAAATACTCCATCTTCCATGACAAGACTTTTTAGCACAGAAAAGGCAAAAAAAAAAAAAATATTTTTATCATTTTATTATGTAACTACAAAAATGAGTACTGCTTGTGTTCGAGATCACTAGTTTATGTGAAGTAAATTAATTTTTTAAAGAGAGCTTCTATCGGTTAGCTATTAGTCTATTATAACATATTATTCACTTATTCGAATACTATGATTTTTATCATTTTGGTAATTGCAAATTTTATCGATATAACTTTAATCGTTGTTTAAAGAAAATACTTCACATTATCTATTTCATTAAGGCCTTAGAGGCACGTTTTTCCGAGCTTGAACAAGACACCTGAATTGTCAGAGCAGACCCTGTATATATGCTACCCATGTAATACAGGGGATGCTAACCTAGTATATATATTATTTTTAAATAAGTTATTATGGATGTTTTAAGATAATATATATATATATATATATATATATATATATATATATATATATATATATATATTTTAGATTTCCAAATTGCTTTTATCATATGTTCACCGATCATCGTCACCTAACCTCATTATCATCTCCTCGTTTGTTTTCATTTTATTTTATTTCAACGACAAGGTAACATGCATGGGCAGTAACAAAAGAGAGAGGGAAAAAAACATCTAACATCATGGGAACTAGAACTATACCACATATTAACTTTTTTAGTTTCTAATTACAAAAGTTTTATTATAAGAGGACCCGGGGTGGTAGCGTGATGGCATAGTTTCACGAGTGAAACTTTGTGGAACACCGTCGCCACCCAAAGTTTCACCCACAAAATTTTATAACGCGTGAACTACATAACGCGTTGTAAACTTCAAAAGTCCAACTGTTGCCCACCCTTTTTGACCATTTTTTGGAACTTTGTGTATTGAGGAGTTGTACTCTAGTGCTAAGGAGTTGTACATTGATGTAATAAAAATAAAAAGGTTGTGAAAGGTTGTGAGTGATGACCATTTCCACTAAAAAAGGTTGTGAGTGATGGAAATAATGGTTGATGACATAGCAGAACCTGATTGGATGTTGTGAGTGATGGAATTGGGTGTGAGTTATCCCACCCTACCCCCTAAGAAAGTACAGCACAAACTCTTCATTCTTATGATGCACCAACTCATAAACAAGCAATTAGAAGGTGCCATGCCATGATCACATGGTGGAATGTAATACAAAAAGGATAAGGTCAAATGAGCACACACCAATCTATGCTTCTTTTTTCACAACTTTGTCGCACCGACTCTAACTAGCGATGGGCAAATCGGGTTTTTTTATACCCGGAACCGGTTCCTAACCGTACCCGGTTCTTGACTGAGTTTGAATGGAACCGATTCTTGTAGGAACCGGTTCCAGTTCCTACCCGGTTTTAAACCAAAAATACCGGAACCGATTCTAACCGATTTTGGGTAGAGTGTAACCGGTTCCTCGGCCGGTTCCTTCAGTTAACTTACAGAAAAGCTGCAAAACACCTGTCGGAATCGATTCCAACGGCTATAATGCCGTTAGGAATAAATGGATTGAAATGGTTACCAAAGTGAAACCACAGGGACTGAAATGGTTACGAAAGTGAAACCATAGGGACTGAAATCGCAATTTTTAAACTAATGGACTGAAATAGTGATTTTTGACAAAGCACAGGGACGAAAACAGTAATTAACTCATATAAAAACATAACAATATACTATATATAGTTTGCTAAAATTAATTATGATATGATCCGGTTCAATGAGTATGATTGGTAAACCAATAGTATAGTTGGTTCAATGGATATTTTTTTCAACTAAAAGTTTTAGGATTAGGTGAATAATGTACATGTACCACTGCATGATGTACATATGACAACAACTTTGTTGTTCTTAATTTGAGAAGGAAATACCTAATGATTGAAGAAACATTTGTGTAATAGTTGACCTAATTCCAGAATAATACAAGCCTGACCTGTTTCAGCCACTCCATATTCAACTGAAAAGACCAAACACACCCTATACATTTTTATTTATAGGATGTTATCCTATAATAAAGGGTCATTAAACTTTAAATAATCATGTTTATTCATAATAATTAGAAGTCATAACACAACCCCTCCATTGTGTATAAGTATTAGCCAAACTTCTACAAGACTACACTAGTCTTGGGCTCGAACCATATAACCAAATCACAAAAATGGCTCACTCACCAAACATGACCATGATGTTCATAGCTCTCCTGGCTCAAACCACCCTTTGCTTCGCTAAGATCACCAATGGAGGTTACCTCTATCCGCAATTCTATGATCGGTCTTGCCCACAAGTCACCAACATAGTTCGCTCCATTGTTGCAAAAGCCGTTGCACAAGACCCACGCATGGCTGCGTCATTGCTTAGACTCCATTTCCATGATTGCTTCGTTAAGGTTCGTGAACTACAATCTCTTCAAACTTCATTTTTTAATCATTTTGAGCTTATATATTCATGTTATTTGAAATGATCATATGTTATTTATCTAGGGATGTGATGCATCAATATTGTTAGACAGTGGCGGCGCCAGGAATGTAATTAGCGAGAAAGGTTCCATTCCCAATAGCAACTCGGCTCGTGGATTTGAAGTCATTGATGAGATCAAAGCTGCACTGGAGACGGCCTGTCCACAGACCGTCTCCTGTGCAGATATCCTGGCTCTAGCAGCTAGAGACTCTACAGTTTTGGTACCGTAACCTAGCAATCTTAAAAAATATTAATATATCATACACACACTATACTTTATCAACCAAAAAAGTTGACTAAAGGTTTATCTTGTATACACAGAGTGGCGGACCGAGTTGGGAAGTCCCGGTTGGAAGAAGAGACTCACTAGGTGCAAGCTTGCATGGATCTAACCACAACATTCCCGCTCCAAACAACACTTTCCAAACCATCCTCACCAAGTTCAAGATCCAAGGTCTTGATATCGTCGATCTTGTAGCGCTTTCAGGAAGTCACACTATTGGAAATGCTAGGTGCACCAGCTTCAAGCAAAGGCTATATGAAAAAACCGGCAATGAGCATACCGATAAACTGTTTGCAGCACAGTTGCGCATGAACTGCCCGCAATCAGGTGGTGACCAGAACCTGTTTTTTCTGGACAATGTGACCCCTATGAAGTTTGATAACGGGTACTACAAGAACTTGATGGAGTCAAAGGGGGTTTTGAGTTCGGATCAAATCTTGTTTAAGGAAAACCAGGAATCTATGGAGCTTGTGAAAGAATATGCTGCAAATCAAGACATGTTTTTTCAACAGTTTGCGAAATCAATGGTTAAGATGGGGAATATTAGTCCATTGACAGGATTCAGAGGACAGATCAGAAGAAGTTGTAGGAATGTCGACGGTTAAAATTCGTGTTTTACTTGTTTAAATGGAGGGAACTTTTTATATTCTGTTTATATAGTTGGATCCTATTATGGATCAATAAAATACTGAAGTTACGTTACATAGAAACGAATATCATGTAATATCTTCATCATTGCTATATAAAGTTTTTGTTGGTTATTTTTATTTGATTTGTCTGTAAGACATACTACCATGATGTTAATAAAAAGGACAAAAAAGCAAAAATGAAATGTGGCTGCTGGGATTCGAGCCCAGGTCTCCACGGCCACAACGTGGAATTCTTACCACTAAACTACAGCCACATTGGTGTTATGTTTTTGCCACAAAGTAATAATTTGTAAAACATAAAGTTGGGATTAAGATTATTAAACAGCTGCCTGTCATGTATATTTAACTTTTGAAACCAACCAAATCGATGAAACCGAAATAAGTCTGCCAGTTTGAGATTTACAACGGTCCGGTTTTGACAGTTTATCGATCCAACCAACGGTTTGAAACTCGAAAGCAGTTATGTAAACTGAACCATCCGTTTAACTTTTATTTTATTTATTTAATTATGGAAATACGTCGTTATGTCATTTCCATTAAGCGTAGTTAGCGCTTGAGAATGATCGAATAAGTTCATTAACAAGATTGATCGAATAAGATCATTAACAAGGTCACGGGTCGAAATTATACATGGCAGTAGAACAAGAACCTATATCAAGATCACTGATGAAATACATATCATGTTTGTTCAGCTCTGTAGAATGAGTTTATATTTGATTCCAAAATCTAAACTTATAACTAATTAAAACAAAGTACAAACGACGCTTACAACCATAAATCCAGGAAACAAAAAAATCTTGACAAATTACACAATATAATCATCAACTCAAGACACATAAAGGCAGTCTTTTTCATTCAGAGTCTGAATCCTGACTTGCAGAAAACCGAACCGTCCTGCGTCTACTTTCATCATATTCAGCTTCTTCATCATCTTCCTTTTTCTTCTCATCAATTATACCTGCACAACAAATAAGATAGATAATCAACAAAACACCAAAACCAGTCAAAAGTAAACTTGGAGAAAAATATGTTAACCTTTCTTTATCAACAAAGCTTCTAGCCTCCCGGTGGAAAAATCGTCTTTTCCTCCAAGATCTTGAAACCCGACGAGCCTATCTCCTGCAATTCCTTTTCTGAAAACAATAATTGACCTTTAGACCACATTGGAAAATCAATACTCAAAACTAATAGTATCATTGTAATTCTGACCTGAATAATATGACACATGGCAGTGTTTTGATTCCTAGTTTGGTGACAAAGAATGGGGAATTCTGCACGACAGTTGAAAACCGTAAAACCATACTGCAAGTTAAGTTACGTATACGCAAAATAAAACTTTAATGCAGAAATAGACCTCTGCGTCTATTTTTATAAACTTGGCATCTAGATGGTTTGGTGCAAGAGCCTTTAAATGCTTGTCCATTATCCTACAAGATATATAAACATTATTGTCATGAAAAAAAAAATCATAAAGTATAAATTTTTATTGTGTGACAACTTCTAGGGACATATCCAAGATTGAATATGATTATTTTGGTAATTGTATAAAACAGTAAAATATACTTACTTGCAGCGATAGAACTCGCGATGATAGAAGTGACAAATCACCTTTTCGCTATTGGTGACTTCACCCAAAAAGTCTCCTTCGGTTATCTCTCTGTACTCCCCGTGTCCTTTTTTAGTCAAAGATTGTCTCTTCTCAGCTTCTCTCTTTTGCAATCAAAGATCAAAACATAAACAACATTATTTTTAATTTCAATCGATGTTCGCAACTGGTGGGCCCGTGAGTTTTCCCTAACGGGTTGTCATGATTTAAAAAAAGAGTCAAATTACAACCTTAAGAGCTGCAATCCTATCCGCGTGTAACTTTTCCAGCTCGGGGTCCTGCGTCATTTAAGTAGATAAAAATGAAATTTATGATGAAGAAACATACAAAGTACAACGAATAATTAATGTAACACTTACATCCATCAACTCATCTAGATCAACTTCCTCATTAATCGAGGACGATGCTTGTGCTTTTTCTTGAGCTAATAATTCCTATAACAATAACATAGATAATTAAAATATTCTTAACAAAGATAAAAATACAAACTATTAAATTGATAATTATCAAAAAAATAAAAATAAGTTCTAAATAATTCATCCTTAATCTGTTCTAACATTGATCAAAATCATAAACTGAGCAAAACCCTAACAGATATTACAATTAATTCTAAAAATAAAACCAAAATCAAAAATTGATTACAAACCCTAATCCAATAAGTTAAGAAATTAAAGATAGATACCTTCTGATAATCACGAGCAGCTGCAGCCATAACATTTCCATATGCTAAAGTTTGCAGAGTCGATTTCACTGAATCCGGATTCATGTTTACTTCTTCTATCTGTAGAAACCCTAAATTTTAATTTTAATTTCAATAATAATGTTAACGATCTCCAAAAGAAAATAAAAAGATTATGCAGGTATTATTGTGACAAGAAAGAGATGATAAAATTACAGAATAATGAAATGAATTTTAAGTATAATCTTACCGGGGATCTCAGATTTGGAGTGACTGAAAATCGAATGAAAACAATCCTGTGAATTTGGTTCTTCTTTTCTCTAAGCCCCTGTACTATTTGAATATGGCATGTCGTATCCAAACATTTGAATATAACAAAGAGTAAAATGGCAAAATGGTCCCTAAGTTTAGACCAGTCCAAAAATAAAACATTTTGTATTTGGGTTCCTATGGTTTCATTTTTGTTGTCATTTTCATCTAATTGGCAAACTGGGTTGGAATTTTCTGTTAACTTCTAACTTTTTTGTCGTTTTCCTCATTTAATTAAGAAATATTATGGCATAAAATGAAGATTTTACACTTCATTTAAATGAGGAAAAGGACAAAAAGAGAAGAGGTTAACAGAAAATTCTAACCCAGTTTGCCAATTAGATGAAAATGACAACAAAAATGAAACCTCAGGGACCCAGATACAAAAGGTTTATTTTTTGGACTGAAATGACAAAAGTAGCCTAACTCAGGGACCATTTTGGCATTTCGCTGTGTAACAAATTTCGGATTTTGCTAACTGGATTATGATGCAGGGGTGTTTATATTTTGAAGTTGTTTAAATGAATATGAATCTGTTCATTTAGTTGTTTTGGTCATTTGATAGTTTGTTTTGCGATTCAGCTTTGACGATTTTAATTATTTTTAAAGTTAACCCAACAATTTTGAAGAAACACCAAGTCAAAATCCACGTGATTTATCCTTGAGGGAATTGTCTCGTCATATAATGGTTAATCCTTAATCTTTTCTCGATAGTGAACCGATAGTAATCTGTAAAACTGAACACTATGAGACTCGTTACAAGGAGGAGAGGTTGGGGGTTCTTCTTGTAACCACTCTCCGGCATGAAAATAAAATCGTTTAAGATCCGGCGTGAGAATAAGTATCGTTAAAGAAGATAAAACGAGTGTGTGTTAAGAGTGTGAGAATGAGAGAGCCGTCCTTAAACCTATGGTTGAAGTCTGGTATTTATAGGCGAAGAGTGTGGAGAAGGAGACGTGCTGATGGGCCTTGGACCGGACGTCTCCAGCAACGAATATCTTCTTTGTCTCTTTTGACAAGACCGTTAGTGTTTGCAGAGTATGGAGACTGTTGATGCACGGAATGTCTGTTGACTGCGTCTACAAGAAGTCTGAAGTCAAGATTGGTCAACAGGGGGTCAAACTGTAAATATTATGTAAAATAGAGTATGGTTCGCTTTTATGTACATGTTGCATAGTGGTCCGCTCATAGGGTTTTAGCTGGTCCGCTTTTACGTCACTTTGTAACAGGTCCGCTTATTTGACCTGTCACATAAGCGAACCTGGAAGTCTATCCCTCAGTTCTCGCATTTAACGCCTAATTTATGTACAGACATCATTGTAGTATTCTTGCCTGTAAGACTGAATATTGGGATTCTGGATACGGGAATATATTCAAGAGGTGGGACACATGAATTGATCTAAGTTCTTAAGACACTTAAACGGTATCCTGAATAGATTGAAGTTTGTATGAGAATTTAAGATGGATCAGTATATCGACAATCGAGGTGAATTGTTTAAGTCTGAGTATGAAATGTAGCTTAACGGTACTTGTAATCTGTCTGAAAAGCTGATATGATTCCTTGACACGCTCGCCAAAAATAAACGTGTAAATAGTTTACTTTCTGCAATTTAAGTTTTCTGTATTTCATTTTTTTAGTTTAGATCACATTATAAAATCCAAAAAGATTTTGTTTCTGTTTTATTTTAGACAAACCAGAGTGGAAAGTTGATTGTCGGATTCTAGAAAGATGAAGCAGATGCAGGAGATTCTGAGCTGAAGAATGAGGAGAGCTTACATTGTTGGAAGTTTGATTGTTTTCAAAGTCACAAACAAGTTCATTAAGTTGATACTTGTTATTTTCAGAAAAAGTTGAAAATGATTTTACTAAATCAGTTTGATTCGTCAAAAAGATCAACCAGGGTCATTAAATTGAACTTGGTAGATTAATCAGGTGTTCAGGGTCATTAACTTGAACTTGAAAACTTGAGTGGATTTTTCTTAGTGTTGATTGAATTTGTTTTTATAGTTTAGAAAAGATAGATTGTAATGATTATTGGTTGAGTAACAGGTTTGGAGATTTCATTATTCCCACGGAGGCAAACTGTCAAAGTTTGAGCCAGATACCTCAGATCCCAGCATACTGAGAGGGGGAGTCTGTGAAAGGGGGAGTCTGGATCAACAGCTATTGGGAAGTTGAAGATTAGAGCCAGGTGTTAATCCTGAAACTTGTGAAGAATGCTTGTGAGAATAGACAGAGTTGAGGAAAAGACTAAGACTGAAGACTATGGAACTGAAGACTTATAAAGACTACGTCAACATCCAAGGGGGAGTTTGTTGATGCACGGAATGTCTGTTGACTGCGTCTACAAGAAGTCTGAAGTCAAGATTGGTCAACAGGGGGTCAAACTGTAAATATTATGTAAAATAGAGTATGGTTCGCTTTTATGTACATGTTGCATAGTGGTCCGCTCATAGGGTTTTAGCTGGTCCTCTTTTACGTCACTTTGTAACAGGTCCGCTTATTTGACCTGTCACATAAGCGAACCTGGAAGTCTATAAATAGTGGTGTCTTCTGAGCGGACCTAATACATATGTTTGTATGCTGGAGCGAAACTCTGTCAAATTTTCAGTAGAAAAGCAATAAAAGCAAAGGAAATTAATAGGACAAGCTGTTGTAACCTTGCATATTCTGATTCCGCCTTTATATGTGAGGATGAGCTAGTCTGACTGACTTTTCGGGTCAAAGAACAGTCCAACAAGTGGTATCAGAGCTCAGGACGAGGAGTTCATACTACTACAGCTTATATCTGCAGAAATCTCTCTTTTCTACTCACTTTCTCTCATACTTTTTCGGTTTTCAGTGGTTCCTACGGTTGAAATTGTCTGAAATTTGGGTATAACGTGTAAAACACACTAATAACAAACCCTAGAAAGTTTTAGAGTGAAATTCGGACTAAAAATGGTTAAAACCGGCTAAAAACAGTGGTTCGCGTTTTCGAACAAACAGGTCCGCTTTTTCGTACATTAGGGGTTAGGTTCGCTCCAAATCAGTAACAGGTTCGCTCGTAGTGCCTGTTTGGTTCGCTTTTTCAGACACTTTTACATACAGGTTCGCTCGAACGGACACTTTCTGGTCCACTCGAACGTACAATTCTGGTTCGCTCATACTGACATTGACTGGTCCGCTCGAACGGACATAGTTGGGTTCGCTTTTTAGTACAGTTTCTGGTTCGCTTGAACTGATATTTGTCTGGTCCGCTTGAACGGACATTGCTGGTTCGCTTATCTGAACCTGTTTGGTCCGCTTATCTGTCACCTGTACAAATTGGTCCGCTTTTGTGGTTCTGTTTTTCAAAAATCTCGAAAATTTTTCTAAGTGTTGGTTGATTTTGCAGGTACGATCAAAATGGATGATATTTTCTTGAATCCTTTCAGCGACATGTATGCGTTCACGGGTAGTTCGGGAAACAACGATACTTCTTCAAGCAATGTAGACAAAAGTCCACCAAAAGAAAGAAAGAAGGAAGCTTGGGAGTCCGAAAGCGCATTTGGAACATTTAACAAGCCTCCTAAGCTGATGGCTATAGAAGATTACAGCAGGTGGGCAACAAAGTTTGAAGACTGGTTGATGGCGTTCGCCGTTCCAAGTTGGAAGAGTATGAAAAATGGATATGCAAATGGAAAGAAGAATGGCGAAGCATTGAGATCAGCTGAAGAAGTTGAAGGTTTTGTTGCAGAGCAGAAGTGTGTGGCATTATTGTTTCAGTCAGTGCGGGAAGACATCATTTCATTGATAGACTATTCCAACTCAAAAGATTTATGGGAAAAACTTGAAAAGAAGTGTCTTGGAAGTACGAAAATAGTAAAGAATAAAAAGAAACTTCTTCGAAAAGAGTTTGACATGTTTGGGTGTCTTAAAAATGAATCAGTGTGCAAAATGATTGAAAGGTTCGGTCATCTAAAGCTGGAGCTTGCACGACATAAAATCACTTATTCAGATGAAGAACTTGTTGACAAGTTATTTGATTCATTACCTGATGATATGGATTGGAGGTACTATGCACTGATGTTGAAGAACACTATTGCTCCGTAAAATCTGACTCCAGACGTGGTGATTGAAAGACTTGAGAGTCATGAGCTAGAGCTGAAAAAGACGTACAAAGTCAATCACTCATCTTATCAGCAGAATCTGGATCTGTATTATCCCAAAAGCTTGATGCCGAAAGCTACTTCTCCGAAAACTGCATTTTCTGCTGAGAATGTTTCTCAAGCAAGCAAAGAAAGTCAAAGCAGTCCAAGCAGCGGAAGCCACAGTGGTTATCACAGTGGATCTACGTCTTCTGCAAATCGTTCTGATGCAAAGTTTTCATGCAACATCGCAATAGATCTGAAGAACGCACAGAACTTTGATGAAGAGTCGGCCAAGCAACAAATGGTTTTCTTGGCATCTGTGTTGGAATCTTATGAAGGATTGGTGGCTGGTAAGATCGGGAATACAAATCTGACAAAAGAAGATTACGATCAGATAGACCCCGAAGAAATGGAACTGATCGACATTCGTTGGGCAATGGCTAGTGCAGTTAGACGTGCACAACGCTTCATGGAGATAACAGGAAGAAAAACGATCGGTGGTCCATCTACAAAGTTGGGGTTCGACAAATCCAAGGTGACATGCTTTAAGTGTAAGCAGAAGGGTCACTTCAAGAGGGAATGCAGGAATGCATATGCTGATGAATCTGAGAATCCGTTTCGAGATGACTACTACAAAAAGGCAATCTACCATCAGAATAAATCTGAGCCGCCCAGATTGAAGCAGTCTGAAGATAACAGAGACAAATCAAGGGCTTTGGCAGTGATTTACGATGACGAGGGGTATGATTGGAGTAAGGATGTGTTGCCGGAAGAAGATGCGGTGGGTTACGCATTCATGGAAAACGATGATGAACCATACTCTATTTTACATAATATTTACAGTTTGACCCCCTGTTGACCAATCTTGACTTCAGACTTCTTGTAGACGCAGTCAACAGACATTCCGTGCATCAACAGACTCCCCCTTGGATGTTGACGTAGTCTTTATCAGTCTTCAGTTCCATAGTCTTCAGTCTTAGTCTTTTCCTCAACTCTGTCTATTCTCACAAGCATTCTTCACAAGTTTCAGGATTAACACCTGGCTCTAATCTTCAACTTCCCAATAGCTGTTGATCCAGACTCCCCCTTTCACATACTCCCCCTCTCAGTATGCTGGGATCTGAGGTATCTGGCTCAAACTTTGACAGTTTGCCTCCGTGGGAATAATGAAATCTCCAAACCTGTTACTCAACCAATAATCATTACAATCTATCTTTTCTAAACTATAAAAACAAATTCAATCAGCACTAAGAAAAATCTACTCAAGTTTTCAAGTTCAAGTTAATGACCCTGAACACCTGATTAATCTACCAAGTTCAATTTAATGACCCTGGTTGATCTTTTTGACGAATCAAACTGATTTAGTAAAAAGAGGACGATGAACCAATTCCATGGAAGGATGATCGGACGGAAGAGCAAAGGTATTGTTATCGAAAGATGATTGCCGAGAACAGAATTTTGAGGATCTCTCGCGTTTATCTGGAAGCAAGATGAGCAAATAGATGGGATCCAGATAGGGAATGTTATCTTGATCGATATGGAAACATTGCGATTGATGACATCACACTTGATATGGAAGCCATTATCAAGGAGATAAAAGAGGATGATGAATACTGGCAGCATAAATGGTGGGGAACACCAACGTCAAAGATGATTGAAGAAGAAAAAAAGAAAGAGGGAAAGGAGAAAGAAGAGAAAGAGAGGAAAGAAAAAGAAGAGATAGAGAAAGTGAAGCAGGTTGATATAGGTTTGATCGATACTACACAGGAGTTGACAGCTGAGAACCTGGGAAAGATGGCTGACAAAGTGCTGGCTGCAAAAGCACTCGAGGTAGATCCTATCTCTGTTACTGAGTCAAAGGATCAGGTCAGTCAAAATGCGTCAACGAATGTGTCAGGTAACAAAGTCGATGGAAATGCTGACTGCAAAAATTGCACTAAACAATGCAATTTTTGTAGCACTGTCACGTACCTAAACAGTGAGAAAATCAAAAATCTGACAACGAAGGTTAGAAATGTTGAGGATCAGATTCTAGGTCGTGACAAAACAGTAAAAGCTTCAACTGAACGGATCAAGGAATTAACAGTTCAAATTGAAAATGATAAAATTGAACGAGAGAAAATTAAATGTGAAAATGAAAAGTTAATTCTTGAAAACCGTCAAATTTCTGAAAAGTTTGAAAAATTGAAAAACATTGTCAAAGATAGTGATGATCGTAATGGTAAAACGTATAAAGAAAACGAACATCTGAGAGCTGTGGTGAGAATAAAAGAAGAATTAATTAACAATCAACTGGATGAAATTGCTAAATTGAAACTTAAAGTTCAAGAAGCAGAAATTGAAAATGAAAGAATTCAGTTGAAATTAAACAGCTATAGCTCAGCAAGCTTTGTTTTGCAGCATATTGTTCCCAAACCTATAGGGAAAACAAAGCTGGCGCGGATGTGTTTTCTGATGGAACGGGTGTAGGGTTTCACAAAGTTCCACCGCCAATCTTAGACAACTACACGAAAAAGCAGTCTAGTTTGGTGGAAGTTGAGGAAGAAAGTGATGTTAAACTTCCTGAGAACATTGATGTCACGTCTTCCAATGACGAGGGCGTCCAAAGTGATGTGGTGAAAAGTGTGGTAGACAAAGTGCTTAAACCGGATTGTGACACTTCTGAGGAGGATGGGTGTTTCTTGGATAAATACATTCCGAAACAAAAGTCCAAGAACAACTTAGATGAAGAATCAAACCTTGTCATGTACAAGATGATGGGTTCGGATAAGTTGTTTTCGGATTCAGAGTTTCCGATCGAGAATGTTAACATGAACAAATTGACAAATGTTTTCAAACTTGTTGAAGTCGAGTTGTCAGCAGTGAATACTCTGAGTCGAAAGAAAGACAGGGTTTACAACAAGATAACTGGTTATCCACCGCGTTTTTATAATAATAACAGAAACAACTGGTCGGGTGGTTATCAGGGGGGTAAACCGTTTCAGAAAAAGAATGTTTCACACAAGAGGTTTGTTGAAAATAAAAAGTTTGTGAACAGTTCAAGTTCACTTGCTGATGAAGAAAAAGAAATTTTTTCAAAATCGAACAAAGAATTTTTTGAGAAGAGAGCTTCGCAGGCTCAGTCTGAAGGCACGAGTCGGGTAGCTGATACTCGTACTTGTTTTAGATGTGAACAGGTTGGTCATATTGCACGAAAGTGTACATATGTGAAGCCTAGGACTGAAGCTGTGAAGGTTCAACAAAAGAAGGTTGATGTGAAGGGTAAAGCACCGATGTATGTTGAGAAGAAAGTGGTTGAGAAGAAAAACGTTAAAATCAACAATGTAAAAGCAAAAACTGAATCTGTAAAGAAGTTGATAACTCAAAATGATAAATTTATAAAAGGGTTGCAGAAACTCAACAGGTGTGGAAACCAAAAATTGAATCAAAAGTTGAGAAGAAAGTTTCAAATTCTGAAGAGAAAAAGGCTGAAGAGCCAATTATTGTTGATTATGATGCAAATTTTCCGCCTCTCAAGGCTGAAAATTTCAAAATTCAATTTGTGAGAGTCAAGGTTGCACCTAAGGCTGATGAGGCCTAGGTGGACTCAATGTTTGACTAAACAGTTTGAATTGCCGGAGCTTCCTGGATTGCGAAGCATGAATCGGCATCTTTCTTGAAGTTGTTTAAATGATGATTTGTTATGTGCAGGATCTTCCAAAACTTGTATCCAGGTGGATAATGGATAGTGGAGCGTCAAGGCATATGACAGGGAAGACCGCATTGCTGTATGATGTGAATAACATTAACTGTGGTTATGTGGGTTTTGCGGTAATCAAGGAGGAAGGATCATAGGTGAAGGAACGTTATCGAATGGCGTCATAACGTTTGAGAGAGTTAACTGCATTGCTGAGCTGGAGAACAACCTGCTAAGTATCTCCCAGATCTGTGACAGGATGTATACTACTCATTTCACCGACAAAGAATGTTTGATCTTGAAACCGGGATTTGTGATACCTAAAGAGTGGATCATCATGAGGGCACCAAGAGTCAACGATCTGTACGTGTTGGACATGAGCGTTGCTACTACAACCATGGGTCAGGCTCATTGTTTTGTGTCCAGAGCAACGGAGAAAGAGTCAAGGTTATGGCACCGAAAGATGGGGCATATTCACCTAAGGAAAATGAATCACTTAGTGCATAACGACTTGGTCACAGGAGTGCATGTTAAAGGTTTTCATCTGGAAGGGGAGTGTATAAGTTGTATCAAAGGCAAACAGAAGAAAAAGTCACATCCCTCAAAGCAAGTCAATTCAGTTTCAAGACTATTGGAACGACTTCACATGGATTTGTTTGGTCCAGTGAATGTCAAGAGTATAACAGGAGATTCCTACTGTTTGGTCGTGACTGCTGATTATTCCAGATTTTCTTGGGTGATGTTTTTGAAATCAAAAGATGAGACGTTTGATAGTTTGATGGCATTGTTTAAAAGAATTGAGAATCTGTACCAGAGGCCGATCTGTAGAATTCGCAGTGATAATGGTACTGAATTCAAAAACAGTAAGATGGAAGAATTTTGTGACGAAAGAGGTATACTGCATGAGTTTAGTGCTCCGTACATTCCTCAGCAGAATGGAGTTGCAGAACGCAAAAATCGGACGCTAATCGAGACAGCCAGAACGATGCTTGCACACTCTAAGTTACCAATTAATTTCTGGGCTGAAGCTGTTTCTGCTACATGCTATACTCTCAACAGAGTTCTTACTGTAAAGAAGTTCAACAAGACGTGTTTTGAGCTACTCAATAAACGCAAGCCGAATTTGAAGTATCTAGAACCGTTTGGGTCACCCTGTACGGTGATAGAGCCTAAAGGAAAGTTTGGTCCGAAGAGCGTTGAGGGAATCTTTGTGGGTTATTCAAGTCCTTTGCGACGCGTTTTCATTCCAAGCGAGAAGCAGATTATTGAGGCAGCAAATGTTGAATGTCAGGGATACACTATGCCGCCACAGAATCCTGGTGATTCATGGCGTTATCATTATGACAAACTTTGGGATTCGTTTGACATGAGAGAAGAATCAGAGGAAGAAGAAGATTTCTTTGATGAGCTGGATATTTTGCGAGAGTATGTGTCGCAGCTCAGGTTTCCAGCGGAGTATTCTAGAAGACCTCGGGAAACTTCAAATGACGATGAAGCAGGTCCTAGTAATGCTGGTGAAAATGATGATGAAGTTGCTCCTGGTAATCAGTCGGAGGTGAATGATGATCAAGAAGCTGAAAATATGCCAGTTTTTGACCATGGTGATTCAGATCTTGAGGGGGAGCAGATCCAGTTGTCAAGTCAAACAAACCAAGTTGGTGAACAAGATGCAGAACAGAATGTTACTAATCTGGAGGGAAATGTAGAAGTTCCAAGCGAAGTGATGCCGCGAACTCTTTCTTATCATCCAGAGGAGTTGATAATAGGAGAATTGCAATCGGGCGTTCGCACGAGACGTCAAATTGACCAGGGCTTTTTATTCTACAGTAGCACCTTTACAAACTGAATTTTCATTAAGTTGTTTTATCTCGCAGGTCGAACCGAGAACTTACAAAGAGGCGCTTACTGAAGACTCTTGGGTCATAGCGATGCAAGAAGAGTTAAGTCAGTTTGAAAAGTTGGGGGTGTGGAAGTTAGTTGATTTGCCGGATGGTCAAAGGAAAATTAATACAAAATGGGTTTTCAAATGTAAGAGGGACGATAGAGGAGTGGTTGTAAGGAACAAAGCTCGACTCGTTGTTCAGGGCTTTAGTCAACAGGAGGGGATTGATTCTACCGAAGTCTATGCTCCTGTCGCACGACTAGAGGCTATCAGAATTTTCCTAGCATTTGCGTCTTGGAAGAATTTCAAAGTATATCAGTTAGATGTTAAATCAGCGTTTCTTTATGGGAAGGTCAAAGAGGAGGTTTATGTTGGTCAGCCGCCGGGCTTTACTGACCCAATCCACAAGAACAAAGTTTATCTGTTGGACAAAGCGTTGTATGGTCTACATCAGGCACCGAGAGCCTGGTACGAGACTTTGTCTCAACACCTACTCGCTAACCAGTTTATACGTGGAAAAGTGGATGCCACTCTCTTCACTAAAGTCGTTGATGGTCATCTTCTGATAGTACAAATTTATGTGGACGATATAATTTTTGGGTCAACGAATGAGAAATTGTGCAAAGATTTTGAACAGGTGATGAAGCAGAAATTCGAAATGTCATCAATGGGGGAGATGAAATTCTTTCTGGGTCTACAAGTTGAACAACTTCATGAGGGAATTTTCATTCATCAAACGAAGTACGTGCATGATATTCTAGAGAAATTTGGGATGTCCAGTTCTACTCCAGCTGCTACCCCACTTGCGACTAATCATGGGATTCACCCAGATCTCACCGGAGACAGGGCTGATGAAACGTTTTATCGTTCCATGATAGGTTCTTTGATGTATCTGACTGCTTCACGTCCTGACATCATGTACCCAACGTGCCTCGCAGCAAGATTTCAGTCTAACCCGAGAGCATCACACATGATTATTGTCAAGAGGATATTACGTTACCTGAAAGGTACTCCGTCATTGGGGTTATGGTATCCTAGAAAAGGCGATTTTACGCTCGAAGGGTATTCCGATTCAGATTTCGGATGCTGCAAAGTCAACGCGAAATCAACAACTGCAGGATGCCAGTTCTTTGGTCCGAGATTGGTTACCTGGAAGTGTAAGAAACAAACATCTGTGGCGCTATATACATGTGAAGCGGAGTATGTTTCTGCTAGCAGTTGCTGCTCTCAGATCCTGTGGATACAGCAACAGATGCGCGACTACGGCTTGCAGTTTCTTAACACACCTCTGTTTGTTGATAATGAGGCCGCAATTAATATAACTAAAAATCCAGTACATCACGCTAAAACTAAACATATCGAAATTCGTCATCACTTTATTCGCGATTGCTTCGAGAAAAAGTTGATACGAATTGAGAAAATCCACACTGACGAACAAAAAGCTGATTTGCATACCAAAGCTTTTGATAAAAATCGGTTTCAATATTTGTTAAAACTTAATGGTATGAAATTGCTTTCGGTGTCGGATGGGGTTGTGAGCGTTGATGAAAGTACTGTTGCGGATGAAGATGAGAAACAATTTGCGATGGTTTGTCGGTTTTTTACGTGTTTTGGTATTTAGGGGGAGATAGATAGTTGTACATAGTTTATTTTCAGAAAAATACAAAAACAGTAAAAAATGCAAAAATCCAAAAACATGATAAAATTGAAAAAGAGCTTGTGTATATAGGGAAAATGATTGTACATCGGCTAGAAAATTACAGTATGCTAAAGATTTGGAAAGACAAGAATGAGTTAAACAATCTCACTAACGATGTGTCGATAGGTTTTCGTACATTTAGTAGATTTATTCGGGATATAAACCTAAAATTTCAAACTGGTGAAATTCGTGGGGAACACTACAGGTAACCCCTGAAATCTCATTTGAAAGGTCTCGTATTCTGATATACTAGGTGTTTGTACTCTATGATGTCTGGGGTATTATTCCGGGACTTCTGTTGAACGGTAGTTCTGACCTAGTCCTTGGCTAATACTTTATCCAAAATGCTTGAAATATAGCATGAAGCCCTCAGCTGATTAGACAATAAAATTGATAATCAGTTGTTGTAGCTGAAAAGATCCTCTAAAGGGGACACACTGTAAAGTCGAAGCTGATATCTCTCTTCTGAACGGAAGTTCTGACCTGAGATCCCTCAGTTCTCGCATTTAACCCCTAATTTATGTACAAACATCATTGTAGTATTCTTGCCTGTAAGACTGAATATTGGGATTCTGGATACGGGAATATATTCAAGAGGTGGGACACATGAATTGATCTAAGTTCTTAAGACACTTAAACGGTATCCTGAATAGATTGAAGTTTGTATGAGAATTTAAGATGGATCAGTATATCGACAATCGAGGTGAATTGTTTAAGTCTGAGTATGAAATGTAGCTTAACGGTACTTGTAATCTGTCTGAAAAGCTGATATGATTCCTTGACACGCTCGCCAAAAATAAACGTGTAAATAGTTTACTTTCTGCAATTTAAGTTTTCTGTATTTCATTTTTTTAGTTTAGATCACATTATAAAATCCAAAAAGATTTTGTTTCTGTTTTATTTTAGACAAACCAGAGTGGAAAGTTGATTGTCGGATTCTAGAAAGATGAAGCAGATGCAGGAGATTCTGAGCTGAAGAATGAGGAGAGCTTACATTGTTGGAAGTTTGATTGTTTTCAAAGTCACAAACAAGTTCATTAAGTTGATACTTGTTATTTTCAGAAAAAGTTGAAAATGATTTTACTAAATCAGTTTGATTCGTCAAAAAGATCAACCAGGGTCATTAAATTGAACTTGGTAGATTAATCAGGTGTTCAGGGTCATTAACTTGAACTTGAAAACTTGAGTGGATTTTTCTTAGTGTTGATTGAATTTGTTTTTATAGTTTAGAAAAGATAGATTGTAATGATTATTGGTTGAGTAACAGGTTTGGAGATTTCATTATTCCCACGGAGGCAAACTGTCAAAGTTTGAGCCAGATACCTCAGATCCCAGCATACTGAGAGGGGGAGTCTGTGAAAGGGGGAGTCTGGATCAACAGCTATTGGGAAGTTGAAGATTAGAGCCAGGTGTTAATCCTGAAACTTGTGAAGAATGCTTGTGAGAATAGACAGAGTTGAGGAAAAGACTAAGACTGAAGACTATGGAACTGAAGACTTATAAAGACTACGTCAACATCCAAGGGGGAGTTTGTGGATGCACGGAATGTCTGTTGACTGCGTCTACAAGAAGTCTGAAGTCAAGATTGGTCAACAGGGGGTCAAACTGTAAATATTATGTAAAATAGAGTATGGTTCGCTTTTATGTACATGTTGCATAGTGGTCCGCTCATAGGGTTTTAGCTGGTCCTCTTTTACGTCACTTTGTAACAGGTCCGCTTATTTGACCTGTCACATAAGCGAACCTGGAAGTCTATAAATAGTGGTGTCTTCTGAGCGGACCTAATACATATGTTTGTATGCTGGAGCGAAACTCTGTCAAATTTTCAGTAGAAAAGCAATAAAAGCAAAGGAAATTAATAGGACAAGCTGTTGTAACCTTGCATATTCTGATTTCGCCTTTATATGTGAGGATGAGCTACTCTGACTGACTTTTCGGGTCAAAGAACGGTCCAACAGAGACGTTGGTGCACGGTGATTGGAGCCACGTGGCCTGAAAATTCTCCTTGATGTCGAGTCTGTCACCAGCTGTGAGTGGAGATCATGGAGTAGTGAATGGCGTAACCTGATTGGTTCCACGTCATTGTCCTATTGTACCTTTTGTCTCCTGCACGATTGGCCATCGTGGGAATTGTCTGGTCAGAGTTTGAAGCAAGATGATTGGCTGTAGCTCCTGCCACCTGTACTATTTGTAGTTGTATTAGTTGTTGCTGTGCTGGGTGTGCCATGAAGGGCTCGCGCGTCCGTCACCATTAGGAAATATTCTGCTAAGTCTGGGTATGGCCCTTTGCGTGCATGTGTTGTGACTCCTCACTTAAGACTTGGGACCATACCCCTTCAAATTTAAACTTGAAACTGAATGTGTAAACCCATTGATTTTGGTTAAAATCTTTAGCAAACAAATCTCTCTTTTACAAACTCTATATGTTTATGTTCTGTTATACACGTTCACCCTGGATACATCACATATAGATTATATACGTTCACACTCAATACATCATATATAGATTGTACACGTTCACACTCATATACGTGTACTGACTTGATTGTTAAGAGTGTCCGAGGGACTTAAGCCTGAAGACCGACCATCTAACAGATTGTTGATGTTTACATATGATACGAACCCAGCTAATCAGCCAAGTGGGGTTAGTGGGTGTTTAGGGAGAAACTGCAGCTTAACTGCCCCTGTTCTTCCTATTTATTTTCTGTTCTAGGCTGTTTTTTTCTTGTTCTTGTTTTTATCTAAATTACCTAAGTACTGTTTGTACCGAAGAATTGCCCTTCTCGAATCGGGCCAACTAGTGAAATTTACTTTTGTTTGCATCTTATTTTCGGGTTCTATCAACTGGTTCCATTGCCGGGAAACCATGGCGCCTCAAACCCGGAGTAACCCAGATCCCAATCCATCAAATTCCGACACTGTGGCTACTCAACTAGCAGCCATAGCATCTTCTATGGAGTCCCTGCAGAATGAAGTTGCTGCCCTGAAAACGCAGAATCAAAAGAAAGAGAAATCACACGGCGGTTTCAACCATTTTGATAATGAAGAGTCATCTTGGGACAACAACCGCCGTTGCCGTCCCCACAACAAAATTGAATTCCCCAAGTTCAGTGAAGGGGATCCACGAGGGTGGACACTTAAGGCTGAGAAGTATTTCCGGTACTATCACATACCGGAGGAGGAGAAGGTTGACGTGGCCTCGATGCATTTGGAAAGGGACGCGTTAGACCTTTATTCTTGGTTATCCACTGATCAGGAAATCGAATTCTGGGAAGACCTTGTTCGTGCTCTACAAAAGAATTTCGGACCTGCTGAGTTTCAGAATCCAGACGAACACCTGTGTAGCATCCGACAAACTGGTACGATGCAGGAGTATCGCCAAGAATTCGCGAAGCGTTCTTCTCGTGTCACGAATTGGCCAGAGCACTGTCTATTGGGGTGTTTCTAAACGGCCTCAAGGAGGAACTAAGGGCAGATGTGCGGATCCACAAGCCCAGAACGGTGTACAAGGCCATGAGCATTGCTCATGAGTTCGAATCAAAGGCGGATTCCAATCGATCAGGGCCAAATTTAAAGCACACTGTTGTCAAAACAGCCCCTGTGACCACCTCTCCAGCAAGCACCACTTCTCCAGTTCGCATTTCACAGGCAGAAAAACAGGCGAGGTACATCAAGGGTGAGTGTTTTCGATGTGGGGAAAAGTATGGGTCGGGGCATAGATGCAAAACTAGCTCGCTGCAATTGTTAGACGCGGGCGATCAAAATGTTAAAGAGCTGCTGGAGGCTGAAGAAGAAGCTGAAGACATAGCCCATATTAGCCTGCACGCCCTCGTAGGCACGCCACATCACCTGACATTGATAGTCCACGGTTCTATCAATAATTTTAAGGTTTCAATTATGATTGACTGTGGTTCAATCCACAATTTCATCACAGCTTCCTTGGTCCCTAAGATTGGTTTATCAACCCATGAAGTTGTTCCGTTTGGAGTGAAGATTGGCAATGGAGATATCATCCAATGCAGCCAAATTTGTAAGGATGTTGTGCTGCATATAGCCGACCTCCAAATAACTCAGAACTTTTATCCATTCTCGTTTAGAGGGGCGGATGTGATCCTGGGTATACAGTGGTTAGCTACCTTGAACACCGTGCAAGCCAACTGGAGAGAAATGTTTTTAAAATTTACTTTAGGAGGCCGGGATTATAAACTGCAGGGAATGATGCCCGAGACTCATAATTCAGCAACATTTCATCACGTAACCTTCGAGCCATTCGAGAAAAAATCAGCAGCAAGGTCCAGTAGACGACTTGAGGGCAAGTCGCTTTTCCAGGGGGGGATGTTATGAGACCACCCGTAGTGGGGCGGTATTTTTAAAAAAAATTGAAAAAAAACGCTGCAAAACGCCGGACCCCCATTACATGGGGCGTTATATGGCGTGTTTATTGAAAAAAAATGGTTTTGCGTTTTAAATAAAACGCTTTGTACTTGTTTGACCCACCAATCACTTTTGAGCTAACCCCCACATGGTCTGACAACTTAATTAATGGAGGCCACTTTTGCAATAAATTAAAAATAATATTGGAGGAGCAGCAGCTTTCTCTCTGGCCTCACCAATCACTATTTAAGTTTTTAATTAATTGGAAGGGGCGTTATTGGGCATTATTCCTACTATGTCACTTTTGCAATAACCCCCAATAATACCCCATGCTGACTAGACTGCCACGTGTAGCAAAACGCCCCATGGTGGGGGCATTATTGGGGTAAACCACTACGCATGGTCTAATACGAACCACGTGTAGCAAAACGCCCCATGGTGGGGGCATTATTGGGGTAAACCACTACGCATGGTCTGATACGAACCCAACTAATCAGCCAAGTGGGGTTAGTGGGTGAGTGGGTTAGTGGGTGTTTAGGGAGAAACTGCAGCTTAACTGCCCCTGTTCTTCCTATTTATTTTCTGTTCTAGGCTGTTTATTTCTTGTTCTTGTTTTATCTAAATTACCTAAGTAGTGTTTGTACCGGAGAATTGCCCTTCTCGAATCGGGCCGACTAGTGAAATTTCCTTTTGTTTGCATCTTATTTTCGGGTTCTATCAACATACTTCATTCCGGTTTGAAAGAACAAGAACGACACAACACCACCACTGAGATTAAAGAACGGTCTCCTTACACCGCTGCAGAGTCCCAACTCCAGCTACGTTGGTCTTTCTAGCGAACACTTATCAATTTGACAGAAGTATCATCATACTCTTTTGAACCAACAAACCCTTAAGTTTGATGAGGGCAAATAAACCCTTGCTTATTACAAGTTTCAAAAACCTGTAAACATACATACATACAAGCAAACAGAAGTAATAACACATCACAGTAGAGTTATCGCCTTGTATTGTTGAACGGTCCCTTTGATAGCTTGTTCAACGGGTAATCTTTCCAGACTCGACGCACCATAAAACCCATGTACTCCATTAGTGTTCTTCAATACAAACTCCGCTTCCATTGGACCAGATATAGGACCTCCATGGCAAAGCACAATTGCATCTGGATTGATCTTATGAGCTGCATCCGCAATAGCTTGTACGCGACTTACACTTTGTTCTAATGTCACAGCAGTCTTTGCTCCAATTGAACCGGATGTAGTCAGCCCCATATGCGCTACAATGATATCCGCACCCACTTTTGTCATTTCAACGGCTTCGTCTTCATTGAAAGCATATGGTGTTGTTAATAGCCCCATTTTATGAGCTTTCTTTATCATCTCTACCTCCAAACTAAATCAAACAATATAATTAACTTATCACCTAATAACAATTTCTTTTTTAATATACAGGCAAAAGAGCGTTTGCGGGTCATATGCGATTTCTTACACAACCAGCCCGAGAAAAATAATAAATAATAGAATAAAATCTTGCCATTTTCATCCGACTCGTTAACTCCATCCATTTTTCTCTGTTAAACGAGGGGCCTTTCCGTCTTTTTAGACATTTTTATTAGAATAGAAAACACTATAAGAAATAAAGATCCACCTCTGTTGACTTTCTCCCCATCCAAACCCTTGAATCATCACAAAAATTGTCTAAAAAGACGAAAATATCCCTAACTTAACGTTAAAAAATGGATGGAGTTAACGAGTCAAACGTAAATGGCAAGATTTCAAACCTTTTGGATCCAGATGCGGAAAAACAAACCTTTGGACAAAAGGCGCAAAAGTAGCCAAACCTCAGGGACGAAAATGACATTTTACTAAAAAATAATAATAATAATATAAAAATTGTGCGAAATACCTACCCGTATCCCATCCCAGTTTCTTCAAGATTTTGCCTGAAATTGCCATCGAACAAGCCAACGGTTGGGAAGTTTTGGACCCCACAAAATCCAATCGATTCCAACTGTTTTAAAAAGTGATCCATTCGGCGAAAAGGGTCGGTCCCACATACTCCAGCAAGAACAGCTACTTCTTTCACTACCTACACATTCCACATGTCAGAATACTAGAAAATAAAAAATAAAAAATAAAAAAAAAGATCATAAGTATACTTACTGGCAGTACTTCATTAGCCATTTCAACCACAATAGCATTTGCATCGGCAAACGGTAACAACCCCGCTAACGAACCTCTCCCCGCCATCCTAAACCGCCCTGAGTTGTACAATACAATCAGATCAACACCGCCTGCTTCCTCAAATTTGGCGGATATCCCGGTCCCTGCACCAGCCCCTATTATCGGTTTCCCTTGCCTTATTTGGTCTCTCAACATCTCTAGCACGCCCTGCGTTCGTTGTAATGTCTCTATTGTTTATAACAAAACAATCAATCAACAAACAATATTAGTAACTTTGTGTTAATATAACATATATGCATCAAATATTAACACTAACCTGGTTTTGCATCGGGGAAGTTTGTTAGGTTATAAGGAATTGTTCTACAAGTCTTGGCGGGTGTACTTAAAGCATCGGGCTCAACAACCCTCGGTTTCTGTGTAGAACTGTTTGGTTTTTTATGTATTTCCAAGAATGAATCGACCAAAGCCTTTGCAAACTCGGTGTCGTTGATGTGATATTGATAAACCTTCACCTAATTTATTACAGATTACAAATTAATCAAAGATCTCCATAAATGGTAACTATAGTTTTGATTGATAACAAAACTAACCTTCCTATCATCTGTAGTCTCGATGAGTCTTTTTAGTTCTTCGATAAGAGTACCAGTAGCGTTTGTATCGTAAAATGGCTTTCCAGGTGCATCTAGAGCGGAAATGCCGATTTCTGGTAGGCAAACGCGTATCTTTGATGATGATTTGTTTAATTTTTTAGCTATAAAAGCAGCAAATTTCTTGTTTTCCTCAACCGTTGTTCGCATTAACGACACCTGTTCATTGTGCTCAAATATTTTTCTCTGCTGAAATTCGGCAGGTATTGTATTTTTGGCACCAAAATTCACCATGTCTAAAGCTCCCACACTGAGAACAAAAGGGATCTTCTTTTCTATTATCGCATCAAAGCGCGATTCATCACAAGCCATAACACCTCCAACTATGTGATCAGCTACCTCGGTTGTTGTAATGTCCAAAACGCCCTTCCGAAAGCAAACAATTACAAAATAAACCTCCCTACAACACAATTTCAAACTTCCAATAAAGAATTCAATCATCAAATTAAAAACGTACCTGTATAAACCCTCCTCTAACAAGATCCTCCATAGCTCTACCACCAACTCCAGTCGCATGAAAAACCAGAGTTTCATAACCTTCTTTATTCAATCTTTCTTTTACCGCATTTACACAAGGCGTTGTAACCCCGAACATGGTTAAACCAACCGTACATTTTTCACTACCGGAATTTACAGATTCTTTTAAACTCATGAGTCGTCCAGAAACCATCCCAGAAAAGGCCGCACCGGCATTAGACAAAATAACTCTGCTCACATTATTAATCCCGCAAATATCCACAACTGATGGAAACAAAACCAAATCAGATGTCCCGATATAAGGTTCGGTTTGACCACTGGCTACAGTTGATATGATGATCTTGGGTACACCAAGGGGCAAAGATTTAAAAGCAGGTGATAATATAGAGGTCCCTCCACTGCCACCTAGCCCGATAACGCCAGCAATGACACCACGCTCGTGTGCTTTTTTAATGTAAAGAGTGAGTGCTTTATTCATGACTCCAAGGGCCTCACCTCTAGCTTCCGGTATTTGAATTTCTGGTTTATTTTCAGATTCAGAGTACGTAGACAGAAGTTCTTTTCTTGACACAAACTTGAAATCTTTGAAGCTGTTTATCTCATTTGATCCAACTGATACATCTACAACTACAACTTGCACCTGTGATAATCAATGTACCCAAAATAAAGATCACATTTTGATATAAACCCACATCACAAAATCAAAAATTTGGTAGCAAAGAAGAACTAAAGATCACATTTTGATATAAACCCACATCACAAAATAAAAAATTGGTAGCAAAGGAGCACTGAAGATCACATTTTTATATAAACCCACATCACAAAATCAAAAACTGGTAGCAAAGAAGCACTAAAGATCACATTTTGATATAAACCCACATCACAAAATAAAAAAATTGGTAGCGAAGGAGCACTAGATCACATTTTTATATAAACCCACATCACAAAATCAAAAACTGGTAGCAAAGAAGCACTAAAGATCACATTTTGATATAAACCCACATCACAAAATAAAAAAATTGGTAGCGAAGGAGCACTAAAGATCACATTTTGATATAAACCCACATCACAAAATCAAAAATTGGTAGCAAAGAAGCACTAAAGATCACATTTTGATATAAACCCACATCACAAAATCAAAAATTGGTAGCAAAGAAGCACTGAAGATCACATTTTGATATAAACCCACATCACAAATCAAAAACTGGTAGCAAAGAAGCACTAAAGATCACATTTTGATACAAACCCACATCACAAAATCAAAAATTGGTAGCAAAGAAGCACTAAAGATCACATTTTGATATAAACCCACATCACAAAATCATAAATTGGTAGCAAAAAAACACAAATGAGTTCAATCTAAAGTAAAATCTAAGACCCACATCACATATGTAACAAATCATTAAGCTAATTAGATTATGACAAACACCAATAATAATAAATTAGTTAAAGAATGTACCTTTGAGGAGGAAGAAGAAGGGGAAAAGGTTGTGAGATTGGATCGAACTGATTCGGAGAGAAATAGCAACTCTTCATGCTTTGTATCTGCAGTGGCAATGCAGAAAACTTGAAGAAAATCTTTGAGATTTCCCATGATGTAAAGTTGAGATAGTGGAATTGAGGGTTTGTGAATGAAATTCAACACAGAGCAGTTGTGGGTATAGGAAGGATAAGCAGAATTGTAGGTGTGATTTCAAGAATCAGTGCAGATGCAACGGCAGTCGGTGAAAGCTTACTCTGTACCTACTACAGTTACAATTACTGTACATGTGAGAGTGCTTTGGATTTGGAAAGATCTGGAAGGCTATGACCCTATGATCGATTTTTTTAACGGCAAAAATGACGTGTCAACCATCGTGACACCAAGCGATGTGATTAAGGTTGACTACTCGATCGTTGTCAGCACCTTGGTTCTCTCTGATGCATGGAAACCCGGTCTTCACCAGTCCGAAGGCACGACGATGGAATAATCGGTAAAACCTCGTCTGGATACCGCAGAAAATAATGGAGAGAGTGGGAGTTGAACCTGGGTCACAACTCACAAAGAAAACCAAGTTTTTCCCAACTATTCCACCACTACGTCATTGGCATGACGCTATAATCGATTGGCATGACGCTATAATCGATACTCGAGTGTTCCACAAAGTACAAACTATTATTTTTAATATCAATAAAATAAATTTCTTATTTGTTAGCGAACTAGTTTTTGCGTTACAGGCACTAAGTCGAATATTTCTCACTCATAACATGTACGTCTGTGTTTCAGTTATTTGTATATACTACTCATAACACGATTTAAAAAAAGACGAGTCAATCAATTAAAACAAAAAAATACCATACTTTTGCTAAAAAAATAAAAACGATGAGAAAACTATAATTTTAAAATGGAGGCAAAATTGTAATTTTTCAGGACAAATAAACGTGTGCCAGACAGTCGCTTGCCACAAATAAAAATTACACCGAGCCAACCAACTAAAACAAAACACTATAGTTTTGTAAAAAAAGCACTAAAACGATGACATGTCTATAATTTTACACTGGGGACAAATCGTAATTTGACAGAAAAAAAAACAAAAACAAAGGCAAAAAATATAAATTTGAGCTAGAGGCAAAATTGTAAATTAGCCAGGAGAAGAAAAAAAAAACAATGACAAAACTGTAAATTTAAACGAGGTAAATTCGTAATTGGCTGGACGGGGCACTAAGTCAAATATATCTCTCTCGTAACATTTACGTTACCGTTTCGGTTACTTGTACATACTTCTCCTAACACAATATAAAAAAATACATCAAGTCAACCAGTTAAAACAAAACACTACCATACTTTTGCTAAAAAAAACTAAAACGATGGAAAGACTATAATTTTAAACTGGGGGCAAAATTATAACTTTTCAGGAAAAATTAACGTGTGTCAGGCAGCTGTCTGGCATGAATAAAAAATACACCGATTCAACCAATTAAAATAAAACATTACCATAGTTTTGTAAAAAAAAAAACTAAAACAATGTAATGACTGGTAATTTTAAACCTGGAGCGAATTTGTAATTTTACTAGGAAAAAAAAAACAAGAAAGATGGCAAAACTATAAATTTGACCTCAAGGCAAAATCGCTTGAAGGAAAAAAACAAAACAAATGGCACAAGTGTAAACTTAAACGGGGTAAAATCGTAATTTGGCTGGATCAATGGGGTAATTTGACTGGATCAATGGAGAAGTGCCAGACAGTTGTTTGACACTATTCCCTTCAATTTACTTTGTATTATAGTGGTTTTATGCCCTACCCGCGTTGCGGGAGTGATAAGCCGAATATTTCTCAGTTTGGTAACATGTATGCCTGTGTTTCAGTTACCTATACATACTACTTAAAACACGATCTCAATAAAAATACATTTATACTTATACGTAGATAAAAAGAAACTCGTGAAACTTATTTTTTAGAATTTTGGATATCCGTTTCATTATCCAAATCCGTTCCGAATTTCTGATACGGATTCGGATATGGATATCCGAATTTTCGGATACGTATTCAGATAATGAAATCCACTATCCGAAATTCGGGAGTAAATTACAAGTTTTATCTTTTATGTTTACATCAATTAACAGGCGCTGTACTTTTGGCCAAAAGTTTACAGGCGGCGTCCTTAACCTTTCAAAATCTTGCATGTTTTGTCCTTTACGCCAAACCTGGTTAGAAATCTCAGTTAAAAATTGTCATGTGCAATGCAATGCAATGCAAGTAATTTTCCTCTCAAGTTTTAAACAAATAAACAAACCCAATCTCAACCTTTCAAAATCTTGCATGTTTTGTCCTTTACGCCAAACCTGGTTAGAAATCTCAGTTAAAAATTGTCATGTGCAATGCAATGCAAGTAATTTTCCTCTCAAGTTTTAAACAAATAAACAAACCCAATCTCTCAGTCTCAGTTATCTCTCTCTCACTCTTCAATCAACCCCACCCCCACCACCAGTGTGCTAGCCGCTACCACCACCAGATCACCACCATGACAACCACCACTACCAAACAATTAAAAACTATTTACAAAAATACAATCACCTTAGTCCCTCTAAACTCAACTCCCCTCTTTATCTAACAGCTACAAACATCCAGAAAAGGGTTAGTCGGAGCACTGGCCGGAACCCTAATTTTTAGCCGGAACTAAACAAACACCACCACTGAAGAACACCCAAACCGTTGATCCATTCCATCTCCCATCTCTCTCTCTCTCTCTCTCTGTGTGTGTGAACACATCTGCTAATCTTATGCCCTAACTTAATCTAGAATGAACAACACCCATCACTACCATAAATCACCCACGTCACTGTGACTGTCACTTTAAAAACCCCAAACCCCAGCTTTATACCCTGCCCCAAACTAACAATCTTAATTATTTCTACTTCAAACAAGCCTATCTTCGGCCTGACGGCTAACCGTTGCCATAATCGGCGACTGTTTAGCTAGAAATACCACTGTCCGGTTAAAACAAACCTATCTTCGGCCACCATTGTTGTCGCCTCATCGGAAAATGTGCAACACTGACCGTCCGGTTAAAACCGTCAGAACAAATCGATTGAGGTATGCATTGTTTGAACTGGTTTGTAATAGTCATAACAAATCGATTGAAGTTTTTAGTGGTCTGATTTGGTGGGCGTTGGTGGTGGTGCGCACAGGTTTTGGAAAGTTTAGAGAGACAAGTTCAAAGAGAGAGATCCAGGGTAGATATAATTGGATATGGTGTTTATTTATTTTTTGGAAATTACCATTTTATCCTCATGTGCATTGCACATGACAATTTTTAACTGAGATTTCTAACCAGGTTTGGCTTAAAGGACAAAACATGCAAGATTTAGAAAGGTTAACGTTACCGCCTGTAAACTTTTGGTCAAAAGAACATCACCTGCAATTTGATGTAAACATAAGTGATAAAACTTGTAATGACGCAACAACTGTGATAATCATGTACTGTTTTTAGAGAAAATAGTTGTTATGAAATAGTACACTGTGTTGTGACCCCATTTTGAAGTGCCCGGTTTATGGGCTTTACAATCTTTAATGTGAATTTTAGTGTGCTAAAGAGAAAAAAAAATCCTAGTCTTCAAATTGGACTTTCAAAAAGCTTATGAATTGGTGAAATGGGGTTTTCATTTGGACACCCTTAAATCTATGAATTTTCTGTCTCTTTGGAGATAATGGATCGATTGTTTATTAAAATCGGGTAAGTCCTCAGTCCTTGTGAACGGCTCTCCTACTTTGAAATTTAAGCTTTTTAGGGGTCTAAACAAGGTGACCCTATCTATCCTTTTTTATTCGTTCTCATGTTGGAAGCTTTGGAGGTCATTATGAAAAAGTGGTGGTTAAGGGGTGTTTCAAAGGGGTTACCCTTCCTAATAACGGGGCTACTTTAACCCACATTTGTTATGCTGAGGATGTTATGTTTATCGGTGAGTGGTCGGAAGAAAATATCTTGAATCTTAATAGGATTTTGAGATGTTTTTTTCTTTGCTCGGGATGTTGAGGCGGTCTTCAGAAAAGTTGCGTTTTTGGGGCGGGTGTGGAAGAGGAGGAGGTGAACATCATGGCTGAGTTAATCCATTGTAAGGTTGAGGGCGTTTCCGTTTACTTATCTTGGTCTTCCTTTTGGGAGCCAATATGAAAAGGGTAAAATTTTGGAAGCTTATTGTAGATAAGTTTTACGCAAAATTGTCCGAGTGGAAAGCAAGAAATCTTTCTTTGGTGGGAAGGGTTACCCTTGCAAAGGTGGTCCTAGATGCCCTTCCAAACTACTACCTCTCACTTTTTAAAGCACCGGTAAACATTTTAAATCTTTGGAGAAAATTAGAAGAAACTTTATTTGGGGCAATAAAAACAGAGGCAAATGTATTAAATGGGCCGCATGGGATAAGTTGATTGTTCCTCAACTGAAGGGGTATGGTCCCAAAAAGCCGCGCAAACCTCCATCAAGGTTGGACGTGGGACCATACTCCTTATCTTAATGAACTTCCTAGCAAGAGTCTCGCGCGAGATACACCACTTTCTGCTCTACGTCGCGCGAGGTCTCGCCCACAAGAAGTTCTGATATCAACACTTAGCATACTAAAAGGGCACATGGGCATACTAACCCGCACGGGTTAGTTAGATGCTCAACAGGAACCGCATAGGAAGGCAGCGCAAGGCTACCTCCAGTGGTACACAAGGTACAAGTGGCAGTGAAAAGAGCCAATGAGCGTCCAGCAGGCTCTGGTCAATCGTGCGCCACGATCGTCTGACGAGAAGTACGTAAGGACGCCTACGTGGCACCAATCAGGGGACGGAGACATCTGTCCCACGATCTCCACTTGTCTGCTGATGGCAGAAGAGCAGCAGGGCCGACAACAACGACACGTGGCTCCAATCAAGGTGCGCCAGCACCGAAGAACTTCTAGAAGCCACTAAATGGTCGACACTAGTGAGACAAAGAGCACATCCGTTGTGTTGTCCATTTCCGGCCCAAGGCCCATCAGCCCATATCCTCTTACACCTCTCCGGCTATAAATAGAGCCCTCATTCCACAGGTTAAACATTCTATTCCCTCTACTCGCACTCTTAACACTTGATTATCCTCCCAAAGCAGTTGCTTATTCTCACGCCGGAGCCTGGTTAAGAGAGAAACCCCCACATTCCCCTCTTAACGAGTAACGGTGTTTTGTTTTGCAGGATTGAACCTCAAGTCGGAGCTCAAGTATTTATAAGAAGATTAACCATTATGGTAGAAACATAAACCAAACTGATTAGTCCCCATAATTAGTTCAGTGTTTCTTCATTGGCGCCCACCGGTTTTTTCTATAACCACCTTCATCTTCTTTTATTTGAGCCTTTTGACACTTTTTTCTTCCTTCGATCATGGCTGGTCAAGGAATCATTCCAGAGTTCGGCTTCGGAGCCAACTCTAACGCGGCGTTGGGTGAGGGAATCCAAAACTTCCAAGCCCAAATCGAAGAAATTGGTGAAGTCGAAGTAACCAATACTGGGGGCCCGCGCGGGAGTATCACCCACATCACCCAGACGGTCACCCCAGGAAACAATGGAGAAGGGCCTTCGAACCCAACACCGCCGCAGAATGTTTCGGCATTACTAGGGCTACCAGAGGGCGAGACTCCGGCCTCATGGTATGCAAGAACATCGCCACTATCAATGCAGCGTATCAGTCGCTGATTGCGCAGCAAGCAGTTTTGACGGCAGAACCGTCCTTGGTGACTCCCCCAAGTCAAGGGGCGTGCCAGATGCCCCCACCGCCCAATCTCCAAGGCAGAATAAACAGGCCTCCCCCTACCAGATGTTTGAGCGTACACGACACGCGCGATACAAGAGGGGAAACGGATAGTTATTACGACTATCCGTCAACCCTTCAACGAGGCCCTGTTCACAGCCGGCTCACGCCGCGCAACATGAACAACAAATGGGAAGAGACAGACCCGAACGATCCAACTTGGGTAGATGACGAGGGTTCGTCAGTCTTTAATCGCTTGCCGAAAAACCACGAGTACTTCAAGCCGAGACAGCACATCGGGTACACAGAAGAAGCCGAGAGAGATTTCCGCCTGGCATACAGACCAGCGGAAGCTGCGGAACATTCCAAGTTCATCCCGAAAATCGCACTCGCGCCGCTTTCACGAGAAAAGTTACCTCCGACTGTCGGAAAGTTCAACGGATTGACTGATCCCGATGATCACGTCAGAACATTCACAAGTGTAGGCTGCATGGGAGGTTGGAACATGCCTATGTGGTGTCACTTGTTTATTCAAACTCTTACTGGGGCTGCTCGCGCCTGGTTCGACAGCCTCCCGCTAGGAAAGATTAAATCTTGGGTAGATTTCAAGACGCAGTTTCTGAGCTACTTCAGCCAACAACGACGCTACCAGCGTGACACAGCTGAAGTAGAAGATATCTGGCGAAGAGATGGTGAAGGTCTAGAGGACTTCATCACCCGTTTTAACAAGGAATGTTTGGAGATAGACGGCGTCAGTGAACAACTCATGCGTTGTCACTTCAAGAAAGCCATTCGCTGTGATAGTCTCATCAGAACTATCACAGGCAAAGATGGAATGCCAAAAGAGTGGGATAAGCTCATGGAAGCTGCAAAAATTGTCGCGCAAACTGAAGAATCACTCGCTGGAAACATGAGTTATTACTCTGAAGATCGATTCTCCAGAGGAAACACACGCGACAACAACAAGCGCAACAAATACAAGAGTAACGATTGGAAGTCTGGGAGATCAAAAGGCCACGATGAAAGGTCGCGCTATAGGGAGGACGCGCGTGAAACAATTGACCGAATCGGCTACAAGAAAGCAGTCAAAGGTGATAATCGTGACAAGCACTGGACTCCGCTCACAAAAACGCCAAAAGAGGTATTGATGACGGAGAATTACGATTTCAAGGCTCCCAGGCCTATGACAAACAAGAAGGGGCAAGACCCCAACTTGTACTGTGATTTTCACAAAGACTCAGGGCACTTGACCGATGACTGTTACAATTTGCGCCAAGAGATCGAGAGAGCGCTTAAAAGTGGTAAACTAAGCCACTTGGTAAAGAACGTGCGCAAAGAAACTCGTCAACTACAGCGCCACGATGAAGGGAATCATAAGAAGGTCCGACGCCTAGAGACCCACATGGTCAACGGACCTAGATATAGCGCGAAAGAAAAAGGCAAGCGCCCCTATGAGCCTTCTTGGCAAGAGCAACAGGTCATTTTCCCGGTAGTGCGCGGCGGTCCTCGCGCCACACGTCCCGTCGTCATTACCGGTATCATCGGCCATTATGAAACGGAGTACATATTCATTGATCCAGGAAGTACAGCTGACATCATTTATGAACAGTGTTTTAACCAATTGGATGAAGAAGACAAGGCGAGACTCGAGCCAGTCGACTATCCCTTGTCTGGATTTTTCAATGAGATGGTTTTCCCTCTCGGTCAGATCAGTTTCCCCGTCACACTTTCTGACGGGAAACATTCAAGAACAACAAGCGTTAATTTCATGGTGATGCCCGTTAAATCAAGGCATGATGTGTTAATTGGGAGGGAGACCCAGGGCGAGCTGAATATGGTAACTTCAACTCCCCACTCTGCGATAGGGTTCCCAACCAAAACAGGAGTAGCAATCATCCATGCCAAGAAGGAAGTGATGTCAACCGAAGAAATGCGCCCAACGAAAGCGGCGAAGGTTTCCACAACCGAGCCCGAAAAATGGGTTTTAAACCGCAAATACCCAGAGCAAACAGTGACAATTGGCCACGCCATTTCGTCAGACATCCGAACGCGTTTAAAGCAATTGTTGTTCAGAAATATGGATATATTTGCCTGGACCCCGGCAGACATGACCGGCGTCCCGCGCAACATAACCGAACATTGTTTAAACACTTACCCCTCTGTCGAGCCAAAGGTCCAAAGAAGGCGCAGCTTAGGAGCAGACAAAACGAAAGCAATGAATGAACAAGTATGCGAGCTACTCAAAGCTGGGATCTTGCGAGAGGTACGATATCAAAGTTGGGTTGCGAACCCGGTGATGGTTGAAAAGTCAAACGGCGGATGGCGAATGTGCGTAGACTATACCGATCTCAACAAGGCATGCCCAAAAGATTGCTATTCCTTGCCTGAGATCGACAAAAAGATAGACTCTCTCGCGCCATATAGATGGAAGTGCTTTTTGGATTGCTACAAGGGTTATCATCAAGTTCAGATGAAACTCGAAGATGAAGACAAGACAGCCTTTAGAACTGATCTTGGAATCTTTTGCTACACAAAGATACCTTTTGGCCTGAAAAATGCTGGCGCAACATACCAACGCTTGATGGACAAGACCTTCGCAGGGGACATCGGAAAGCATATTGAAGTTTACATCGATGATCTTGTCGTTAAAAGTCCCGAAGAGGACCAAATGTTGAAAGACATCAAAAAAACGTTCAATTCATTGCGCAGTGTAAATATGAAGCTGAATCCAGCCAAATGCTCTTTTGGCATGGAAGAAGGGAAGTTTTTAGGCTTCATTGTCACAAACGGCGGTTTTAAAGTGAATCCAGAAAAAGTCCAGGCCATAGAGAGAATGCCATCGCCGTGAACCATCAAAGAGATGCAACGGTTGGCCGGCCGCCTAGCCGCGCTTAATCGTTTTCTCTTCAATCACGCCGTGAAGTCGTACCCCTTTATTAGCACGTTGCGCAACTGCGTGAAGAAACAAGAATTCAAATGGACCCCCGAGGCAGAGACAGCTTTTCAGCAAATGAAAGAGTGCCTGATTGAACTCCCTACCCTGACTGCACCGTTCGAAAAAGAACCACTCGTACTGTACTTATCTTCTTCAGATAAGGCAGTAGGGTCAGTATTATTGGTGGAGAGAAACGGAGTCCAAACTCCAATTTATTACGTCAGCAGGGTACTCACTGACCCAGAAACAAGATATTCCACGATGGAAAAATTGGTTCTCGCGCTGCTACACGCATCCCGAAGGCTGCGCAGATATTTTACAGGCCATGTGATAACCATGCTTACCAACTTCCACATCGGCACAATATTGCAAAAGCCAGAAACATCAGGCCGGTTAGCAAAATGGGCCATTGAGCTGGGGGGCCATAATATCTTGTACAGGCCGCACCCAGCCATTAAGGGCCAGGTCCTAGCCGACTTCATCACAGAGGTGCCGGCCGATAAAATCAAAGAATGTGAGTTGGAGCCTGGTGGAGATTCCTGAAAAAGACGTGACTGATGAGACTTGGATGCTTTATACTGATGGGGCCTCAAACGAAGATGGCGCGGGAGCAGGATTGCGCCTAGTGAGCCCTGAGAATCATGAATTTACTTACGCCATCAAGTTGGACTTTAAGAACACCAACAACGAGGCGGAGTATGAAGCATTTCTGGCAGGCTTACGCCTAGCCATCAAAATGGGAGCTAAAAACCTATGAGCACATGTTGATTCACTCCTGATAGCCAGCCAGGTTAATGGTATATACGATGCAAAGGGCGAAGTCATGGCCCTGTATTTAGAGCAGGCAAAAGAATTGCTTCAACAATTCAAGTCTCACAAAGTAATCCACATCAATCGCTCCGAAAACAAACCAGCTGATGCCTTGAGTAAACTTGCTTCGACTTCTTTTCAACACCTTGCCAAAGATGTAAGAATAGAAGTACTCAAGAACCCGTCAGTGTTACTACGACAAGTGAACGTGATTGAAATGGGGCAACCATCCTGGATGACCCCTATAATCCAATATTTGCAAGAAGGGATACTCCCTGAAAACAAAGCAGAGGCGAGGAAGATTCAAAACAAGGCCCTGCACTACGAAATGAATGGCAGTATTCTGTACCGAAAATCCTTCTTAGGGTCACTACTGCGCTGCGTGGACCCCCAGGATGCGAACTACTTGATCAGGGAGATCCACGAAGGGATCTGCGGCATCCATTCGGGACCACGCATGGTTGTCGTGAAGATCATGAACGCGGGATATTACTGGCCAGGGATGCATGTCGATGCCCTGAAGGAGATCTGCAAGTGCGACTCCTGTCAGCGACATTCTCCAAAAACCCTGCGCCCCAAGAACGACCTTATCCCTGTACCCACTGCATGGCCTTTCCAGCAGTGGGGAATCGACATGGTGGGACCCTTCCCAGAGGCTCCTGGTGCCATAAAATTTATAATAGTAGCCGTGGATTACTTCATAAAGTGGGTGGAGGCCAAAGCTCTAGCTTCAACTACAGCTATGATGGTGCGCAAGTTCATTTGGGAACACATCATCTGCAGGTTCGGCCTACCACTCAAGATTGTAACCGATAACGGTACCAACTTTGCATCTTAAGACCTCCAGAATTGGATGAAAGAGATGAAAATCGAGCACACTTTCACATCCGTTGCGTATCCTCAAGGCAACGGACAGGTAGAAAGCGTGAACAAATGTATCGTCGAGGGGATAAAGGCCCGACTGGGCACAAGGCGAAGAGGCTGGGTAGATGAGCTCCCGAGCATCTTGTGGGCTCACCGAACCATGCCAAAAACTAGTACCGGCGAGACCCCTTTTAGCCTAGTCTATGGCTCAGAAGCGGTTATCCCGGCTGAAGTTGGCCTACCCTCCCCGCGCTTGACAGCAGTCAACGCAGTCGACAATGAGGCAGAAAGACGTCTTGACTTGGATTTGTTGGAAGAAAGGCGCGAAATCGCACGCATCAAAGAAGCCAAGTACAAAACGCAACTGGAGAGGTACTACAACACAAGAGTACGCATCTGCACCTTCACGCCAGGAGAGTACGTCTTCCGAGATAATGAAGCGTCAAATGCGGAACGCCCAGGGAAACTAGCACCCAAATGGGAAGGCCCATACTTGATCCACGAGGTGCTAGGCAAAGGGGCTTACAAGTTACACACCCTAGATGGCCACATCTTACCGCGAACGTGGAATGCGCAACAACTGCGCAAATGCTATATGTAACTCAAATCGGCATTGAGCCTTTAACCACTACTATTGGCCACGTGCCTTTTTACTTTCCTATGTTGGCTATACGCCCTTTACAATTAATGTACGTTGGCCTAAGTGCCCGTTTCCAAGTCAATGAAAGCATACGACATGTTTTCTATTTCTTTCGTTACAAATGCATGTTAAACTTCTGATTAGCACGAAAACACTCCAGCAACTTACAAGCTCTCAAGCAAGAACGCCTCCAAGGTCCTCCGCGAACAAAGCGCGAGACCGGGCAGTTCCACTTACTCGAAGAGACTTCCATTTATTCGAGCTAATTTAACCTAAGTTTTTAACAACAGTGCAATAATTGTAACGGGAAAGAAGAAGCAAAATTCATTCAATATAAAACAAGCGCAGCAGCGCAACGTTGTACATTCAAAGAAAGCAAAAAATTACAAGGCACAAAGCCTAATCGACAAAGCCTATTCGAGTGCATGTTGATCACCATCATCATCGCCTTCATCATCGTTCCCACCATCATCATCATCGTCATCATTTCCACCATCATCACCAGCTGGTTCCTCTTCATCTGATAACTCAACAGTCACCGGTGGATCAAGAATGCCTTGAGGCGCTGGCACCAGTCATCCTTCTTTAAAGCCTCCACTACCAAGTCTATTACAGGCAAGGAAAGGTTATCATAAGCACTCTCAGCACGCGTCAACTCGATAGGAGCTTGGTTAGTCACCGAGCAATGACTCACATCAAACTCTTGTCCAAACATCTCCTCAACGTGTTGGGCACATTCCAGATACCCTCCTCGATGACCTACTGCGCGCGCAGCATCGGTCAGAGCAGCAAGAGCGCGGTCTAGCTCGCCAGCATTGAGGATAGAGTTGGCAACCTATAACGAAAACTGCGTATTAAAGGCAACCCTTAGCAGATTAAGCTTATAAGTGCAAACTTACCAGCACTACTCCACGATTGCGCATCCACTCGGCCTCAGAGACAAGTTTATCAACGATACCTTGCGCCTCAGAGTAGTTAGTCTGCGCTACATTAAGGGCGGCGGCACTGACAGTGCGTGCCTCTTCTGCAGTGGCAGCCTTAACTTTCTCCGCTCCGAGGTCGATCTCCAAGGACTCGCATTTATCAATCTGATCATTCAGGCGACGTTTAAGCTCAGCAATCTCGACATCCTTGGCATGCAGATCCTTATCTTTGCTAGACAATTGCGCCTTCACGTCAGCCAATTCAACTTGAAAAGAGAAAAGACTTAGGCTATTTCGTAAACAGCATAGCAAGAAAGAAAGAAAGTGGTAAGCTAACCTCAATCTGCTGCTTGGCAGCCTTTTCAGCCTGTGCATCCTCAACCCTCGAAGTAAGCTCCACAATCTTAGCTTCAAGGTCAACAATTTTGTTCCGAGCTGTGAACGCGCGCTCATTATCTTTCTCGCATATGCGCTTAAACTCGGCCTTCTCCTTGGCCAGTTGCTGTTCAGCAGCTTGGAGTTTATTTTTCAGGCCCTCACGCCCCCATTCCTCTGCCTTCTTGTCCGCATCAAACTTAGCCTTCTCCTCATCAAAGGCAGCTTTGGACTTCTCAAAATCGGTGATACGCTTCAGCATCCGCTCGCGATAACCCTCCCAATCTGCCCGCTCCCTAACCATCGTTCGCCACTCACGAACTATCTGATGATTAGCGGCGCGTGCATTGGCCTCCCCGATCACATAAGTTCGGTACAACATTTCATGGGTCTTCGCCCTCTGCCGGTTAACCTCGCCGGGAGTAAAAGAGTTTAAAAACCAATCGTGACAGGGCCCGAATTCCTGAAAAGTGTCCCTTTGCTTCAAACCCCAGGGAGCTTGGTGAGGAGCATTACCACGTTCTTCCTCGGTATAACTCTTATAATAAATATCACCGACGGTGTCCTTCGCCCCAATGATATTCGGGTTGTAGCCCCCAGCCCCACCAGAGCTCGCACCACTGGAAACATACCGACCCGACCCCTTGGAAGTGACTATCTTTGAACGATCATGGGCCTCAGCATGCGCGGGGTGGGTAGGTTTGGCGACTTCAGGCTCTTGCCTCCTCTCAAGACCCTTAAGGATTTCAAACCCCGGAACATCGACAGGCTTTTCCATAGCCTTCTTCTGTTCCCTCTCCTTCTCCAACTCGGAGGCCCTCTTCTTCTTCGCCTCTTCGGCTCTCTTCCCTCCTCAGCCTTCTTCTTCTTCGCTTCCTCTGACTTCTTATCTTCCTCAGTTTTCCTTTTTTTCTCTTCTTCCATTTTCTTCCTATGCTCCTCAGCCTTTCTCTGCACCTCAGCAGCCTTCGCCGCATCCTTCTCAGAAATGTTTTTCTCCTTGGCAGACTCATCCCTAGCAGTCTGAGAGGATTTGATGGTGATTTTTGGCCTCTTCGGCTCTGGCTCAGTAAACTTAACCCCCTTTTCAGGGGTTTTCTTCTTGATCTCTGCAGAAAACAAGCAATTAAGAAAGGAAAATAATTAAAGGGAGAGAAATCAAGAGCTTACCAGGAGAAAATTTATATAGAGAGCGCAGGTTGCTCGTTTTCCCAACCAAGGGAATCACACCAATTAGCGGCGCAGCAGCCACACCAGCTGTGGTCTCGCTTCTAACTCTTTTTCTGCTGACCAACTGTACAGCAGCCTCCTCTTCTTCTTCAGCTTCCTCTTCTTCATGCACGGAAGGGGTCGCGCCAGCATCAGGGTTACGAGAACCCGCGCTTCCAGAGCTCCATGAGCTACCCACTCCAGTCTATGTCTCAGCTGTGCGCGATAAGCCTTTAAGTGAATCACTAATTATCACATAATCGTCTAAGTCACTTTGTCGAAGGCGAAGAGTACCTTTACCAGAAGCAGCGGTTGCGCGACTACTACCAGCCCCCTTACTGGTCACCTCGGTATCCAAGTTGGTTTTTTTCTTCTTCTTCAAGGGTTTCTTTTTCTTCTCTTCTGGGTCAACCCCTAGGTCGCGCAACACACCTGCAAAGATGTTAGACCACAGACTTAGCTCGCCGTTTGAAGACCCTACAGACTCCTCGCTGGAAAGATAGACAACATCTTTCCCAGCAGAAGTCACAGAGCGCAAAGGACGAGGTTTAGGGAATTGCGCACCTTCAGTCGTGGTAGGCGGCGAGGCGAAGGCATCAGCAACCGGATACATTTAATTGCCTCTAATCTGCTCGTACCAGCTTTCCTCATCCTCGAGCAGTGGGCACACGCCCATAGATCCACCAAAAGTGGCGAACGCAGCTTGATACAATTGTGCTTCTACACGTCAAGATGCATAAGTAAAATAAAGCATAGAAAATGAAACAAGGGAAAGTAGGAAAATCACTGACCTTGATCACCAATCTTCAGAACCGGCACCTCCTTGCTGTCTGGTGACCACTGGTCACTCATGCGCGCCGCTACCAGAACATTTTCCCCAAATACCCGATTCGGGGTAGGGGTTAACTGTTGATACCAACGTGCACTCTTCGGGATCGGAAGGTCCTCCTTCAGCACTGCCTCACTCCAATCTCTGAAAGGCATGGCAATCGGAAGTACCTCTTCCCGAATAAAAAAGAATTTGGGTTTCCAATCATGGAAACTCTTGGGTGGGTTTAACAAAATCTTCTTTCCAGCACCACGGCTGGCAAATGAGAAGAAGCTCATCGTCCGTTGAAGTTGGTAGAAAGCCCGGAACTTCTCGACGGTTGGCTCGATGCCATGGGCTCGGCACAAGAACTCAAAATGAAGAACCCTAACCATTCCGGGAGGGCTCATCTGAGAAAGATGGAAGTTGTAGTGGTGCAATATGTGCCCCATGAAGTTCGTTGCCGGTAATTTGAAGTTACCTTGAAGAAAAAAGTCCTCAAATAACGTAATATAACCCGGCGGGGCGTCGGCCGCCGTCTGGTTTTGAGCCGGGTAACGTGCATCCCACTCCGGTGGAAACCGGAAGCTCCTAACAATCTGTTCAAATAACCCAAGGTCCCACCGGAGACCGGGAACGGGACCCTCTTCCATGGAAACACCCTCCTGATGTTCTTCAGTCATTGTAAAGAGAGGTGCAAGTTTCTGGAAAACACTTGAAGACGTGAAGAAATCTTGAAGATCTGCTAGCATATTTGAAGATTCAAAGAGGAGAAACGAGAGAGAGTTGGAAAGAAAAGAAGAGAAGTGAGAACCTCTCACATCTCTTCGGATATATATACCCATCGCATTTAATGCGATGGGTAAACGTGCCGCTTTAGCCGCTAGGCTAACCAACGAGAGGCTGCCACATCACACGGAAAAGCAGGGTTGACGGTTACCACGCGCGTGTGGGCCTCACTCTCCTGACACGAAGTGCAACCGTCGCAGTCGGCATGATGACATCCGTGCCAGGGGTCAACTCAGACGTTGCAATCAGCGACTTATCTCACCAACTTGCCAGAGTTCAAATTTCGAAGTTTTTCCCACCATAAAATTACAATTAGCTTCATGCAAAAGTTATCAAGGGCGCGCAAGTTAACATCACCTTAACAACACTTCGCGTCGCGCCACACCAACCAAAAGCAAGACACATTCCCTTCAACTTTTATTTTTTCTAAGTCCAGAGCTCCAACCACTTGCGTCGCGCATGGTGCAGCACTGGACTGGGGGGACTTGAAGGGGTATGGTCCCAAAAAGCCGCGCAAACCTCCATCAAGGTTGCACGTGGGACCATACTCCTTATTTTAATGAACTTCCTACCAAGAGTCTCGCGCGAGATACACCACTTTCTGCTCTACGTCGCGCGAGGTCTCGCCCACAAGAAGTTCTGATATCAACACTTAGCATACTAAAAGGGCACATGGGCATACTAACCCGCACGGGTTAGTTAGATGCTCAACAGGAACCGCATAGGAAGGCAGCGCAAGGCTACCTCCAGTGGTACACAAGGTACAAGTGGCAGTGAAAAGAGCCAATGAGCGTCCAGCAGGCTCTGGTCAATCGTGCGCCACGATCGTCTGACGAGAAGTACGTAAGGACGCCTACGTGGCACCAATCAGGGGACGGAGACATCTGTCCCACGATCTCCACTTGTCTGCTGATGGCAGAAGAGCAGCAGGGCCGACAACAACGACACGTGGCTCCAATCAAGGTGCGCCAGCACCGAAGAACTTCTAGAAGCCACTAAACGATCGACACTAGTGAGACAAAGAGCACATCCTTTATGTTGTCCATTTCCGGCCCAAGGCCCATCAGCCCATATCCTCTTACACCTCTCCGGCTATAAATAGAGACCTCATTCCACAGGTTAAACATTCTGTTCCCTCTACTCGCACTCTTAACACTTGATTATCCTCCCAAAGCAGTTGCTTATTCTCACGCCGGAGCCTGGTTAAGAGGGAAACCCCCACATTCCCCTCTTAACGAGTAACGGTGTTTTGTTTTGCAGGATTGAACCTCAAGTCGGAGCTCAAGTATTTATAAGAAGATTAACCATTATGGTAGAAACATAAACCAAACTGATTAGTCCCCATAATTAGTTCAGTGTTTCTTCATCAACGGAATGGTGGCTTAGGAGTTGGGGACATCCGGAGTTTAAGTCTAGCACTTCTCGCTAAATGGTGGTCGAAATTGAAGTCCAATGAAGCGGCTCTTGGGTCCAAAGTGATTCACGCCATTCAGTTTAAGAGAAACGGGTATCATTCATTTCCTTTTAATAATCGTTTCGCGGTTATATGGGAGGATATTGGCATGAACGAAAAGGATTTTGCTAGTCTCAACTTATCCTTAAAGTCTAATCTTAGAGGCATAGTTGGGCAGGGCAAAAGCATTAATTTTGGACTAAAAATTGGTTATCTGGATGAACGTTCAAGGATCATTGGCGTCTAATAAATAAGCTAAGGTGTAGAAGAAGGGAGCTCTTGCACATGGGTCTGGGGCTGGGATAATCTGCCTACTAATGGGCCTGAAGCCCAACAATTTTGTGACCTTCAAATGTCGCTGCAGGGGGGACGAATCGGACCAATGGGCCTGCGGTGAAGACAGGCCTGAAGCTCTTAGAGCATTCACATCCAATCCATCAAATTATACATACATTCCACTAAAAAACAACTCCTATATCAATATATTTTCACTAAAAACAAATATTTTTTCTCTCTCCTTTCAATTAAATAATATTATCATTACCTTTTTCTCTCACTTCCACTCACAACCACTTTCAAAATATATTAAAAAATTATAACGGGTGAACAGTGTCCCCCCAAATATACAGATGAACAGTAACATTTTCTCTCTCCTCTGCTCACAACAACTTTTTATACCCTTTATAATATAAAAACCCCTCCTCACATAATTTGATGGTTAGGATGTGAATGCTCTTACAGTGGCAAATATTAGAGACAAGCCCAAAAAATAATATTTTTTTGCTGGAGGGCGGCATTGAGTCGAATTCCTTAAAAAATGGGTCTGAACAATAGAGGTGTCTTGTTAAATACGTTGTGTTCTTACTGGCCTGGTTTCTTATTTTTTTAGAAGTTTAGCCGTTCCAGAAAAAAAGTACATCTAGTTAGGGTGTAAGGGGTGCTCACCTCTTAGGTGAGTCCCCCCTCTTACACATAACCAACCATAAAATGCCACGTCAACTCCCCTCTAACACTCCCCTAATACCCCTTTTTGATGGCGGCACTCCCCTATTAGGGGAGTTGGTTTTTTTTTTAAAAAAAAAAAAAAAAGGAAGGCTTTTGATTGGTCCCCTCTCCCTCTCTCCTCTCTCTCTCCTCCCCCTCTCTTCGGCACCTCCCCACCGGATTCACACCCTCTCTCTACCTCACCGTGAGGTTGGCGGTACCCCCCTAATCGGTGAGTGGCCTCCCCGCATGCTTCACCGAATTACGCCCCGCCCACCCTTATTTTTGTTTCTTGTATTCATAATTCACAACCTCCAGTTATTTAAAATTTGATTTCCTTATTATCTACGTTACTTTTTGTTGGTGCTAGGGAAATTAATTATGCCTAATTGATGGACTGTATGATTGGCGTAAGTTTTGTTAGAAGTTACGTTTTACATACTCGTGAATTGCATGATGGTCGTAAATTTTCGGGTCGGGTTTTTCAAGTTTTCGGTAGTGGGGATATAACCTGATAACCGACCCATTCTAGATTCGGGTTATATGGTTCGGGTTTATCGGGTCGGTTTTAATCTATTTTCCTATATGATATAGACATTATCTTATACATCAGCTTTAAGTATATACTAGTAATAAGACTTGCGCGCGTTGCGGCGCATGTACATCGTAAACATCGAATGGATTAGTCAAATCACTCGTTAAACATATGAAAATGTGTGTTTAGACGTATCTGTTTGAAGTCAATGTAACCTATATAAGCATTATGATTGGATCAAAACGTAAAGAAAATCAAAATTATATTGTACAATCATAACGTATTATATATGACCCAACTCATATATAGAAAACATAACAAATATAAAGAAAAAAATGACACATGTAATGAAAATGGACTAATTAGAGGTCTTTAAAAAAACACAATCTGACTCCACTCCACTCGGTTCGAAACAATATTTATGAAACATATATAAAATAACCATGAATACTTATTATATTTTACCTGATTCATTTCCTAAAAACAATTACGTCGAAACGTAAACCAACTCAAATATATAGGTACTCATACATAAAAAAGATGCACTTAAAAATGTTTTTTTAACGAAAACGCTATAGGTACTCGTACATAAAAAATGCACTTAAAAATGTTTTTTAAACGAAAACGCACTATATTTGATCTCACTCGTTTCTAGAAAAAGTATACGTCGGAATGTAGACCAACTTGAATTTACATCAATACGTACATAAAGATATGCATGTAAAAAACAGTTTTTTTAAAGTAAAAGAATGATAGGTGTAAACTCAAAACTTTAGAAACTCGAAGGGGTCAAAATGATATTTTACAAAGTTTTTAAAGACGACGCAAAATTGCTTTTTTAAAAAATGAAAGTTATCGGACGAAAATTAAATTAGTAAAAAACTTAATAGGTTAAAACGTATATTACATATGGTATATGGTAAAGTTGGAGCGTTGAAAAAAAAAGAGGTTAATTTGTATAACATTTAAAATAGAGTATGGGCTAAAAGTGCTAATTGCCAAAGTAGAGGGTAACAAAAGATGAAAAAAGTTATTGTGCTTCCCCATTCTATTTTTGTCTTCGTGTGAGAGAGCAATTAGAAAATAAATCAAGTACATCAACAATGCATAGGGACCGAAGTAAACAAAGATTGAAACTTAAAGGGCTAAAAAAGAAAACATAAGTAGCAAAATTGTAAATATGACCGACATTTCAATTTAAGATATAAGTAATAAGATGTTTGTTCTCCTTTGTCTACTGACTAGTGTTTGGTTGATCTTTGATCTCATATGGTAGTTTCATAGGTTAACTTTTCTATAATTTGGCTCAATCATGTCATGTAGATGCATATAGAGGTGCACTGAATGTTGGTGTCTATCACTTATGCTTGGATTTGACAGAGGTTGTCTAACGCACAATAGTACTTCGCTTGTCGCTAGAAACAAGGCATGAACATCAGGGGCGAGAGGGGGTGACCGTCTCCCCGAACTTATCGCTCAGTAGTGGAGAGTATGTAGTTTTCGTATAGAAATTTTTGGGTATATACGTTTTCGACCCCCGGTTTTATAAAATTTTTTAGGTATATACGTTTTCGACCTGCCGGTAAGAAATTTCAAGTTTCGTTACTGATGAACATTTTTATATGTTAATGATGAATAGTTGCACGAAAACGGGAAGATATAACACTAGCATAGAAAATTTGAAAACTACGGCCACATATTTATTTTACAAATAAAATAAATAAACTGAAGTAAAAATTAATAAAAAAACTACATAAAAACTAAAAATTTCATAATGAAACTCTTAATAGGAAAAGAACTACAAATAGATTTAAAAAAAAAGTATTTTTTAAATTTTTTTGATCTTTTTATTTTCTTCTGATTTTTTTTAATAATGCAAATTTTGTCCTGAATATATGACATGGATGATCTACAGCCTCACATCACATCACAGTAGCATGAAACACGATGAGTCGGGTATGATAATAGTCTATTATTGACATACATATCTACGTCAAAATCTAATCTATGCATCACAACAATTGTCAAACATCATCTCAAAATCTAAATATACTTTTCACAGTGGGTTGTAAAGGATTAACTTTAATAATTATAATCACAGTCCTTTATTTGCAAACCTGTTACACCTTAGATCCTTTGACCCTAACTTGGTTAAAACTTTCAGTTAAGTGAGGTCATGTGCAACCCATGTGAGGGAAAAACAATCGGTTAATACAAAAAAAAAAAGAATGTCAAAATTTAAAAACTTATATAAAAATTATAAACCTAAACCGTCATCATCATCTCCCCTGTACTCTCTCTCTCCCCTGTACTCTTTCTTTCTCTACATACCACTTCTACAAATTATTAGGCCACCACCACCTACACCATCGCCCACAAACATCGTCGACCACCGACATCATCACCATCACCATTTTTATTTTTCTCTTACAGATCCTGAAACACGAGATTTATAGATCGAAACAATTTCCGGTACCGAAATCATTGCTCAAATCAATTTACATCGATCAGAAACTAACAGATTCAAATATAAACTTGATTAAGCGATTAACAGAATCGAAACACACACACAGATTCAAATATAGCAAGTTACTGTGTAACACCCCTAAAATATTAAACTATATATGTGTGTCTACATGTATAAGTTATAATATTGATAATAAAAATAGTGAAAAATAAAAACTAGGATATTTAATTTAGTTAAATATCTATGTTAAATGATAAAGAAATAAGGGATTTTAACCCTATTTATAAACCTTACAACTAGAGGGACTAAATTGAGATAAACTAGAAACTTGTTTTTAAAACAAATTATAATTTCCAAACACATACTTGTGTGTGTATCCTCTGGTCGACTAACACAGAGTCAAAACAGAGCTCTGCTCTGGCTCTTTAAAACCCAAATTCACTACAATCATCTCAAAATCAAAGAGAGAAACCGAAATTCAATTGATTCTAAGCTAAATTCGTGATCTTCATACTTTGTAGATCACAAGGTATGTTCAATTTTTATATTTAGTGATGTTTTGATTTCTTATGAACTTCTATAATCTAACATCTTGAATGAAAATTTGATGTTATGGTTAAATTAGAGTGATTACAAGTCTAAGAATAAGTCTTGGACAAGAAATTGATAAATTTATATCATAACCTATCGATTTCAATGTTGGTCATGTAGGTGTTATATGGGTTTTGTGATAAACACTTGAATCCTAAGAATAACTGATGTTAATTGATTGTTATAATGCAAGTTCAAGTGTTGTTCATGTTATTCTTGTCATATGAGTATGAAAAAGGTGCTTTGATATGGTTAATTAGTTACTTAAGAACATGGTAATGTTATAGTAATGATATCGCCTTTAAGGTGTTCAACAAAATGTCTAAGTGAATCTAGAAATATTGATTTATATGAAAGAATCACTTATTTGACTAATTGAAAACATTGAATGTTGAATATAGAATTGTGATTTCTAAGCGATATGTCCAAATTAACTTTTATAGGCAATTTAGGTGGGTCGTCTAGTAATCAAGGAGGATCGGACAACCGTTTGAAAGGAAAGCTTTAAAAGGTACGCGGCTCTACGCTTCGTAAAATTTCGCTAGTATCTTATGTTTAATTACTTGAATGATAAATGAATCGCTATGAAGTTTGGTTAATACTAAAACGGAGGATTCCGTATGTGTTAACCGATCGGAATAACAAGAGTATATCGATAAGTAAAAACGTAGAAGTGGTGGATTCCACTATGATGTTCAAACGGGTCAAAAGTACTCTAGTTATACATGTTTGGTTTCATATAAGCGATGGTTTTTGCTAACAAACTAAACGGGTCAAAATAACCAAAGTAGTAAAGCTTTGGTGAAATAAGGCGATGGATGTCGCTAGGAAAGTTAAACGGGTTAATTGTTGCTTTGATGCGATCCGGGAAGGTCGCACGATAAAAAGACTTCAAATAATGCACGGATTCTTGAATAACACGCATTATAGTCGATAGCCTAGAAATGGTTAACGATGAATATAAGTCATAAACTTAGGATTGAGTATGACTAAAAGATTGCGAATTCAAATTAAAGGATTCGTGTTAAATTCATTTAAGTAAATAAGATTGAACGGGTCGAATAAACATACATATATAAATAAGAGTGTATAAATTATATGTATAACGTCCCGTCATTTTAATGTGTATGTGGGAGTAAATCTCATAGAAGTTTGGAGGTTGAGAACCAAGTTATTGTACATAAAACACAAATGGGTCAAAATAACTTGGAATTTATAATAAGCCGAGAGCTTAAAATTAAGAAAATTGTTCATGTAAATGTTGGGTTTTAATTCTATTATATAGAATATTGAATTACGATCACGTAAGAAGAAACGGGATCTAATTCGGGTCAATAACGAACAAGTTATGTCCAATTTCGTAAAAATCATTCTTGCTGGGAATATGCAGGTTTTAAACCTGAACTCGCTGGAAAAAGTAAGGTGTCGCGCTACGCGACAGAGACCTAATAAACCGTCGCGTCACGCGAGGGCTGTCGCGGCCCGCGACGGCTTCAGCCGGTCTGTGTCGCGCCCCGCGAGCGAGCAAAAATGCTAGAATTTTGTTGCTGTTATGTGTTTTAACATCAGGAACTCATTTAATCCAGTTTTATCTATCATAAACTAACCATTTTGGTGTTTTTGATTGTAGGTAACTTTAGGTAATAGACGGATGACAATCAAGCTAACGAACGAACCGAATACACACATAATTAAAGCTTCCGCCACTAAATCAACTTTTGTACTAAACTCTTTGAGTTTGTTTTGTCTAAACATGTAAATATAGAACTTATACTTCGCAAGTTAAGTATGCATTAGTGACGTAGAATGTTCTAAAATTTTGTAAACTTGGTTTTAGGTTATGGAACTTATGTAAATGTCGTTGTGTTAATGTTTAAGACAAACGACAGTTGAATGTGATATATATATAAGGTATTAAAAGATTGAAAAGGTCTTTTACATACTGATACAGAATCAACAATCAACGATACGAGTATATCTACTACATTAGAGCTAAAAATTATATGCAAATGAAGAATGAGATGGAAAAATTCCTCGATTGATAGGGCGGATTCTGAATGATCGGAGGAGAAGGAAAGAAGCGGATTCTAGGGTTTTTATAAATAGAAAACGCGTGAAAGAGATGAAACCCTTTCAGTTTATTGATCTATAACTTCATAGACCCCAGAAATCTTTAGATTTTCGATCTAATTTACCACATGTATGTAGAGTTGTATGAATTTGAGATGTAGAGTTGTAATGGTGATGGCAGTGGTGGTTGGCTGATGACGATGGTGGAGAAAAGGTAAATTGAGAGAGAGAAAGAGAAGAGAGTTGAGAGATGAGGTTTATTTTCTTTATAAGTTTAGAAAATCCTTTTCGTTTTAAATAAAGGTGTGAAAAGACATAAATGCCCTCACGTGGGGTCCATATGACATTTTTTAACGTTTAAAATTAACTTGGTTAGTGCTAAAGGATCTAGGATGTAACGAGTTTACAAAAAAAAGGACTATGATTGTAATTATTGAACTTAAAGATTATCCATTGCAACCCGTTACAAACATAAAGGACGAAAAGTTTAATCTATCCAAGTATCTATACATCACAACAAATTTGTCAAACATCATCATTATCATCCTCTACAAAGTCCAAATTTACTAAAAAGTGTAAAAAGTAATAAAACAATATAGTTTCAGCCATAAAACACACCTAAAACCTACATATAATAGAGTGAAGATTACTAAAACACAATATTCGAACCCTAACAATCCACAAAAACTTCAAACACACCATCGTAGAATTATAAATATAAAAACAACATGCTAATCAATATAAAACACAATAATATTTGTAATTTCATAATCAGAGCTTTGTCATTTAAAACACAAAACAAAACCTACATATATAATGTTTTAGGGTTTAGGATCAAATACAAAGGGTTCTAAAAATAAGAAGCCGCACAAAGGCTATCAAGCGGACTTCGATTGACCTTATTCAAGCGGCATTAGAACTGTCTCATCGAACTCTACGATGTGAGATTTTAGGTTTTCACTTTTGAATTTATAGGTTGTAGATTTTAGAAGTTTTGTTTATTATCATTGCGTCTTTTATTTATTATTGTGCATTTTCTATATTTGAGTCATTGTGTCTTTTTTGTGACTCGTTGTGTCTTTTTTCTTCAACATTGTGTTATATTTTTCGGCATTGTGTTATATTTTGCTCGACATTGTGTCATTTTGTGCGATCCATTGTGCCTTTGTACACTTCTTATTTTTAGAAACATTTGTAGAATAACTTAACCCAATGTTTTAATAATCTTCATTATGTGATTTGTGAACAATGGTATGTTTTATGGTTGACATTATAGTGTTTTATGACTTTTTACACTTTTTAGGAAATTTGGACTTTGTAGCCAACTCCTAGCATATATATATGTGTGTGTGTGTGTGTGTGTGTGTGTGTGTGTGTGGGATAAAAAGAGAATACATGTTAGTTAAGAAAACTAAGAAACCTAAATGAATGAACCTTCTTTTACCACGTGTTACACCTTTATGCAAACTATGTTACGTGTAACAACCAGAGGTTGCCATGTGTTACGTGTAACAACTTTTCCAGACTTTCAACTTTTTCTGAAAAAGTAAAAGATGTTATGTAACACGTGGCAGCCTCTGGTTGTTACGCGTAACACGTCTGCAAAAAGGTGTAACACGTGGCAAAAGAAGGTCAATTCATTTGGATTTCTTAGTTTTCTTAACTAATATGAGATTTCTTCCTATAATTGACCTATATATATGTGTATATATATAGTGGAGAGTTCAAATGAGAAGAATATTTTTTATAAGAATAAAAAAGAAGAACTTTCAACCAATAAGAATGTTTTATTTTACTTCATTTAATTTTTGTAATTAATATTAATGTAAGGGTATATTGGTGAACTTAGATAAAACATTAACTGGTAGTCTTCCTTTTTAATAGCTAACTACATTAATTTTGTAACTTATTTTCAAAAAAACATATTTTTCAAAAAAAGAAATAAATATATAATTTAAAGTGTAGTATAAATTACGAGGTGTGTAGGATGAATTATGAGCTGTGCAGGATAAATTTCAATATGTGTAAAATAAATTTCAAAACGTGTAGGATAAATTTTGATGTGTGTAAACAAAAATTTAAGTGTGGAGGATGATAGTGTTTATGACTAATAGTCAACGATAATAATAAATGAGTTGAGAGAAAAACTATTTAATGTTTTACATTTGTACCCGTTGTTCTTTTTCTTCTTAATTTAATTTTCTTCTCAAATGAACCTTCCCCTATATATATATATATAGTATATATATATATATGTATATATATATATATATATTTAAATGATCAAGATTAAGGGATAACTCCTACGAGTTGTGAGAATTCGGCCTTCCCGTGCAAGTTTCGATCCCATCTTTTACACCCCTAGTTTAAAATGTTCCAAAGCCGGCTGTAAAAGAAGTTCGAAGTGGTGTTTTCTGTCCCTTATGTAACGCCCAATTCTTTTGAATGGTCAATACGGAGATCAAAGGGAAGCAAAAAGTACGACCAAATTTGAACTTTACATATTCTTAAGAAAAACATTGGTCATTGTTAAAGAGTTAACCATTTTAAGCTAGTTATATAATATTCAATATTTACAAAAGATGTAAAACATACGTCTTTAGCTAATTATTCTAACAACCACACTTTATTTTTTATAACAACAAAAGTTGACCCGTTTGCTACAAATAGATCGGAAGCGTGTCGCGGGCGAGAAGTGCTAGTGTGTTCGTTTCGAGCTTCGAAAAACACCTTGTTAGGAAACTTTTATAAGTATTGAAGAAAAAGATGACCAATATGATCATATGCTCAAGATAAAGTCAAAAAGATCAATAAAAAGGTGTCTAGAAGATAACATGACAAGAGAAGAAAGAAAGAAATATCTTCAACAAAGATCAAGAAGTCATCAAAATAAAAGAAGACGTCAGAAAAGAAGGCCATCAGAATTTCTGATGGCCATCAGAATTTCTGATGGCCATCAGAATTTCTGATGAGCCAAGTTGTCTTAAAGATAAGGCTCTGACACACTTAAAAAGTAGCAAGTTGACATCTAGGTAAAGATGATGGTGGTTGTTGCCGTCGATGGTCTTGAAAAGCTAGTCTAGGGGCGAGAGAGGGGTACATAAGGCAAAATAATAGCCCCGATGATATGGTCGATCAGATACCGGATTACCGGCTAATCATGGAGACGGTTTCATAACAATTCTTGAGAGATAGAGATGTATAGTTCTTTAAAGGGTTATTGGATTTTATCACCCCTAACTATCGGCTATTGGCTGCTGCCACCCCCAACTATCACTTTGACGCCCGCCACCTCTAACTTAACACTTAGTATGTTCTGTCACCATGTCGTTAACTAATCACTAACTTTTGATCATGTTACTATACTTTTGGGGGTGTCCTAAGATCCCTAAAACCTTCCTAAGATCCCTATGACACCCCCAAAAGTATACTAACATGATCAAAAGTTAGTGATTAATGTAGGTCCAGGTTTCGGGACCGAAACCGTGATTTTATGTTTATGTTCAAAGATGGAAGAGATAAGAGAGATGATAACAAACAAACTTTGTATTAATCCGGTAGTAAACATTACAAGTCGGCCCGGTTACATGACAACCGAACTAATACCAAAGAAGTATACATCCGGGGAGAAACCAAGTGGTGATTTCTCCCGGTGAGGTCCCAGACCTCCTCACACTCTCTTGCACACACTTGTGCTCTCACTCTTGTGTTGCAAATGACAAAGTGTTGGTATTTATACCAAAACACAGGCTGCAGGTCGAAGGATCAGACTGACTGGTCGAAACATCATCTATCGATCAGACAGTCTTCGAAAGATACACACATACCTCGAATGATATCCTTCGAGGTCCATCCTTCGATGGGTATCTTTCGAGCTCATCGAAGGATATTCATAATCCTTCGATGCCTTATCCTTCGACACCCATCATAGCACAACCATACTTTGTCTAACAACACACACACGGTCAAACGAATAACCCTCTCGTTTGACCACTTCAAACGAGCGGGTCTATACACGTTCGTTTGACCGTTTCACTAACTATTACAAATTCAGCATAAAATAAAACTAATCTATTCGACAAGCATCGGACACAAAATCTGCATCAACAAATTCCCCCTTGTCCGTTGCTGTCGAATGCTGAAAATGCAACTGCAATCATCGATCTTCAGTCAAGTAATCATCTTCTCTGTGTAAACAAATTCCCCCTTGACCGATGATCCAGGTAAGTAGTATCTTGATGCTCATTGTATAAAGCTTCCCCCTCAGAGTACGCGCATCCGTGTTTGAGTGTTGTGCAATTTCCTCAAAGGACTCAATTGACCGATCTTCCGCTGATCTTCCAATACTCCAACCGGCATTTGATAAGGGTTCCATTCTATAACAACTGCATCAAGTCTTGATCTTTAAGCATACCTATGATTGCGTTTAGAAATTTACCGAAGAAATTCAACATTTGAAAATTTTTATCCCCCCATTTCTTTGGTAAAATCTCTAAACCTTAACAGATTCTTTCCACTTCAAAGAAACTGTCGTCAAATATTCACCAATTCCCTCCACTAAGCGGAACTGTTGTGTTTGGCCCATAATAGTCACGTTACCATTTTTGCCATTGCATCAGTAACCGTGACTACCCCATAATTTTTCAAACATCAAGTTTTCATCATCTCTTGTGTTCATCATGCTGCATCACCCCGCGTGTTCCCAAAGCCCGTACGAATTTTGATGTTGACATTTTGAAGCCCGGTTTGAATAATCCTTGCGAACACCCGACCCGACTCCAAGTGAATTAAATGATTAACCCCAACAAACTGTCTGAGCTCATAAAATTCCACAACATCTGGATCCTTCGAAACATCTGCATCAAACGAAAGATAAACACCAAGACAGCTTCGAAAGATGATCTTTCGTAAGTCTTTCGAGCGCATGTCACATATCTTTCAAGCATCTTTCGAGCACATGTCACCGATCTTTCGAACACCTTTCGAGCACATGTCACAGATCTTTCGAACACCTTTCGAAGTTGGACATGGCTGATCCTTCGTACACTTCAGAGTTGATCCTTCGAAGTCTTTTTGATCCTTCGAAGAACTGATGATCTTTCGAGCACTCCTGTTCATCTTTCGAATCTCCTTGATCGAAGGATGATCTTTCGAGATCGAAAGTTATCTTTCGATGGTTCTGACACAAGGACAGAAAGTACGACAGGTTGGTGAAAAGTTGATGTGGTAGGTGACCAACTTTCGGCAAAAGAGTATGATCTGACAACAACTTTTCCCAAGCAGATTTGACTTTCAAAATAATACCCAAAAAGGAATCCTTCGAAGCATGAAAATTTCGAAATTTGAATTCTGTTTGATCCTTCGAAAACTGTTCAATCTTTCGATGGACAAACAGCATCTTTCGAAATTTGAAGCTGTCAAGAACATCAAGAACACGGAGGACTGTTCATCTGCAGATCTGACGAAAACACTTCACGAAAATCAGTTTCTGATGATGATAACTTGAATGTTTTAGAGAAAAACATAAAACCAAACCCGGTTTAGCACAGATCTGGATATCCGGGTCCAGATCTGGGTTTTTCTCATGTTCACCTTTTTACATCTTGAACAAAAACCCACAAAAATCACAGATCTAGAGCACATGTGACTTAGTAAACGGTTAGTTTTACTAAATCGGGCACCATGGCTCTGATACCAATTGTAGGTCCAGGTTTCGGGACCGAAACCGTGATTTTATGTTTATGTTCAAAGATGGAAGAGATAAGAGAGATGATAACAAACAAACTTTGTATTAATCCGGTAGTAAACATTACAAGTCGGCCCGGTTACATGACAACCGAACTAATACCAAAGAAGTATACATCCGGGGAGAAACCAAGTGGTGATTTCTCCCGGTGAGGTCCCAGACCTCCTCACACTCTCTTGCACACACTTGTGCTCTCACTCTTGTGTTGCAAATGACAAAGTGTTGGTATTTATACCAAAACACAGGCTGCAGGTCGAAGGATCAGACTGACTGGTCGAAACATCATCTATCGATCAGACAGTCTTCGAAAGATACACACATACCTCGAATGATATCCTTCGAGGTCCATCCTTCGATGGGTATCTTTCGAGCTCATCGAAGGATATTCATAATCCTTCGATGCCTTATCCTTCGACACCCATCATAGCACAACCATACTTTGTCTAACAACACACACACGGTCAAACGAATAACCCTCTCGTTTGACCACTTCAAACGAGCGGGTCTATACACGTTCGTTTGACCGTTTCACTAACTATTACAAATTCAGCATAAAATAAAACTAATCTATTCGACAAGCATCGGACACAAAATCTGCATCAACAATTAATTAACGACGTGGTGACGGAACACACTAAGTGTTAAGTTAGGGGTGACGGGCGTCAAAGTGATAGTTGGGGGTGACAGCGGCCAATAGCCAATAGTTGTGAGTGATAAAATCCAATAACCCTTCTTTAAAAAGAAATAATTTTTATGTGACTTGAGAGGGTAACATGTGAGACTTGAAAATAACCATCACGCCAAATGATTCTATTTTTTTTTTCTAATTATGGTTCGATGATGGAATATCAATTATTAATGTTTGGAGTTAATTACTGTTTTCGTCCCTGAGGTTTGTCAAAAATAACGGTTTCAGTCCATTAGTTTAAAAATTGCGATTTCAGTCCATTAGTTTCATTTTCGTAACCATTTCAGTCCACTAACTTAACTCCATCCATTTATTTTGTTAACTTTGAGTTAACTAACTAATTCAGGGACGGTTTGCGTCAGTTTTAGAAACACAGGGACTTAAGTGTAAACTCTAAAACATTAAAACAAAAAAAATAGTAAATTCCAAAAAATCAAAAAAATTCCAAAAAAACCAAACAAATTCCAAAAAAATCTAAAAAATAATAAAAATTCTAAAAAATCATAAAAATTCTAAAAAATTCTAAAAAATCCAAAAAATCCGTTTCGGCGCGAACTGTTTCGAACCCGAACTGTTTCGAGCTTAACCATTTCGACGCGAACCGTTTCAACCCAAACCGTTTCTAGCTGAACCGTCCGTACCGTTTCGACGCGAACCGTTTCAACCGTACCGTTTCGAGCCGAACCGTTTCGACCCGTACCCTTTCGAAGCCGAACCGTTTCGAGCTGAACCGTTTCGGACCAAACCGTTTCGAAGCCGAACCGTTTCAAGTTGTTCCGTTTCGAAACGAACCGTGCCGTTTCGAACCGAACCGTTTCGAGCTGAACCGTTTCGAACCGAACCGTGCCGTATCGAACCGAACCGTTTCAAGCTGTACCGTTTCGACGCGAACCGTGCCGTATCGAACCGAAACGGTTCGGCTTCGAAACGGTACGGCTTCGAAACGGTTCGGTTCGATACGGTTCAGCTCGAAACGGTTCGGTTCGATACGACACGGTTCGGTTCGAAATGGTTCAGCTCGAAACGGTTCGGTTCGAAACGGCACGGTTCGGTTCGAAACGGTACGGCTTGAAACGGTTCGGCTTCGAAACGGTACGGGTCGAAACGGTTCGGTTCGAAACGGTACGGGTCGAAACGGTTCGGCTCGAAACGGTACGGGTCGAAACGGTTCGCGTCGAAACGGTTCGGCTCGAAACGGTTCGGGTCGAAACGGTACAGACGGTTCAGCTCGAAACGGTTCGGGTTCGAAACAGTTTGCGCCGAAACGGATTTTTTGGTTTTTTAGATTTTTTTAGATTTTTTTAGAATTTTTATGATTTTTTAGAATTTTTATTATTTTTTAGAATTTTTTGGAATTTGTTTGGTTTTTTGGAATTTTTTTGATTTTTTGGAATTTACTATTTTTTTTGTTTTAATATTTTAGAGTTTACACTTAAGTCCTAGTGTTTCTAAAACTGACGCAAACCGTCCCTGAATTAGTTAGTTAACTCAAAGTTAACAAAATAAATGGATGGAGTTAAGTTAGTGGACTGAAATGGTTACGAAAATGAAACTAATGGACTGAATTCGCAATTTTTAAACTAATGGACTGAAACTGTTATTTTTGACAAACCTCAGGGACGAAAATAGTAATTAACTCTAATGTTTGTGTAGCGATACCTTAACACTACTGGCCAAATTTTGGAGCTGAAGCGCAACCGGAGAGATGGGAAAAATAACAAGAGTAAAAGTGATGTACCATCTTCAAGCAATACAATCATAACATTAATATAACTTATTCTAATTTGTCTTACCTAATTCTATCAATTTAAAACCCATATCCGTTTAGCATGCAGGTATATAAAGTTGATAGTCAAAGTGATATTTAATAATCCTTATTATTTAAATTAATATTTATCTATTTACTATAAAATAACAAAGTTATGTAGTAATTATTTATGGAATAAAACATGTTGGGTCACGAATACAGATGATTGACGGATGTCACAGGTGGCGAGTGATGTCGTTTAGGTAGTGGTGGGGATGTCGTTTAAGTGGTGTGCTGTCGTTTGGTGTAATCAGTGGTGAAACTAGAACATTAACTCAGGGGTATCCTAAAAAAAATTTCACCGTGCAATCATAAAATATTAAAAATGACAACAAATAAATAAATAAAAAAAAACAAATACCTAATAAATTTGTCCTCTTCTTTTTTTCATAACTTGAAATTGTTCCATCACATCGTGGTCTTTTACTTCATGTTAAAAATCATTTTCGACCGCACAAACCATAGCATTGTTAAAAAATTCCGGGCCAATTCGATTGCGTAAATCCGTCTTGACAAGCTTCAATTTCGAAAAACATCTTTCAACGGTTTGCGGTTGCAACCGGTAAAAGCAAAGCTAGCTTCACTACCCAATAAACTAAAGGACAAGAACTATTTATTCCCGTTTCAACCATAACACGCGTAAGATCACTAATTCCATTCAAATTTGCAAAAGTATCATTGCTTATAGTGTGACGAAATGACTCAATATCACCCAACAAAGTCCCTATTTCTTGTGTAGTAAAATCATCCGGGTACATCTCAGCAAACGCCACTATCTTCGATGGGTCAAACTTAGTAAACCCGTTACAAGGATTTAAACCCGACATATTTTTATCAAACTAGTTGTTAGCTCACTAAATCGATTTCATAATCTTGAATTTGCATGTCCAAAACCTTATTAAAATGTCAACTTCAAAATGATGTCGATCTGTAATGACATTCTTTCGGTTTCTTGAATTACCATAACTTTCCGTCATGTCTAGCATTGTAATGTTGTATTTTTTTTTTTTACAAAAAAAGAGTCACTTTTTCCAACATCGGATCAAACCCACAAGAAGAAAAGAAATAAAGAATATCCACAAACAAACTTCATATTCAAAGGGTTTATTAGTTTATTGCGTATTGGACTATTGGGCTAGCTATTAATAAATAGAATTTGGCCGCCTTATCAATTAAACTGTTTTGGGCTTACAATTTTAAATAAGAATTGGGTTGCCTATCAACTATAAACTGATTTCGACTTTTGTATTTTTCATTGGGCTAGATATAAATGCTAAACAGGTTTTGGGTTTACGAACTTATTTTTTTCAGGGGTATCCTCGTAGTTGTTTAGGGGTATCCTTTGTACAAAACCAAAAAAAAAAAAAAATACACTACCAATACGAAGTTGAGCCGTAGCCCGTGCTACGGCTCGTATAGAGCTAAGTCCGCCCCTGGGTGTAATGTTGTCTAGAACTAATGTTGTTTAACACTATAACCAAACTTAGTTATATCATTCCCTATATATTAACTAGCGAAACTAACTAACATTATTTATAAAGTTAATATCTTTAAACGCGAATATCATTGTGTTAATTAAATTACGTCACGGCAAAATTAATATTTCGCATTTATATTTATTATGGTTCGGATCCGGTTTTCAAAGCGAGTAAGATCCATTTTTGGTGGATGTTACAACTGATTTGTAGTATAGAAGGAAGATTTTGGGTGCTACAATTTGATAATATTGGGCACCACTCGAGTGAGTGCAAAGCACACGCAAAGGGAAAGAAGTGAATATGAAAAAAGACAGAATACGAAGGTGATTGCGATCCCTCCATGTTTATGGCATCCTGTTCAGTTTAGAAAGTAAGTTTATATGAAGAACGAGTTATCCCAGGAATGTTTTGAAAAAGATGGAAAAGAAGAAGGAATGTGATACTTAGACAACATCGAAAAAGATGGAAAAGAAGAAGGAATGTGATACTTAGACAACAATAGAAATTATCACATCTCAGGAAAAAAAACTACTTTAAATGAACGAGTTTCTGGACAAGTAAAGTTTGATGATCGACCCGTTATTAAAATCAAAGGTAAAGGAGTGTAACCATGGTAAGAATGTCGAAAAGAGTTTGTGTTAATTATTAAAATTAAGGTTTGGCTTATTTCTATTTTAATATATTAAGTCATATTTTACAAATAAATTGTTTGTTAGAGTATGATTAGTTTGTTTTGATTTTAGTTGTCCTCTCGTTTAATTTGAATATAAATAAAGAGTCGCCGGTTTTCCTCATCGTAAGTGTTTGTCTGTATGGTTGATCTACTTGAATACAAACAAAAAGTCGCTAGTTTTCCTCCCCATAGTTGCGGCCTTGATGCACTCTTCTTAATACGATTCTTCAAATTTCGTAGTTGCGGCTTTGATGCACTCGTCTTCATACGATTCTTCAAATTTGGGTTATAAAACTTTCCTCATTTTAATTATCTCATGGAGATCGCCGATTTGAAATAGTATGTATGTAAACTATGTTTCATATTTCAAATAACTGAAATTAGCTAGATAGACATTCCACTTGAGAAACGAGATTACTGATGTTGATTTTTTAGAAGTTTTGCCATTATTCGATTGGTAGGATAAAGTTTACACAGTGTGTTCTGTTGTTAGATTGATGTTTCTTCTGCCACTCAACTATTCTATTCCGTGTCATCTAGTTTGACTTCAACTCGATGGATTCTCTCACAGTTTTCAATTTACACGTTTTATTTTATGTGTTGAACAAGTCAGGGGCTGTTTGGTAGCCTCTTAATGGCCATTCAGATGCTACCTCTTAATGGTTTAAAACCTCTGAATGAATAAGAGGTAGCCTCAAGTCTGAATGGTTAAGAGGTAACCTCTGAATGATAAATCATCACATGTCACATTTTTCTACCTTCTCATTGGTAAAATTCTTAATGGTTCCATTAAGAGGTAGCCTCTTAATGATCATTCAGAGGCTACCAAACAGCCCCTCAGTTTTGCAAAGTTGAGGTTTTTTATTTCCATTTACATGTTTTTTTTTATGCCTTGCGGCTTGCGCAACGTGGCAGTCCACATCATCGGCACTAGTGCTTACCTCAGAACTCATATTTAAAACATAGTACAGTTACCTGTGTTTTTAATAACTACCAAATCGACAGATCAGCAGTTCGATTGTCATACGTTGGTGTCATGTCGTCGTTTTACACGAATCCTTAACAACCATCACATGATTATTTTTAATAATCCACGTGAATATAATTATATAATTCCTTCCTGTGTGTTTTAGTCCTGGTCAAAGACTTATCTATGACCCAAAACTTGATCACAATGGAAATATTATTCATAAGTTTAACCTTTTCCACAAAAAAACAAAACTATTAGATTAGTTTAAATAGAAAAGGAGATTATGTTTCTAAGTATACTTGTTAAGACACATTTGAAATCACACGTAATACGTGTGTACTTATTATTGTAATTAAAAATTATAGTGATTTAAACGCAGGTTTATAAATAATTTGGTATTATTTATCTATGGTCTGAGTTTTAGAAAACTATAAACTGTTTTTTTTTTTTTTTTTTTTTTTTTTTTTTGTGATAGGACTGAGTTTTAGAAAAATACAATATTTTTCGGTGAAAGGGTAGGTCTCGATCACGGTATTTACCGATTATTACTGGAATATTTTCCTTTATAATATTTTTATGGCTCATCTTATTTTCACACCTTTAAAACTTGTTTTCACCTCTTTTTTACTCACTATCTATATTTATTTATGTATATATAGAGAGAGATAGAGAGGAGGGGTGTGTGAATATGAACACCCTTTTTTATATTTATTTAGGCTATATGTTGTGGTTTAACTAAAAAGTGTATAATGTCGTCTCATTTCATCGTTACGTAGGGAGTGTGTGTTAACTAACCGACCAATTAAATTTTTTTTTGAAACAAAAAGGCGATTTATATATAAAAGGACCCAAGCAAGGTGCTCAGGGAAACTATCATGTTTTAACTAACCATATAAACAAAATAAAAAAAAAAAGTGTGATTGGTTGATGGGGGTTGGACCCCACACCCTTATCCACTCATGCCCGTCAAACTATGGGGTGTGGAGGGGCTTGGATTGGGAGCATTGCTCAACACGTGACGAGAGTGAGATCCACAAGCTAATACCAAAAAACTAGGGGTGTGGTGGGGCGTCGCTTAGTTGGGCATGGCCAGCCATGTGAATATTTTTTGTTTAAACTCTTTACTTTGAACCAGCCAACCACAGCCTGCCACGTCACCCAACCCCCGTCAGGCAGAATATCCATGCCAAGTGGGCAATGCCAAGCCCAACGCCGAGCCTGCCACGTCACCCAACCCCCGTCAGGCAGAATATCCATGCCAAGTGGGCAACGCCAAGCCCAACGCCGAGCCGAGATTGTGTAGCCGGCGTTAAATCCCCTTCAACGCCACAACCTACGTCCCATACACACCAGTCTTAAGGGGGTAGCGCCTCCCCCTTTGGACTTGGTGTTTAACGGTCACACGGTGATGTTTAGCGCCTGCAAATGCTGAGGTGACATGGGGCGTTAGCCCACAATGAAGAGCTTTGTGATCCATTATAGTGATCATAGATAGAATCGTCTATCGATAAAAGTTTCATTCTAAAGTAATTTTTCTATTAGTTTTTTTGATAATTAATGAAGACATTCGTGACTTCCTTGGATCTGTTCGACTGTTTTTAACATCAAAATTTAAATGTGTAATTTATCGTCATGGTACTTTTTTTTTATTTAAATTCATAGCATCTGTTTTTATAATTATATTCATTTTAAGCGTACAAAGGTGACCAAAATAACTTAGATATTTTATTTTACTAGTTTGTTGGAGTGATGGTACGTGATCAACATAAAACATATGGATATAGAGTACTATATATGGAAAAAATAATAGAATTCTGAATCATTTGACACCACACATTAACACCGTCTGTAGTGGGGTGTTTTGTAAAAAAAAAAAAAATTCAAAAAAAAAAAAAAGCTGAAACACGCCCCGATCCCATTACATGCCGGCGTTTTCGGGCTTTTTTTTTTTTTGAAAAAAATTCGATTGGCGTTCTTTGAAACACGCTGCGAGGATTTTGACCAACCAATCACAAACTAGCAACGGCTAGTTATTTAACGGCTACTTTATTTTTTTATTTTTTTTAAACCTTTTACCTATATATAAACTACTTCAAATTTAACCAAAACTCTCTCAAAAACTCTCTCAAAAACACAACCATTTTATAAAAATTGATGGATTCCCCTAGTTCTTCATCCATGGTAAATTTTTACTACAAAGAGTTTTTTGCGGATGGCGATGATTCCACCGATGAGGAGGTCGAGCAAGAGGCGGTTACGGGTGCTTGTCAACTAGCGGTGAGATATGTGAAGCATTGTCACCACCCCGAACCAGAAAAAAATAAAAGAGGTTATATTGAACGAGACCGACGAGCGGCACACGATCGTTTGATGAAAGATTATTTTGATGAGGCGCCGACATTTTCGAACCAGATGTTTAGGCGTCGTTTCCGAATGAGTAAGCTGTTGTTTCTACGCATAGTCGACGACTTGGAAGCCAACTACGATTATTTTAAGCAAAAAGCGGATGCGAGAGGGGCACTTGGATTTACCGGTATCCAAAAGTGTACGTCGGCGCTACGAATCCTTGCTTATGGAAACACAACCAACATCAACGACGAGTATCTAAAAATGGGCGAGAAAACAACGCGACACACCTTGGAGCATTTTTGTCGCGGTACAATTCCTATACTTTACTATAATGTTTACAATTTTTTTTGAAGCTTATGTTTGTGTATGTTTTTTATAAAGGTATTATTGATTTGTATGGTGCGCGTTATCTTAGAACGCCCACATGGGACGACCTTTGAAAAGATCTACGAGGTACGTTCGGCGGAGCATGGTTTGCCTGGTATGATCGGGAGCTTGGATTGCATGCATTGGCGTTGGGATAACTGCTCGACCGCATGGCGAGGCCAACACACACGGGGTGACCAAAAAGGACCCACTGTTATTCTTCAGGCGGTTGCTTCACAGGACCTTTGAGTTTGGTCGGCTTACTTTGGCGTGGTCGGGTCATGCAATGATATAAATGTTTTTGAACAATCTCCGTTGTTAAAGGAGTGGATTTCTGGCAAAGCTCCAAAAGCGTCGTTTTACGCAAATGGAAACTACTACCCTCATGGATATAATTTGTGCGACGGAATTTATCCTAGGTATTCGATTTTTGTGAAGACGTTTAGTGATCCTATTGATGAAAAAAGAGCATACTTTAAAAAGGTTCAAGAGTCTTCACGAAAAGACATTGAGAGATGCTTTGGGTTCTTAAACAACGCTGGCAATATTTGAGAAATCCTTGTCGTGCATGGACCAAGCAAAAAATGAGAGATGCTATGTACGCTTGTATAATCATGCACAACATGATTTTGGAAGACGAAGAAAAGGCGATATGCCAGAATTATGTGCCAGAAGCCGTTCAAGAGGAGCATCCACAGGCGTCAATGCACGAAAGAGTGAATAATGCGCGAGAGTTGCGTTACGAACCGTACCATTCCGCGTTAACGGTTGATTTGGTACAACACGCATGGTCGGTTCGGTATGTACCACCTGAGGGTGAAGAAGAAACAGAGGACGAGGAAGACGAAGTTGGCGAGGGTGAAGAAAGCGAAGACGAAAACTAATGTATTTTTTTTAGTTTAGTCGGATTTTATTTATTTTTATTTCTAGTATTGTATTTTTTTTAATTTAATGAAGTATTTTAAGTTTTTAATTAAAAAAATAATTGTTTAATGATTGGAAGGGGCGTTATTGGGCATTATTCCCACTACGCCACTTTTGCAATAACCCCCAATAATACCCCCATGCTGACTGGACTGCCACGTGGCGCAAAACGCCCAAAAATGAGAGCATTATTGCTCAAACCACTACACATTGACATAAAAGGTTATGACCACACCTATGGACTAAGAATATAAGTACTATATATGGGAAAAATAATTGAATTTTGAATCATTTGACACCACACATTAAACATGTAACGAAAATATAGTAAACAAAAAAAAAAAACAATACTCTCAACAACTATCATAAATATGAAAAGAATCTTGCAAGTAGTAAAAAAAAAACAACACTCTCAACAACTATCATGAATATGAAAAGAATCTTGCAAATTGATTATGATTATGAAATTCTTATAATACAAGATAGATTGAAGAAAATATAAAAAATTATAATATGGAGCTCATCATCAATATGTGTCTATAAATAGAAGGCTCTCAAACTCAACAAGCGTATTCGAAGTGTGTCATAGTGTAGTGTGTGAGAGAGAGATATGGACGTCGCTCAGGTGCTTCATATGAATGGTGGTGATGGAGACTATAGCTATTCAAATAATTCTCTTCTACAGGTACCTTGCATCTTATACGCATATAACCTCATATAGATATATACACTCATATATATGTAGAAACATATATGTATATTATTCAGTGCTTATTAAACTCATGATTCGTCTTGCATGTTCTTGAAAGGCGGCTATTAAAAAACACACTAAATGTACATAACCACATATAAATAAGCATATGCATATACATGTATTATTGGTTTATAAAGAATCTGATTCAATTTTTTTTGTTTATATTTCGGCAGAGAAAGGTTATATCAATGACAAAACCTATAATCGATGAAGCTTTGGCCAATCTCTATTCTGCTATGAACTTCCCCAAAACCCTTATCATGGCCGATCTTGGATGTTCATCTGGACCGAACACATTACTAGTGGCATCGGAGCTCGTCAAGTCAGTTGACAAGATCCGACAGAAATTTGGTAACGATGAATCACCCGAAATACAGATATATTTGAACGACCTTCCACATAATGATTTCAACACCATTTTTCTCTCCATGTCAAAATTTCAAAAGAACCTTACAAACCAAATGGTGTCCAACTCTTCTTCACCGTGTTACATTTCCGGTGTTCCTGGATCATTCTATACTAGGCTTTTTCTCAGCAAAAGCATTCATTTTGTCTACTCTTCCTATAGTCTCATGTGGCTCTCCCGGGTAAATTTTTCGCTCTCACTCTCTCTATATATAATGTGTGTGTTAACTTATGTTTCAATAAAATTTTAATTGAACAGGTTCCTAAAATGATCAATACAAACAAAAATAACATATACTTGTCAACAACAAGCCCCCCATGCGTAATAAAAGCATACCGTGAGCAATTTCAAAGCGATTTTTTGACATTTCTCAAGTATCGTGCAGAGGAGATGGTTAGTGGAGGGCGTATGGTTTTGACAATACTAGGGAGGCAAAGCGATGATCCTTGTAGCAAAGAATGTTGTTACGTATGGGACCTATTAGCCACATCCCTAAAGGATATGGTTGCCGAGGTACATTCTTTCATCCTTTGGAAAATAAATAATTCTATTTTAAATTCATTACTACAGTAACAATTTGTATCGCTATGTTATCAAGACATTAAATAATGATGGAAGAATTCATCCCAACATTGCAGGGATGATTATTAATAATACTCCAAGGAGAATGAACAAGAGGAGAGTTGTATATAATCTGAGATTTCTGAAAAACTATCTTCCTCATATCTCATATCCTCTAAGTACATACTCTAGATATTACAGCCATCCAACTACAATTTATTTCAAAATAATGCCCTAGCTTTTCATTTATATAGTAAAGCCCTGAAATATCAACAAACTAACATATGTAATCAAAGATTGTGTAGGAGTTAACCAATAATCTTAATTAAATACATTTGAAGTTTATCTAAACTCTAAAGCTCTTGAAAGCAGGGACTTATAGAAGAAGAGAAACTAGATTCATTTAACATTCCACAATACACACCGAATCCTAAAGAAGTGAGTAATGAAGTCGAGAAAGAAGGGTCGTTTGTGATTGATTGCCTTGAGGTTTCTGAAGTAAATTGGGATGCTTGCACAGACAACAATCTAAATTTATCCAAAGAGGACGTGCAAGGATACAATATGGGAAAATGTATGAGAGCTGTTGCAGAGCCTTTGGTCTTGAGTCACTTTGGCGATTCGATAATTGAGGAGGTGTTTAAGAGGTACACAGATAATATCAAGATTAGCATGTCCGGTGAGAAGACCAAGCTCGTTAATGTCACTGTGTCCATGACCCGAATAGGATGATCTTTTTATGATTTCAGCATCTAGGATTAAGAAAGTGTTATTTGGATTGCTTTGTTATGAAAAATGTAATGCTTAATTTCCGTAAGTTTCAAATAAATTGTTTTATCGATCTTCTGGCTACTCTATACTGTCTTTAATTGCATAGTAAACTATCCAAAAATGTTAATTGGTGGCACAATGGATTAAAACTTACCAACCAAAGGTAACTACAATATGTGTGTTTTCATAGTAAACTATCTAAAATGTGACTTTTTTACGTAGTTATGGTGGGCTAATAAAAACAAGTAACTCGTACTTCAATACCTCAGATAGTATAGATAAGTAGGGTTGTATCTACAGAGAATTTGTGGTCAGTGTTCAACAATTCAACATATTAATTAACTATTCGACTAAGTTGGGGGTTTGTTTGATTGATTGAAAGAGTTTGAAAGTTGATTTAGAAAATGTACCATATTAATAGAAAAGTGACCCGCACTCGGAATCCCGATTGTAAGTTTAACGCAAAATTTAGTTTCACCGATCTAAACACCACGTATATATGGCAACGGAATTAATGAACTTCAATAATAATTAAGGACAATTTTTAATAACAACAATACAACCTAATGATCCATTAAGATATACCAACTATCCGCCGAATTACAACCTACTAACGATGCAAGAAAACCATCAATACGTTTGATAAAAGACATATAATTCAAATGTAAATAACGTTTATCAAATCCAACACGAGTGGTCAAGATGTATCAGTTACAATAATTACAAAAACATAGTAATTGTGCAAACCCTGACAATCGTTCATCCGAGGGAAGTCACAAGGATTTTAGCCGCGCATGGTAGTCATCACAGCTTCATATCGTATATCGGCACGAGAAAACAAGAAGGAATCGGACGATTTTGGTGAAAAATACCCGAAAGTTACCTTTTCATAGTTGGATTCGTAAGCACAGGATAACAGTTGAATCCCTTAGTCGACACACTTAATTAGGTAAAAATCACAAACTTCCGCGTCGGACCTCCCCGCGATATGCGGGGAGGTCCTCTTCACCCGTCGCGTGGCGCAACGCGAATCACTTTGAATTTTTGACTTTAGGTCGCCATTGCGACACGCGACAGCTCTCATGTGCTCCCCCGCGTGGCGCGGGTGAGGCTCCTTTTCAAAACTATGTTTTCGGTTGCTCATTCTACCTACGCACTCCAAATTTCTTCGTGTATACTCATTTTCAATCATTTAGCACCCATCAAGCCTATAAAAAATATGTATCGTTGAATAAATATAATTTTATTTATCAAATAATAAAAAAATTGTATCTTTAAAAACTTTATGTATTACACGGGTTGAATAAATGTAATTTGGTATACTAAATAATAAAAAAAAGATATATATTTAAAAAACCTCGTCTATTGTACAGGTTGAGTAAATCTAATTTTATATACCAAATAATAAAAAAATATATTTTTAATAACTCCGTATATTGTATGTCTCGAATAAATGTAATTTTCTGTAGTAACAATTTTGATAATTCGATTTATAGATTATGTAATAAAATCGATATAATAAGCTTTTTAATAATAATAATAATAAAAATAAATAATATATTAATACAAAGTTTGGTTTTCGTGATAAATAATTAGTTTTATTTAAAATTATCTTAAATTAATAATTTAAGATAATATTTTATTAGAAAGATAGGAAGATCTAATTCGAAATTTAAAGTAAGATAAGATTTAATATTAGATTATTATTTATTTATTTAATATAAGATAAATATTAAAGAAAGACAGAAAATAAAAAAAAATAGATGTCTCAAGTAAATAACAAATGTCATGCATTAATTTATTTTATCTATACTACTTTAATAAGGATATAGGAAGGACAGAATGGTAATTCAGCAATGTGTTGAAAACACCCTCAATGCACAATGTACAAGTCTTAAGGCACCAAGAAACACAAATAAATTACCCTTCTACTGGTTCATCTTCAGCCGTCCATTTCTCTCAATTTTCACACGGATCGCGATCTCAGCCGTCCACTACACCTCACACGGATCAACAATTCCTTTCTCTCTCATTCCTCACACATCTCACAAAACCATCAGATCTTCTCTCTCTCCTCTCTCTCTCTCTCTCTCGGCGACTCAAGAAACCCATGCCAGATCTATCACCAGATCCGTTTCATGAGCAGATCTTTGAGGATTCCACCGCCTATTCCCCTCCGCCTTGTTACGCTGGTTCAATCGCGGCTTCTCCTTCATTCCAGGTTTGTCTTTTATTCAGGAATCGTCATTCTCTAAGAATCGAAAGCTTTGATCTTGATTTTGTTTTTAGGGCTTTGCTGATTTCAGGCAATCTAGGGTTTTGTAAGTGGAGATTCTGGCGATGTAGGGCTTAAACAAGCTAGGGTTTTGGTAAGAACTGATACCTGTAGAATCATTTCTTTCTTCTGATTTAATGAATATATCTGGCTCTAATATGGCAAGTTATGATTATGATGTTTGACGGTAGTTTCTATATGTTTTTCAGATGTCGAAGGCACCAAGGGATCCACAGATTTGAACAAGGGATCCACAGATTTGCTGGAGAATGGCCGGAATCAGGTGACTGTCTGTCCATGAATCTCTCTGGAATCATGTTTCAGATGAAGGTAAACACACAAATCGCTCTTTAAGACGACGTTTTGCTTCCATATTAATTACGTTGTCCTTTGCACAACTTGAATTACTATTAATTACATTGTCCTTGCAGGAGTCTTTGCAAGGAGAGGGTATAATATCGAGTCACTTGCTGTTGGTCAAAGTTGTATCACAACAGAGACGAGTTCATCCACCGAATATGTATTTTTTGTATTCATATCTGTCGTGTGGCCAACAGGGTTCTACTATTGCTGGCTATGTCATCTAGAAATGAACCTGCTATGTCATCTAGAAATGAACCTGCTATGTCAGCGAAGATTCTTAATAAAGCTGGTTAGTTATTTGGTCTATGTCGATAAATTGTGAATTAACTTGGCCTAATTTTTTTCACTTCAATATCAGTTAAAGTTTAAAGGTGGAATATTTAACCCATCAAGTATAAATGGTTATTTCAGGTTGGATGTTATCGGACCAGACTGGTAGAGTAAAGAGCTTTAAACTAAGGGCTGGTCGAATTTGTGTGCATGTTGGCATGCTTTTAGCAACCTGTAAGTTAGTTGGTTGTATTTGTTTGCTCATTCTCATCACCAATTGCCTTATAACATGTAGAGGCAAGCTTGCACCCCCGGGCACCAACTATCCTTCGCTCCTGGCTCGAAGTTAAACTGGTCGGCTTGCCTCGGCTTGAAAGCTCTTAACAAGTTGTTCGAGCTCGAGCGACATCGCTCATATTTTTTTGAAAAAAAGTTTTGTGTTTCTGTACACATGAATAGTATAACAACAAAATTATAATATTTCTTGCTCATATGGATAGATATGATAACTAAAATACGCAGGTGGAGAGGATTTAGGACTGTGTTGGCTTGTTCGGGTCTTGGTGAAAGCTTGGTCAACATGAAGAGCGCGGCGGGTCAAATAAGGGTCAACCGAGTCAAGTCAGTCAAAGCTGGTCAACAAGGTCAGACTGAAACTCGAGTGTCACAGGGTGGTCCGTCTTATGTGTGGGTATTTATTAGCATTATGCGTGACATACAGAAAGAGGACACCACCAAATATGCGTTGACTTTTGTTGGTGCAGTTGTCTGTCGACTACATCTTCGTTCGAGTCTTAGTATAGGATTGATTGTAAAATGTACGAAATATGAGAAATTATGAGAATTGTATAGGTTTAGATGGTTGGATCGCTCATATGGACCATTAGGGTTTGGACCGCTCAAACGGTCATATGCTGGACCTCTCGAACGGCAAGTAGACTGAACCGCTCGAGCAACATAATGTTGGACCGCTCATGTGTCAATAGCTATGGACCACTCGAGTGACAATTATACTGGACCGCTTATGTGTCATGTGTATGGATCGCTTATTGGGCCTGTCCAATAAGCGGTTCCAGAACTCTATAAATACCCTAGGAGCGATCTCAGTTGTAACAGTTGGAGAAATCGTGCCGAAGTGCTGCCTGTGCGAGATTTGAAGTGTAATCAGTGTAAAATCAATAAAACAAGTAGTTAAAGTGATCTGCGTGCTATTTCTACCTTAGTTTCTTATTATTCCTCACCTGAAACCAAGGAGAAAGCCTCTGAACGACTCGTTCGGGTCAGCAAACGATCCTACAAGTGGTATCAGAGCTCAGGAGGAGGTTCTCTGCAGAAATTAGCCGGATTTCGTCACTTTTTCTTACTTCTACACCTTCTTTTCTTCGTTCAGAAAGATTTAACGGTCGGAATTGTCTCAAAATCTCAGGGATTGTGCGCAACTACACAGAGATAAACCCTATAAAGTTTCAGATCAAAATTCTAAGTTTAAGTGAGTCAAAATTGAAATTGAATGTGGACCGCTCGATCGAACAGCGTTTAAACCGCTCATTCGGACAGCTTTTGAATCGCTCGAACGGACAACTCTTGGTCCGCTCGAACGACTAGTCTGGACCGCTTATTCGAACTGCTTTGGACCGCTTATACGACTGATTGTGGATCGCTTATTTGAACCAGTTCTGGACCGCTTATTCGAACACTTATCTGAACCGCTTATTTGAATCTTTCTGGTCCGCTTTTATGTACAATTGCTGATTGGTCCGTTTTTCTGGCATCTGGATCGCTTATCAGTCAATAAACACGTGTCGGGTTTTAGTGAAAAATGGCAATGGTATTTGATGAACAGGAGAACTATTATTTCGAAAGATTTAATGACTGGCATCACGGATTTCTAGATGAGGGTTATAGAAAAGTGAGCAAAGATGGATGGGCAAAAAGGTTTAAATATTTTGTGTGTCTGAAAGATGAAACGTTGGATGATCTTAAAGATCGATATAGTGTTTTACTGAATTATTTGAAAGATCATGAGATATACCCGTCAAATGTTGAGAAATTGGAGAAATTTGCAGATGCATTACCGATTGAATGGGGTGAATGTTTGAAAAATTTAAGAGAGGACTCAAATTTTTCAAAACTACCTCTAAATCAATTCATCAGCAAACTTAAAGCTCATGAACTTGAAACCAGAAAGAAAAAGAAAGAAATGATCAAGGTCTTGGAGAATAATGTGCTAGATCTGAGTTCAGATGTGATTGAAGAGATGCACAAAAGGGTTGCTAAATGTGTCAGGGCAAAATATGTGCTGAAATACGATTTCAAACGAGGTTGTTATATTGATAATGACGGAAGTCCTCTTGATTTCGTTAAAATCTTTTGTGCAGGTACATACAAAACAGAGGAAGAGCAAGTTCCAAAGAATGAAGAATTTGTGAAGAATGAATCTTCAAGTTCTGAATCAGTTTGTACCAAATGTGACAACTTTAAGACTGACAATGACAAACTCTTGAAGGATGTGGAAAGTTTGACATTGGAAGTCAAGAAGTTGAAAGATGAGAAGCAAGCTGATGATAAACAGATTCTTATGATTCAGGAAATTTGTGAGAAACTGAAAGTTGAAAATGAAAAACTGTTGGGTAATTTGAACAGTTTGACATCAGAAAACAAGGTTTTGAAAGAGAAAGAAAAAGACTTTGAAAGCAAACAGAAATCTTCAGAAGATTTAGATTTCTGGATTAAGCTTGAAAACAAGAATCTGAAAGCGAATGAATCAAAATTTCAGGAACAGATAAAAGTTTTGATGAATGAAAAATCTGCTCTTGAAAATTTGAAGAATGATAATGAAAAAACAATCAAGTCTCATTTTGGGAGAATATCTCAGCTTGAAAGTGAAGCTGAGAATTCGAGGAACAAAATTGATGAACTTGAGAAGAAATTGATAGGTTTTGTGACTAAATCAGACAGTTTGAATTTTCCCTGTCCAAAACCAATCAATTCTGTTCCAATAAGTGACGATGTCACAAACTTTGACAAAGTCAAAGTTAAAGATTGTGGTGAAAAATCTGATGATAAAAAGGAAAAGTTTCAGAAAACTGTTCTGCAATCAACTGAAAAGGGTGAATGCTCGAAGCAAAAACCTTTGAAGAAGAAAGCGGAACAGAAACAAAAAATTAAAAATGAGAAATTTGTTCAAAAAGATAATAAACGCTCATCAGATCAATCATCCAATCAAAATGAAAAATTACAAAAATTGAAAAATGAAAACTCAAAAATTGTTGGTAATAAGTGGTGCAGGCCGAACCACAGTGCTCAAAAGCCATGTCCAGCAAACTTGAGGAAGGAATATCACCAAGCCAGACAATGCTATGATCTGAGCGTTTGGTGTGAAGGTGGTATATGGTACGATAACAGAGTGTGTTACAGCTGTGGATATCACGGACACATTGCTGTTAACTGCCAGTATTAGAGGTATGAGAACAGGAGGTGCTTTAACTGCAACATCAAAGGTCACATTGCCCGAGATTGCCCAAGGAGATCGCATGAAAGATTGAGGGATAATTCTCAGAAAGTGGCAAAGATTCCAGTCAAAGTCAAGCCCCAGGAACAGAAGGTTCTGAAACCTAAAGTTCAAGAACAGTCAATTCAGGAAAAGAAAGTGAAGCTTTCACAGGGGCAAAAAGACAGACTGAGGAAAAGAGAAAGAAAGCGAGAGAATATCTCGAGAAGATTTTGTCCTCGGGTTCACCGGACAGAAAGAATAAAAGTTCTGATGAATCGACTCCCTCAATTGCAAAGTCAGGTAAGACAGATTCATCAGATACAAATATGAGGACTAAAGAGGAAAAGAAGAAGAAGGTAACATTCTGTGGCGATGAATCTGTTTCTTCGGAAACAAAGGAGCCACATGTCGGCGATGAATCTGACTCATTAAAGTCAGACAAGCCACATTCAGGCAATGATTCTGGTTCGTCAAAGCCAGAGGAGCCATTGGTTGAGGTAAAATTGTCGAAAAAACCCAAGGCTGGTCGGGCTTGGGTGGATCTTTTTAAATGAAAAACCTGACTTGCCGGAGCTCCCAGGTTTGTAAGCGTGGAGCATGAATCGGCATCTTTTTAAATCTGTGTTTGAAGGTTTTGCAGGAATTGCCGGAGCTCCCAGGTTTGTAAGCGTGGAGCATGAATCGGAATCTTTTTAAATCTGTGTTTGAAGGTTTTGCAGGAATTGCCGGAGATCCCAAGATGGTATCGTGGATCATGAATCGGCATCTGTCTAAAATTCTAATCGGTAACGTCAATCAAACAAACGGTAAAAAGGTTTGTTTGTGTTTTTCTTACAAGAGGTATTAGACGAATTTATGTTTCGCAAGTGGTACAGAGGATTCTGGACTGCAAATGGTAAATCAAGGACATTAACTTGTACTTGGATTTTCCTACTTTTGTGTAGAAAACAAGATGATGAAGTAACCCCGTACCTAAACTGTTTGGTAAACAAACTAAGTTTTCCGGAAAAAACCATTTTGATTAAAACAAACTTAAGTGTTTTGAGATCACAATGGGAAAATAGTTTGTTGTGAGGGGGAGTTCTGATTGTTTATGCCAAGTGGATGGAGAATTGAGGTGATTCTCATCATGTTGTCATATTTGTACAGTTTGTTTCAAATTTTCCCAGAAAATCAAAATTGAAACATATTTTGATTTTAGGGGGAGAAAAATTTAAAAAAAAATCAGAAAATTTGAAAATGTCAAAAACATTAAAAATTTAAAAATGAGTTTTGTTGTGAAAAAGAGGAAATGATTGTAAATCAGTGGACTATCACAGCACGCTAAAGAAATGTAATGTCAAATGTGATAAACGGTCTCACTGATGATGTGACGATAGGTTTTTGTACATTTAGTAGATTTATTCGGGATATAAACCTAAAATTTCAAACTTGTGAAATTCGTGGGGAACACTACTTGGATATATAGGTAACCCCTGAAATCTCGTTTGAAAGATCTCGTATTCTGATATACTAGGTGTTTATACTCTATGATGTCTGGGGTATTATTCCGGGACTTCTCCTGAACGGTAGTTCTGACCTAGTCCTTGGCTAATACTTTCCGCAAAATGCTTGAAACATAGCATAAAGCCCTCAGCTGATTAGACAATAAAATTGATAATCATCTGTTGTAGCTGAAAAGATCCTCTAAAGGGGACACACTGCTAAGTCGAAGCTGATATCTCTCTGCTGAACGGAAGTTCTGACCTGAGATCCCTCAGTTCTCGCATCTTTCCCTTAATTTATGTACAGACATCATTGTAGTGTTCATACCTGTAAGACTGAATATTGGGATTCTGTATACGGGAGTATATTCAAGAGGTGGGACACATGAATCGAACTAAGTTCATAAAACACCTAAATAGTATCCTGAATAGATTGAAAATTGTATGAAAATTTAAGAGGACAATTATATCGTCAATCTACGTGAATCGTTTAGAACTTAAAACGATTAGAAGCTTAACGGTGCTTGTGATGCGTCTCAAAAACTGATATGATTCTCTTGCACAAACTCACAAAAATATGTTTGTTCTGCATTTAAATTTCTGTCTTTGCATTTACGTTTCATATTTTGAAAAATCTAAAAAGATTTTCGACAACTGATGGTGAAGAGCTGATTTTCAAAATCTCAAAGTCTAAACATGATGGACAGACAGGTTGGTTAAGTGGTTTGAAATGTTTAAAATGATTCATTAGGTTGAATCAGAAATTGGAATGTTTCAAATTTGTGATAAGTGTATAATTGTAAATGTTCTCAAATGTTAGTTGATTCATTAAGTTGAATCACATTTTTATTTGTTTGTAATAGAGTGTTTAAGATGTATGCAGATGATGAGATGAACAAAGAAAAGCCAGGAGATGATTTCTATGGTGGTAACAAATCCCAGACGACTATCCTAGCAGGATGATAGGGGGAGTCTGACGAAAGTTATAGCCAAAGAAAGAAAGATCCATGCAGATTTCTTGAAGAAGACCGAACAATATCCGAGAATGTCATGTTGAAGACTCTCACTGAAGATTTCGTCAACATTCAAGGGGGAGTCTGTTGGTGCAGTTGTCTGTCGACTACATCTTCGTTCGAGTCTTAGTATAGGATTGATTGTAAAATGTACGAAATATGAGAAATTGTGAGAATTGTATAGGTTTAGATGGTTGGATCGCTCATATGGACCATTAGGGTTTGGACCGCTCGAACGGTCATATGCTGGACCGCTCGAACGGCAAGTAGACTGAACCGCTCGAGCAACATAATGTTGGACCGCTCATGTGTCAATAGCTATGGACCGCTCGAGTGACAATTATACTGGACCGCTTATGTGTCATGTGTATGGATCGCTTATTGGGCTTGTCCAATAAGCGGTTCCAGAACTCTATAAATACCCTAGGAGCGATCTCAGTTGTAACAGTTGGAGAAATCGTGTCGAAGTGCTGCCGGTGCGAGATTTGAAGTGTAATCAGTGTAAAATCAATAAAACAAGTAGTTAAAGTGATCTGCGTGCTATTTCTACCTTAGTTTCTTATTATTCCGCACCTGAAACCAAGGAGAAAGCCTCTGAACGACTCGTTCGGGTCAGCAAACGATCCTACAACTTTTGATAAAATGCTTACAGGTAACTAGCCAAACTAATCACACTTGCTCTTTGATTTCCTATTGGTGCCCTATCATCATCCTTAATCTTATTAAGGATGTAATCTTAACTTAAGTTAATGTACCTTTCTTGAGGTTACAATTATATATGATTCACAAGCTGAAGTAACTTAAGCCTTTTGCCCTTCATATTGTTATGAAAAGGTATCTGGTTCATTCAAGAGAAGGGCTTTGATATACTTTAGTAGCGAGGTACCTAAAAATCCATGCCCATGATTCATTAGTAGGGGCATTCAATGTCTTGTTCGGCCAGAAGTGATATGGCCTAAATGGGCTGAATCTATATGGACACGTAAATTACAGGATTTATGTTGGGTTGTTTTATATCTATGAATCAAACAAGTGATATGGGTTTAAAGTTACTAAAAGTGAAATGGGTTTATATTTTAATTTTGACTTTAACACATACATGGCTTTATTCGACTTCTCTATGATTTGTACTTTCTTAAGGTTTTGCAGGTCTTTTATTTTATCTACATATAACTGGCGTTATGGACATGCTATAAAAGCTGTAACTGGACGACCTAGACCGGATTTCTCTTGGCATTGCTTTCGTGATGCAATTGATGTATATGAAGCTCAATTAAATTTTTTAAAGTAAAAAAATTATAGTTAATTTGTTGGAACCTGAAGGTTTATTCATGTAGGTTAACAATATTAGGGATTGATTATGTAATTAGTTATCTATGTTTTGGGTTAAACATTGTGGGTTGGGCTAGAATAGGTGTCGCATGGGCCTAAGGGTGTTTTCGGTCCTAATGTGTTTTGTATATAAACACCCCTAATCACTTGATTAGGGGTTGTTGTTAGCGAGTAGAAGGCAGGCGACACAAGGTTTTGGAACCGAGTTCCATCCGAGATTTGTATCAGTCATCGTTCATCGTGAATGCAAGTTTCGGTTTGATTCTTATTTATTGTTTGTTATTTGATCTTAATATTAGTTCTTGAATCACCTTGTGTTTGATTTCCGCGCTCTCACAAGGTTTAGATTGATATCATTGAGATCCTCACGGGTTTTACAATTGGTATCAGAGCCATTGAAGCCATTCAAGGGCTCGGTTTTGATATCAATCGGATTCAAGAAATTGCATATATTACTGATCCGGTTTGTTGAGTGTGTTTGCAGATTTTTTGTTGACTGTTCTTGACAAATTCATTGGAAAAATCACTGATTTTGGTTTGTTGATTTCAGTATTGGTGTTTGCTGATTTTTCGGGAATTCGGTGCAACAGATTCAAAGATTACAATATCTTTGAATTTTGGAAATTGCTGAAAAGTCGGGATTGCGAGTAAACAGTTCTTATCACTTATTGTTTTGCAGGTTACGACTCGCAATCACCCAGTTGCGGCTCATCACGTTTCAGTTACGACTCGCAACCTCTGCTGGTTTCGGTTCATACTGCCTCGGTTACGACTCGCAACCAAAGGATTGGTCTTCACTCGCAACCGTGGTTTCGGCTCATTCGGTTTTGTTACGACTCGCAACCATTCAGTTACGACTCGCAACCACAGAAATCTTGACTCGCAACTTACGTTGTTACGACTCGCAATCACTGAAGTTTCGACTCGCAACCTTGTCAGTTTCGACTAGCAACCATCAGAAAGATTGACTCGCAACCCCGTTTCGACTCGCAACGACATTGTGTGACGGAAATTTGGACTGTTGATTTTGGACTTAATAAAATTAATTAATTAATTGATTAATTAACCATGTCAACCAACAACAGTGAATTGTCTGCCCTAACTCAACAACAAGAACTGGATTCAAAGTTAGGAACCACAACACGTATTCCGAGATTAACTGATGCCAATGACTTTCCCGAGTGGAAATGGCGCTTTGAACAGCATCTGAAAGTTAAAGATTACAAGCTATGGCGCAGCATCTTGAGAGGACCTAGGGAGATTATGATGGAAAGCCCTACAGAACCTGATGTTAAAATCAAGAAGCCTCGAGATCAATACACTGAAGATGATTTGCTCATTGTTGAAGAAGATGATAGAGCTCTTTCCTATCTGACCATGGGTTTGGGTCCTAATATCGCTATGGGCTTTCGCACCTGCAAATCTGCCAAGGAACTGTGGGATTCTCTGGTAGAAGTGTATGAAGGTAACGAAGATATGAAAGAAAGTCGAAGGAACTTGCTGCAACAAAATTTCAACAATTTCAACCATATTTATGGTGAAACAGTAGATAATCAGATCCAAAGGTTTGTCAAGCTGGTGACTCAAATGCAAATGGAAGAAATTCATACCACAAACGCCTCCACCAACAGACAACTTCTCAATGCTTTGCCCAAGAGTTGGGATCATCATGTTGCTATGATCAAGAAGACCAAAGATCTTGCAAGATGCACCCTGTCTGAGATGATCTCGCATATCAAAGCTTGTGAATTGGATGACAAGCAGAGAGAGACTAACTACAAGAACAGCATGCTGGCTGCCGGTTTCTCAATAGCTCCAACCACATCCAGTGACAGTAACACAGCTCTTCTGTCTCAAGGAGGATTCCAAATGTTTCGCAATGCTACAGCTGCTAAACCTGCTCCCACTTCAGCAAACGTCTACAACTCAGGGTCCTCTACTCAAGCTTCCCCTACAAGTGCTGGAAAGGCATCTGCTGCACCTTCTGCCTCTGTGGCGAGCAATGAAATGGTTGCCTTCTTCTCGAAACAGTCAAAAGAAAATCTTGAAATTGCAGCCTCAGTCATAAATTGCTTGAATGCCTTTACTTCGGGAAACCTTGGTCCTCCTAAGTTTTCCATGGATGATTTGGATCAAATTCTTCCAGAAGATGTGGAAGAAATGGATATCACGTGGCAGATGGCTATGGCGGCTTTTAGAGCTAAAAACTTTGTGAGGAAAACAGGGAAAAACAAATGGCAGAATCTTACGTTCTCGGGCCCCGCAAAGATGCCATTTGAGTTTCGTTGCTATAATTGTCATGAACAGGGTCATTTAGCTAGAAATTGCACGAAACCCAAGGTGAATGGTGAACAAACTCCAGCTCAGCCTGCTGCTCCTGTTACGCCCAATCGAGAAAGAGCTCTTGTGACTACAACTGGTGTGCCTGCTGATAATGTCAACAGTGGAAGTCCACAACCTATGGGATTGGCCCAAGCTTTGGTGGTTCAGCCTGATTCGCCTTTTGACTGGAGTTCAGAGATAGAAAGATTAAACATCTCAGCTCCTGAAAATCAAGCCAACTCAAGCAATATCGCTTTCATGGCCAGCAACGATTCGGTGAATGATGATGTGAAGGTAGCACAGGAGGAGGAGTCGTCAGCTGAAAACTTCGCCTTCATGACTCAAATCCTGTCAGCACCTGTCAAAGGTCTCACTAAAGAAGAGGTAATTTCTGTTTTCTGCACTTCTGAATGTAGGGAACGAGTTGAGGCCTATAGAATCCATAACGCTGAGCTAATCGAAGACTATAATGAAATTAAACGCAAAAATTTCACTTTAACGAAAAATGAAAAACTTTTCAAAGAAAAAATCGAAGCTCAGCGTAAGGATATCGTCCAACTCAAAGACGATGTTAGTGTAGCCACGGCCCAACTCATCATAGTTAAAGAAAAACTGTGTGAGGTAACTAAGGAACTGGAGAATGTTAGGGATAAATATCAAATTAATCAGTTAAACATTAAAAAATTCGATTCCTCCAGTAAATTAGTTAAAAATCTCTGTGACCAACAATTGGCTTACTCTAAGAAGAAAGGGTCGGGATTGGGTTATAATCAGACTCCTCCTCCGTACAATAACAATTACACATATTTACCTATGACCGAGGAGGAGATGCTGAATGAAAGCAAAATGACATACGGACCCAAAAATAATAAGCCCTCAGTGAATGTTGAAGGTTCCAAAAATAGTAAGTCCTCAATTAATGGTAAACCTGCTGAAGAACAGGTAAAACCAGAAACGTGTTTTGTGTCAAAGGGTACTTTTGATCCTAACAGTTCTTCGTCATGTGCAGATAAAGTACCTGAAGTGATATGGGGAGATGTGTTTGGAAGAGAACAAGTTTTAGAATCTGATTCTTCTAAAACTTCTTTTGATAATACTAATTCTGGTTGTGTGTCTGGACAAGCGTTTTTGAACTCTTTTCATAGTTATGTTTCGTCTTCTTTTGGGCCTGATGTTTTGGGCAAAACAGTGAATGCTTGTGATGAACCTTTTAAAAATGCGTGTGATGATGAATGTTTTGCAACTGCTGAAAATTGTGATTCTAATGTTTCTGATTCTCAAGGTGAAAATAGTGTGACCAACGATGTTCCTCAGGACACTTTCAGTGAAACCACTGAAAATGCTTCACAAGAAAACCAATCACACACTGATTTTTCGTGTGAATCAAATTCAGTGGACATTTCTACTGATGAATCTGATGGAACTTCTTTGGATGGCAACGATAGAAAGGAGTCATTATTTGTTGATGACGTCTCAGCCTCGATCGAGACTGAAACTCAAAATGATTTGCAAAACGAGAAAGAAGTTTTCTTAAATGAGAGTTTGAAAGAAAATACTTGTGAAGAAAATCATAAGTCAACATCTGAAACACCTAATCAAAATGATTTTCATGAAACAGTAAAAAATGAAAACTCTACTTTTTCAGATTCTCATGCTTGTGCCAGTGCTAGTTCTGACTCTCAGGTATATACAAGCTCAGGGAAGGCACAAGCAAGTCAATCAAAACAGAACAAGCAAGCTCCATCTTCAAGACCCAAAAGACCCGCAGCCACTGTGAATCATCAAAAATCTTCCACAGTGAAACGACAGATTTGTTTCAATTGTGGGATAGCCGGGCACATTGCCAGAAACTGTGTTTCTTTGTCTTCCTCTGTGCAGTCTAAAACTCAACACGCACAACATCAGAAAGTCAAACCAAATCGATTTGGTCCTTCTAAGTCAATGAAGACTGATAGGTCTAAGACAATGAAGAACGACCATCGTAGGGTCAGGCCTTCTGATCAAGATTGGAATGCAGCCAAACGTAGACATAAAAACCGGCAAAATCATTTTTCAGAAAACAGATTTAAGGCGTTTGGTAATTATGCTAACAACTAGTCTAAACAATATTGGAAACCTAAACCTAAAGCCGTGCATTCCAACTTGCCTCATACACTTCATAAAAATTTTGTCAATGCGAATTCATCAAAATTTTTAAATAAAGACAATTTAGTTTGGCAGAGGGTAACGTATTTCGATGCTAAAGAAAACCTAGATCCACTATGGGCTGGGTTCCTAAATCTAACTAATCCCGCTACTCGTGCAGGAACAGCTGTGGAGGGCTACCGTGCGCCTCTGGTACATGGATAGTGGCTGTTCCAGGCACATGACAGGAGACTTATCCCAACTTGTGAATGTCAAAGAATTTAATGGTGGATATGTCTCATTTGCGGGAGGTGAATCTGGCAGAATCACTTTGAAAGGAACTGTTCAAAACGGTGTTCTCAGCTTTGAAAATGTCAATTATGTTCCAGAACTGAAGCACAATCTGTTAAGTATTTCGCAGATTTGTGATAGAGGGAATTCAGTTCATTTTACGAAGAAAGGGTGTCATGTTCTTAAGCCTGGGATTGTTATTCCAGAAGACTGGTTCTTGATGACAGCTGAAAGAAAAGGAAATGCTTACGTCATTGATATGAACAAGAAACCGTGTGAAGAGATCACTTGTTTATTTTCGAAGATTTCAGAGCATGATGGTCTTTTGTGGCACCATCGACTTGGGCACGTGAATATGAAAAATCTGAATCGTCTAGCTAAAGGTCAATTAGTACGAGATCTTCCGATTAAGGATTTCATGTTGGTGGAAAAGTGTGTTGCTTGTGCGAAAGGAAAGGCTCATCGAAAACCTCACAAGACTAAACCAGTACCCTCGACAAAAGCTGTACTCGAACTACTTCACATGGACCTTTTTGGTCCAGTGAATGTGCTGAGTATCGGGAAGAAAGCTTATTGTCTGGTAATCGTCGATGATTACTCTCGCTACACTTGGGTGTATTTTCTCAGTCACAAAAACGAAACTGCTGGACTGGTGAAACAATTCATTACATTGGCTGAAAATCAAGCGAGTACTAAGGTGAAGGTTATTCGATCAGACAATGGGACAGAATTCAAGAATGTTGCTTTGGATACGTTCTGCATTGAAAAGGGAATTGATCGACAGTTCAGTGCGCCCCGCACTCCACAACAGAATGGAGTGGCTGAAAGAAGGAATCGTACTCTAATTGAGGCAGCACGTACCATGCTGGCTGATTCAAAGCTTCCTAGCTTCTTTTGGGCCGAAGCTGTTAGCACGGCTTGTTATATCCAGAATCATGCTTTAGTAAATAAACGTCACATGAAAACCCCTTATGAGATTCTGGAAGGACGTAAACCTTCGGTTTCACACTTTCGTATTTTTGGTTGTCCATGTGTATTATTACTAATGGACTCAAATGGAAAGTTTGAAGTCAAAGGTGACGAATGTTACTTTGTTGGATATGCTAAAGGCTCTGCTTATAGAGTATACAATAAAGTAACTAGAAAAGTTGTTGAGTCGTGCAACATCGAATGGCTTGAAGAGAATGCTACGGACGCTAGAGTCGGTCCAGATTGGTTATATGATTATTCTGCTCTGTTTAAATCATTTAACATTTTGTCAAGTGATGTTTCAGTTGCAGGTGAGTCAGTTCCCCAACAACCATTGTCATTTGAAGATACTGAGGACGAAGCACAGATGCAAGAAAATGTGAAGCATCATACTGTTGATCCACCGGGAATGGTGTTCACGCAACATCCTACACCGACACCGATGGTCAATCAATCCCCTGAAGGTGCATCAACCAGTGACTCTGCAATGTTTCCTGATCCAATTCCTGAGGATTGTACCGTCACTTCTCCTGTAGTTCACACTACAAGTGCACCTGATGAGGGGGAGTGTAGCAACACCACCACTGCAGAGGAGACTGTACCAGATTTGGCCATACCGACGAGCGTTCAACGCAATCACCCAATCGAAAATGTGATTGGTCCTGTAAATGCAGGAATTTTGACCAGGAGTCAATCAGGAACCATTAACACTTGCTTATATTCTAGTTATCTTTCTCAAATCGAACCTAAAACCATTGATATAGCTTTGCAGGAACCTGGCTGGGCAGATGCTATGCACGAAGAGCTGAACCAGTTTGAAAAACTTGGAGTATGGAAGCTTGTCAAGTTGCCAGCAGGAAAGCGTAAGCTTGGAACTAGATGGGTTTTTCGAAACAAGCAGGATTCTGCGGGTGTCATTGTTCGAAACAAAGCAAGGCTGGTGGTTCAGGGATTTAGACAAATCGAAGGTCTAGATTATGATGAAGTATATGCTCCGGTTGCGCGACTTGAAGCCATCCGGATCTTTTTGGCTTACGCGTCGTACATGGGATTCACTGTTTATCAGATGGATGTCAAGACCGCGTTTCTCTATGGAGATGTGAAAGAGGAAATTTTTGTCGAGCAACCGCCAGGGTTTGTGCATCCAGATCATCCTGAGTACGCCTACAAGTTAGACAAGGCGTTGTACGGGTTACATCAGGCTCCTCGAGCTTGGTATGCCACCCTAACAGAGCATCTGTTGGCTCATGGATATACGCGTGGCCCCATAGACCAGACTCTGTTTATCAAGAGGGTAGGACGTGATCAAATTTTGGTTCAAATCTACGTTGATGACATCATTTTCGGATCTACAAGCGAGGATATGTGCAAGGAGTTCGAGAGAGTTATGAAGAAAAAGTTTGAAATGAGTGCTCTGGGGGAGATGACACTGTTTTTGGGTCTACAAGTCAAGCAGAGTTCACAAGGAATTCTGATTCATCAAGGGAAGTATGTGGATGATGTCCTGACAAAGTTCAAATTCACGGACGCAAAGCCTGCTGAAACACCTATGGCTGAGAGACCATTATTGACTGAAGATGAAGAAGGAGAGTCTGTAAATCAACGTCAATATAGGTCAATGATTGGGTCATTGATGTATCTCACAGCTAGCCGTCCGGACATCATGTTCGCTGTTTGCAACTGTGCACGCTATCAGGCTAATCCTAAAACTTCTCATCTTATTGCTGTTAAACGGATCTTTCGGTATCTTAAAGGCCGACCTCGGTTTGGCCTGTGGTATCCGAGAGATTCCAATTTTGACTTGTTTGCTTTCTCTGACAGCAATTTTGGAGGTACTGACAGTGACAGGAAATCCACTTCTGCGGGATGTCAATTTTTGGGTGATCGGCTCATTTCTTGGCAGTGCAAGAAACAACAAACGGTGGCGATATCCACAGCTGAAGCTGAGTATGTTGCTGCTTCTGCTTCTTGCTCTCAAGTGGTGTGGATGCAACATCAATTGCAGGATTATGGTTTGACTTATCTTAACACTACTATTTACTGCGATAATGATGCTGCAATACAAATTGTTCGAAATCCTGTTTTTCACTCCAAAACCAAGCACATTGATATTAAAGTTCATTTCATTCGGGACTGTTTTGACAGAGGTCTGATTACACTTGAACAAATCGACACAGATGCAAATGCAGCCGATTTGTTCACTAAACCTGTCAGCAGCTCGAAATTCAGAGTGCTTGTGGATTTTCTAAAAATGATCCGTTTTACTGATTGAGCATATTTTTGTTTTGTTTTGTTTTTCATAGGTAAATTTGTTCATAAAGTTTTCTATTCTTAGGTAGTTTTTATTTATGCACAAATTTAGGGGGAGAAAAATCGAAAAATACAAAAACATTGAAAAATTGAAAAATACAAAAACATTGAAAAATTGAAAAAATACAAAAAGAGTTTCAAAAGGAAGTGTGGCTGGACTGGGAAATGAAATGAATTTTCACATTATGGTCAAGGGCTGACTCATGTAAGACCAGTATCGAAATTGTTTGACTCTAGTATGATGTGTTGGTAGGCTCTATCCTTAAGATTGGAAATAATAGCTGTTTCTGTTCAGAACTAAACCAGTACATGACCTCAGAAAAGAAAATCACTTGGAATTAGCTCATGTCTATTTGAATGTTTGTATGCTTTTCCCGATACACACAATTTTGATCTGATTCTGAAATCTTATCTGAAAAAGTCGTGTACCTCCTCTGCTGCATCCAGATACATGCTGACCTGGAGGTGCTAGGCAACGTCAGCTTCTGCTGCATCCAGATACATGCTGACCTAGCTGTACGTTCTCGATCTGTAGATCAATTAACACCCGAAAGAGGCCCTCTAGTGCCCAAAAGAAACCCAATAAACCTATATCAAATTGAGAAAACTCATTTGATCTGTATATTATATCATCTCATTCTAAGATCTATTCTGTTCTTTTCTCAACCTATTCCCAGTTAAGATTTCAGAAATTTGGATTGGGCTTGTGAAATATGTGGTAGGGAAACTGCTTGCATGATAGAGTGAGCTGTGCATAATTCCGGGATTTGATTAGTATTTGTTTGGGTGCTCATTATTAAAAATATCAAAACATGATAAAAAGAGATACAGGCAGTTATATGGAAAAGATCTAGGGAGATGAGTTTAAGAGGATAAATATACTGGCAATCGTCTAGATCATCCTCTAGTAGATCAGTGTTGATAAGTGAAGTCATGCCCGAAACCTTGTGATTTGATCCCTGAATATCTATGCAAATTTCCTGATTTTATTTTTGTAAATAATTTTTATTATTTAATTTTGTTTCAGGTTTTATTTTGCAAACAAATGCTCAAAAAGGTTTAATGGGTATTTTTGGTAAATCAGATTTTTAATTGGGTTTTGTTTAAAAAAATTATCTTTTGAAAATCATGTTTGAACCCAAGTCCATAAGGCCCAAGCCCAACAGATTTGGGCCCATGAAAAACTGTTGAGTATAAAAGGGTGATTACGAGTCACTTTCATTATTCACTCGCAATCTTCTCTCAAAACTCTCTCAACATTCCGGCCGTAATCTCGATTCCGACTCAATTCCGGTTGCGACTCGCAATCCGATCAGATCATCAACAGGTAATATGACGTCATTGTTCAAGATTTTGCAGGATTTTTGAATTTTGTTTGAAGATTCCGGCGAATATATGAAGATTCCGATGAAGATATGAAGTTTCCGATGAAGTCTCCGATGAGTTTTTGAAGTTTCCGATGAAGTTTCCAGTCGCAATCAAGAACAACAGGACTCGAAACCACTGATTACGACTCGCAACCTCAAGATTGCGACTCATGATTGCGACTCATTCTGGCTTGTTGCGACTCATGATTGCGACTCGCAATCTTCCGGTTGCGACTCAGTTTTCCTGGTTGCGACTCGTGGTTACGACTCGAAACCTTGGGTTGCGACTCATGGTTACGAGTGAACAGTAACAGTGTTTGTTTTATTTTTAATTTTTATCACTGTGTTATTGGAAACTTATATGTTTTGTGTGGTGTGCAGAAAAATGGACTTAAAGTTTATCGCGTCTCACAATCAAGTAGCATATTTGGCACCTCCACCTGTGAAGCATAAGCAGTTGTTCACGTCATTGATCAAAGGTCTAAGTACATGCCGTATTGCTCACGCTCTTCGTGAAAATCCGGTTGTGTATGAAAGCCTCATTCGGGAATTTTGGAAGACTGCAAAGGTGGAAATCATTGAAGGAAAAGGAGCTATAGCTGCTGAGATCGACGGGACGAAGATTATTGTGACGGAGCAGACTATCAGGGATGTGTTGAAGTTCAATGATCAGGAAACGGATCCAATCGAGCTTGCTGCTGGAGTGATTGAAGCAATTTTGCCACGACTGAGCTATGAAGGAAAATTTCCTCCTCTGGTTAAGAAGTTTGTTCATCCGTACTGGCGTTTATTATTGCACATGTTCCTGTTGTGCATGACAGAAAACCGCGGGGGAATTGATCAATTAAACACAACACAGACGGCTGCATTGATTTGCGTGATTACTAATGAGCCGTTCAACTATTCAAGATATGTTCTGGAAGCGATGAAGAGAAATGCTATTGGGCTACGAAAGGATAAGTTTCTTATGTATCCTAGATTTGTGCAGATGATTCTCAATGAACGTTATCCTGAATTGAGGAGATCTGGTGATACTCTGGAGTTAAAGCCTATGGGCCCTTCGTGTTTTGGTGCTCTTACTACGAAGAAGGGAACAGAGAAAAAGTTTGAAGGTTTGATTGAGTTGGAGAAGTTTGGTCAGTTTGCAGAGACCGAAGACATTGTTGAGAATCCAGTCAGGGCACAAGCCGTACCTGCACGTGCCATTGTTGCTGAAGAACATGACATTCAAAGGAGAGATGAAAATGAGCCTGAGCCAGAGCGTATCACTATTAACTCTGACGATGAAGGTGTTGAGATTACGTGTGATTCAGATGATGATAACATAGAACTTCCTCCTGAAGTTAATGCTGATGCTGTTTCTACAGTTAATCCAGTGATTTCTGCTGAGAATTTGGCGATGCTGTTAAAGAAAGTGACTGACACGATGGGAAATCCTCCTCCCAATCTGTCAGTATCTACTGAAGAGCCAGAAGAAAGCCCAAGGGATTCTGATTCTATTCCGCTAAAAAGGAAAAGAAGGGATCCTAGACCCGGAATGTTTATCGAACAAAGCAAAGATCAATCTGTAACTGTTGCTGATGATGCTGAAGGTTTATATGACTTCGATTTTGAAAAGTATGTTGACGTTGCTACCACCACTACTACAGAGAATATCTTTGAGTCTGGTGTTCATACTCAAGGTGATGATACAGTTATGACGAATGTTGAAGTTCAAAATGAAACTGTGCCTAATGTTGAAGCTCATGTAGAAGCTGGGCCCTCTGGAATTGTTAGTGCTGGTCCTTCTGGTACTATTCATGAAGAACCGAGCAGTTCAAGTGGTAAACGACCTGTAGAACCACTTAGAATGCCTTTTGACAATGATTCTAGTGATGATGATGAGTTTATAAGCATGAGGGAAATGAAGAAACGTTTGGTTGTGCTCGAACAAGATTCAATTCATAAAGATGCAAAGATCATACAGCTTGAAGATACCATTGTGAAGAAAGATCAACAAATTGAGCAACTGCAAGGAGACGTTAGCTTATTGTTCAATATTGTTTATGATCTGCAAGGAGACGTTAGCTTATTGTTCAACAAATTGAGCAACTGCAAGGAGACGTTAGCTTATTGTTCAATATTGTTTATGATCTGCGAGGTAAGCTTGAAAAGAAATTCGGACAAGAGTTTTCTGATCCAACGGATGTCGAAAACAGAAAGAAAGCTTTTGAGAAAGATAATGCTGAAAGGAGTGCTGCTATGGAAAAGTACTTTGAAAGAATTACTGATCCAGAAGCAGAGAAAGCTAAAGCAGAGAGGTTGAAGAAGAAAAGAGAGTTTGTGATTCTGAAGAACAAGAATGCTAATCCAGATGATGAAGATGCACGTGCTACACATCATTTAATGGATGTTGGTGAAACTCTCTACGATAAGAAAGGAAATCGATCTGGTGTAGTCAGCTGGGGTTATGATCATGATCGTAACAGATGGTGGATCAAGAGGAAAGTTGGACCGGTTGAATGGTACAAACATTCAGGGCAATTTCAGTCCTTCACTAAGGTAGATTTGACAGATTTGACAAATAAACCTTATGTGGATGATAAGCCTAATGGTCCTGGTTATGCATTCTTCGAGAGATTGAAAAGGGAAGTTGCAAAAGGTTTTCCCTCGATGCGTACAGCGGATTCTATTGTTAAACCTGCAAAAGGGATTAGGGATCCGTATACAAACAAGCGAATGAAGATTGTCCACTGGCCAGCTACTGATAAAGAGAAGACGATTCCGTTGGTGAGAAAGATTCCAAAAGGGGCACTGAAGACAATGCACTTTTGGGCGTATAATGAACGTCTTGGTCAAGCAGTGATTGTTTGTGATGGTGATGCAAGTTACTGTTTGATAGATCAGATCGATTTGTTGAATCTTGCAGTTGAAGATCTTGAAGTCTTGGCAAGCAACCAAATCAGAGCTACTGAAAAATATGAGGAAATTGCTAAGGGTTGGACATCTGCAGTAGCTTCTGTCATGCATATTCACAAGAAGGGTTTTGGTGGATACAAAGACAATATGAGTGGTGGTCATCAAAGCAGCTGAAGTCAGAAGAACCTGCATGCATAAACCTAGGGGGAGATTGTTGGAACCTGAAGGTTTATTCATGTAGGTTAACAATATTAGGGATTGATTATGTAATTAGTTATCTATGTTTTGGGTTAAACATTGTGGGTTGGGCTAGAATAGGTGTCGCATGGGCCTAAGGGTGTTTTCGGTCCTAATGTGTTTTGTATATAAACACCCCTAATCACTTGATTAGGGGTTGTTGTTAGCGAGTAGAAGGCAGGCGACACAAGGTTTTGGAACCGAGTTCCATCCGAGATTTGTATCAGTCATCGTTCATCGTGAATGCAAGTTTCGGTTTGATTCTTATTTATTGTTTGTTATTTGATCTTAATATTAGTTCTTGAATCACCTTGTGTTTGATTTCCGCGCTCTCACAAGGTTTAGATTGATATCATTGAGATCCTCACGGGTTTTACATAATTGCTACACATTTTAGCAGCAGATTCCCAACATTTGTGTCTAAAAGTAAAAATGTATTGTTCCATTTGTGTCTAAAGGAGAAGGTATAATATCGAGTCACTTGCTGTTTAGGGTGAATATGAAATTTACTAAGGAATCTTTTTCATTCTTTTGTAGTTCATATGATCAAACATTAACTACTCAGTGTTTAATTATTTATTTGGCTTTAGACTTAGAGGCATGGAGTTGTGCATGAGTAATATTTATTTGGCTGACCTTTTGCATTCAAGTTATGGATGAAACTCCTCAACTTGCAAAAGGATTGCTAAAGTTGTGCATGAGTAATATGATGTCGTAATTCATTATCCCCTGTCGCTGATTTAAGGTATGATGTCTGTTTATCGTTTGCAGAGAAGTAGGAATTGGAATCGTGCCTTTTGCTCCATTGGGTAGCGGGTTCTTTGCATCGGGTCCGAAGGTGATGGACAATTTGGCCGATAATGATTTAATCGGCGACAAACGCAACAGCAAACGGGTGTAAAAACGCAGCCGTTTGTAGCCGTTTAACGGCGCGTTTACGGCTGTGAACACAGAAGCAAACGGGTGTAAAAACGCAGCCGTTTGCTGCTGTGTTTGTAGCCGTAATGACGAGTTTCGGTGTAATTGGATCATTTTCGGTTTGTTTCGGATAGATTTTTGAACATAGCCAGAAAACCTTTTTTTCTTATATTTTTTACTGTTCGAACACATCAAACATAGATCCAAACACTTGTAACTCAGATCTAAGACGAGATGATGTTTCGAAATTTAAAACGATGATAAAACAAACTGTTTCTAATGATAAATCTTTTCGAAGTTATTAAAACGTGATCCGAAACTAACCAAAATTCATTAACACATGTTCGAACACATCAAAAAACACATTCAAATAAACTGAAACTGTCCGAAATTCTCAAATGACACACCGAAACAATTCGAAAGTCTATCGAATCAGTCCGAACCAGGATCTACATAATGAAAATGTTAAACGATCAAAATAGAAGATGTCTGAATATTTGATATTTTATGTAATTTTTAGATAAAGGAGGATGTTGAGACTCAAGGTGAATTCGTTAATACGAGAGGCCAACAATGCGATTTATCCGGAAACAGAAGATGTGGTGGCTTTTGTGAACTAGCTGCTTTCTTGTAAGTTTATCATATGAGCTAAAGCAAGAAATTTTGACCCGTTGATGAATAAATGGATCCATTCTGGTTATGTTTTTCCGCAGCCGCTTAACGGTGCGTTTACGGCTGCAAACGCAGCAGCAAACGGCTGCGTTTTTACACCAGTTTGCTACTGCGTTTGCACCCATAAACGCACCGTTAAATGGCTGCATTTTTGCACCCATTTGCTGCCGCGTTTGCAGCCGTTTAACAACGCGTTTAAGGCTGCAAACGCAGCAGCAAACGGGTGTAAAAACGCATCCATTTGCAGCCGTTTAACGGCGCCTTTACGGCTGCAAACGGGTGTAAAAACGCATCCATTTGCAGCCGTTTAATGACCACTTTGATTCACTGTCTGAAGATCATCGGTTACACTGTCAAAGTATAGAACGAGTTCAAAATATGGTTCTTACCGAAATAAGTGTCTTGGTACAATCCATGGGTTAAAATTTCAATGAATTCGACCTTCCTAAGATAACAGACGATGTTAACTTACAAGATGCAGGTTATCGTGAGTTACAAGAAGAGTATGGATTGTTTTGGAACCTGAACACTTGAGTGCCAAATATTCACTTAATCCGGACAAAAAAAAACGTGTTTGATGAGATCATGATGCATGTTGATAATGATCTTCCAGGCGTGTTCTTTATTGATGGTCCAGGTGGAACTGGAAAAACATTTTTGTACATTGCCTTGCTTGCTGAAATTCGGTCACGTGGTCTTATTGCTCTCGCAACAGCTTCGTCAGGTGCAGCGGCTAATAATATGCCAGGAGGTAGAACGGCTCACTCGAGATTCAAGATTCCTCTTAATCTTGAAAATAATTCAATGTGCAATATCAAAAAACAGAGTGGGGCCGCTAAACTGATTCGGTCTGCCAAAATAATCATATGGGATGAAGCGTCGATGGCTAAACGACAAGCGATAGAGGCAGTCGATCGTACATTCCAAGACATTATAGGTGTTAGTCTCCCATTTGGTGGAAAGATAATGGTTATGGGAGGTGACTTCAGACAGGTGTTGACGGTTATTAAACGTGGCACTCGAGCACAGATTGTAGACTCCAGCGTACGAATGTCACCTCTTTGGTCTTTGACGAAGAAGATGCGGTTAACCATAAATATGAGAGCGCTGAAAGATCCATGGTTTTCTAAATTTCTTTTAAGAGTCGGCGATGGAACTGAAGAACCAATCGAAGGAAACTATATCCGCATACCCGATGACATGACAATTCAGTGCAACAACAGAGAAAACGCTATAAAAGAATTGATCCATGCCATCTTTCCATCAATTGAAGATAATGTATATTCTTCAGATTATATAATCTCTAGAGCAATATTGTCCACTAAAAATGATAGTGTTGACGAGATTAATAATCAAATGATTGAAATGCCGCCTCATAAGCTTCGTTTAAAAATTGGATGCCCAATAATATTGTTACGTAATATCGATCCATCTCATGGCCTGTGTAATGGCACGCGGTTGATATGTAAGGGTTTCATGCGAAATGTTATTGATGCGGAAATTGCAGTCGGTCAACATGCCGGAAAAAGAGTTTTTTTGCCAAGAATCCCTCTAACCCTTTCTGAAGATGACATGTTCCCATTCAAGCTGAAAAGAAAACAATTTCCAATTCGACTTAGTTTTTCCATGACGATTAATAAAGCTCAAGGTCAAACAATTCCGAACGTTGGTATTTATCTACCTGATTCTGTATTTTCACATGGACAACTTTATGTCGCGTTATCAAGAGGGATTTCAAGACAAAGTACGAAGGTGTTGGTACATCTCAACAAAGAATTCAAACAACGCGGAGTTTACACATCAAATGTTGTCTACCAGGAAGTGTTGCGTGATTAATTAATCGCATCCGTATCAAAACGAAGGTAAGTTAGTAGATTTTGTGCCTTATTTGCTTCCAGAAATTACTTTTTAATTACTATTTTAAAGCACTTGTAAGCTTGTAACATTTTTTTATGTGTCGAAATCTGGTACAGGAGAGGAGAAGATACAAGAAAGTCATAAGCGAACGGATGTATTGGTAAAACAGGAAGAGATACAAGAGACTCCCCGCATTTTGTTTTTATTGTTTTGTCCAGCTACTTGACTGTTTTGAACTCTTCTTGTTTTTAATTACATCTACTTCCTTGTTTTGTATTATTCTTGTAGAAGATCACGAATAAGAAAACTAACTTAAGTACTATACGATATATCACGAGATGACGGATAAACTAACGGTAAACGAGTATCCTATTGTAGATCGCCACTCCCGCCGCATCGCACGGATAAGTGACTAGTTATATAGTATAGATAGATATGGATATTGATAAAGATATTATTGACGTGGGTGGTCCACATGCATATAGTATGTTTCTGCTTGTCCTAAACAAACAATTGAAAAAAACATACACATGCAATATTTAATTTAATATATATTTCAGGTATACAAGTTTACGTCTGAACTCAAAATAAAATAAAAATTAAATACTGTCGCTTATACTTTTTACAAGTAAATCAAGAGTTAAGTGGTTTGATTGTCTTACGTTGGTCTCCGATCGTCGTGTTACACGAATCCTTAACTACCCTCCAGTCACCATCACATGACCCAGGTGCATATAATTTGATCCTAGCCAAAGTCTTCTTTTACAAACCAAAACATTATTATACAAGGAATATTATTCATAAGTTTGAATTTCAATTGACTAGATTATTTTAAAAGAAAAAATGATTATGTATACTTTTAACTATATTTATTATTAGACACTCTTTTAAAAATCCTTTGTGTGCTTGGGTGTTCACTTAAATGATACTTTTATTATATAGTAATTGATTAACTTTTTTATTGCAAATATTACTTTTATTTTACATTAAATGATACAAAATACTCTTCTTTTTATGGTTTGAACCTGAAATCTCTCCTTTAAGAGACAAGCGCCTCTATCAAATAGGCTAACGCCACATTGACACTAATTAATGATTTAAACTTAGAGGTTGTTTAGTCACAACATCTGTTAATTTTGGAATTAATTCCGTTAAAAACATGTTTGTACGTCGGCATAAAATTAGAATTTGAATTTTTTCAAGCACTCACTGCTTTTATGATATGGTTTCAACAATTATTTGTTGGCCAAAGAAAATGGAGATGCTAAGATAGAAATTAGAGATAGAGATTCAAGATTCAATACATATTTTTCTTCTTATCTTTCCTTTTAGCATCAATCAAAACTTGAAGGGATGGAGATGGTTAAGCAACGAGAAAGTGAATGACTTGGGAAGGGGTTTCAACAACGGTAATTTTGTCATTTTTGCTTTTATAATTTTTTTTTATTTTTTAAACATATTTACAAACCAAACACCTAGAAGGATTTCATTCAAATTTCACTTCCATTAAAAAAAAACTCTCAAACCAAAACAAGCTCCATAATTTATTCAATACCAAATTGTTTTGTAGATATATCATGAATAACACAATCATGAATTTCACGGAACTAATTAATTAAATAAATAAATAATGCTTGACTGTTCTTAAAACATATAATATAATTTATCACCACATATGGCACGTGTTTGTCTGAAATTCAAAGCATGTTTTTTTTATAACATATATTTTAATCGTGCAAACTATGATCCAAAACTTTGAGGGAGCAAAGCAAGTGGACATATTTTTCTAAATTTGGCATATATGATAGAGATGACAGAGTAATATGAACACATAGTTAAATTTTGAGTCATCTGACACCTCAATATTACCTATATATTAAATGTTAAACGAAAATACAGTAAATAAACAGTTAATGCTCTCAACAACCATTATGAAGTATGAAAAGAATATACCGTTTTTTTATTATAATTATAAAGAAATATCGTAATGCAAAATACGTAGAAAATATGGGTCTCACCATCAACGTCTATAAATAGAGGTAGCCAACACTCAAGAGGCATATTCGAAGGTGTAGCCTGAGTGAGAAAGTAGTACTGTGTAGTTTGGTGGTGTGTGTGACAGTGTGAGAAAGGTATGGACGTCGCTCAGGTGCTTCATATGAATGGTGGTGATGGAGATTATAGCTATGTTGTAAATGATAATCAGAGACAAAGATAATCCAAGGGAACTGATTTATTGGTTTATTTTTTCATATTTTCAAAGATACATAGATAGCATATAAATAGACATTCGCCTTAGATAATAAAGGAAATACAATAAAGATGATTCACAATTATTGATTGCCTGATTTACGGATGCCAAGAATAGGGAGGATTCTTGTTGACCCATAATTTGCTCTCCAAGATATCCTCCTTCCTAACACTCCCCCTCAAGTTGAATTGTGGGATTGCCACGATTCAACTTGGATTGGTTTTGATTTTGGGTTTTGATTATGTTTGGTTTTTGGTTTGGCTACCGTCTCCTTGACATGGTAGTTTGGCTTGATTTGAGTTACCGCCTTTAGACATGGTAAGTTTTGGCTTGATTTGAGTTACCGTCTTTCGACATGGTAACTTTGGTTTGATTTGAGCTACCGCCTTTCGACATGGCAGCCTATTTTGGGTTTTGGTTTCCCCTCAAGTTGAAAAATCAACTTGGCCATTTGGGTTTTGGCATTGTTTGGGTTTTGATTTTGTTTTGGTTTGGTTTTGATTTATTTTATTTTATTTTTTATTTTTTTTTGGTTTTGATTTTTTTTGAGCTTTGAATTTTTGAGCCTTGATTTTTTTAACTTTGATTTTTTGAGCGGAAGCTTTGATGCTTTATTTCTTTTTTTTAATATTTCCTTTTATTTAAAAAAGGAACCCTTTGCCTTTATAGGAACCTATAGCATCCTGTCAAAATCTCAAGTGCCGATTGATCCATATGAGGCTTCTTCTCATCTTCTGTAGCTACTCCACTTCCTCCATCAGTTGCCGCCATTGATTTGATTTCTAGGGTTTATGCGCAGTTAAGGATTTAATCTGGTTGGGTTTTAGGGTTCGCTGGCATAAATGAACGCAGCGGCGGCAACAACAAGGGTTTTCAGCGGCGGCGAAGTTCAGCGGGGTTTCAGGTTCGATTTCGGGGTTTAGGTTTTGATTTGATTTTGGTTTTTTTCTGGTTCGGAGTTGACAAAGAATACAGGGTCTTCGTGGGGACTGTTCGTCGGACTGAAATGGTTCGATGGGGGGTTTTGGGCGAACCGGTTTGACGACAGAACTGATGAACGAAGACGGTGAACTGATTTGTCGGAACAGTGGAATCAGGTCAGATTTGAAGTTGATTTTGGTTGAACGATTTTGGTTTTGGTTTGAGATTGAAGAACAGAGTTTTCACGGATCATAACTTTGCTCTGATACCATGTTGTAAATGATAATCAGAGACAAAGATAATCAAAGGGAACTGATTTATTGGTTTATTTCTTTCATATTTTCAAAGATACATAGATAGCATATAAATAGACATTCGCCTTAGATAATAAAGGAAATACAATAAAGATGATTCACAATTATTGGTTGCCTGATTTACGGATGCCAAGAATAGGGAGGATTCTTGTTGACCCATAATTTGCTCTCCAAGATATCCTCCTTTCTAACAAGCTATTCCAACAATTCTCTTCTACAAGTACTTTGCATCTTTTACACATATATATAACCTCGTAAAATATACAAGTGTAGAAACATATGTATTTTTTTTATTGATTTACCTTTATATAATTTATTTTAGTGATGTGCCGTAGCTCATTAAACTCGTGATTTGTCATGCATGTTCTTGAAAGGCCTATCTGATCCTTTAAAACTAGCGTATATATTTAGCATCCTATACATAATATACAACATATGTATATATGTATGTTTGTATTATTGTGTATACTTGCAGAAATAGATTCATAATTTTTGTTACAATAGATGTATGGCAGAGAAAGGTTATATCAATGACAAAACCTATAATTGATGATGCTTTGGCTGATCTCTATTCTGCTATGAACTTCCCCAAAACCCTAATCATGGCGGATCATGGATGTTCATCTGGACCAAACACATTACTGGTGGCATCTGAGCTCGTCAAGTCAGTTGACAAGATCCGACAGAAATTTGGTAACGATGAATCACCCGAAATACAGATCTACTTGAACGACCTTCCACATAATGATTTCAACACCATTTTTCTCTCGGTTTCAAAATTTCAAAAGAATCTTACAAATCAAATGGTGCCCAACTCTTCTTCACCATGTTATGTTTCTGGTGTTCCTGGATCATTCTATACAAGGCTTTTTCTCAGCAAAAGCATTCATTTTGTCTACTCTTCCTCAGTGGCGGACCCAGAAATTATTTTCTGGGGGTGCGAATGAAGAGTTCAACCAAATTTTCAAGGGGTGCAGTCGGGATTTTTACCTCGAAAATACACTAATTTTTTTTTTTCAAGGGGGGCCCCCGCCTACCCAAGCCAAAGCTTGGGTCCGCCCTTGACTCACAACCATTTACAATCACTTTTTCAAATATAAAAACGACCCTCAGATAATTTGATGTAAGGGATGTAAATGATCTTAGAGACTATTTTTTGAGACTGATTTTTAGACTCTGAAAAGAGTAAATAAGAATGTTATTAGAAACTAATTTCAACCTCTAAAGAAAATAATTGGGACCAACTGACATGGCATCTGAGATTCTTTTTCATCCACAAAGAAATGCGTTAAAATGCACTAAATGAGACATGCGTAAAAACGAAAACTGACATGCGTGACATATCCGTTGTTTGCAAACGAAATTTTCCAACTAGTCAATTAGGCCATTTTTATGACAATACATGATCGAGTTTTGTTACTGAGTGTTTTTAGAATGTTATAACAGTTTCAATTTCCTAGTTAGACCAAATTAACAAGTTTAGTTATCCAAAAATCAGAAAAACAGTCCGAAACATCCTCTGCTTTTCAAACAATCCATTATACATCCAATTATCGATTGAATTTGTTGCAAAATGACAAGTAGAATGAGCCTATAATTCCGATAACACTTGAAAAACCATAAATGATCTTGTTCAACATCGTGATACTTAAAGAACACAGAACTTCTATTCTACCCTAATTCAACATGCGGAATCCATTAATTAGTGTGTGATTATTCACTAACAACTAAACAAACGTTTGATTACAATTCAAGTCAATAGTCGAACATAGTTTCTCTTAGAACAGACTAATATAGAGACATATGCTCTGGATAGCTACACTGTGATCGATGACAAACTATCACGCTTGACATCCTTTTATAGGCATGTCGCATGCGTCACTATAAACACACTTATAACACATATAAACACACGTATAACACATTTGTTTATAAACTGCCCACACATGAGTCATATGCAGTGGCGAAGTTTGAGATTTCCAACCGGCGGGTCGAAAACGTATATACCAAAATATTTCTATAAAACCAGGGGGTCAAAAACGTATATACCCAAAAATTTCTATACGAAAACTACATACTCTCCACGACTGAACGAAAAATTCGGGTGGTTGTGTTCACGAACGGTTCATGAACACTTATCGAACGAGATTTTATGTTTGTGTTCGTTCATTAAGGAAATGAGCGTGTTCACGAATGGTTTACGAACACAAATAAATTTGGCGAACGCGATGAAGGATAACGGTGGATGGCCCAGTGACTAGCACTGGAACTTGAATCCTTATTGTGGAACGAAGGTTGTTTGTATTCGTCAATGTAAATAATGAGAAATGAAACGGGAACAACAACAACAACAACCATACCCAGTAAATCACACAAATAGCAAAGCTACTTATAGGGTCTGGGGAGGATGGGATGTAGACAGACCTTGCCTCTATCCATAGGGATAGAAATGAAAGGGGGAATGATACATAAATAAGGTGAAATATGGTTTCCTAGTTTAATTGTTAGGGTGATAAAATAAATAAAAATTTAATAATATAAAAAGTATAAATAAAATATATGAAAGTACAAAAATCTATAATTAAAACACAAACAAACGAACGCAAATGAACAAATGTTCACGAACACATTACCCGAACGTTCACGAACACAATTGAACGAACGAGACCTCTGTTCATGTTCGTTCATTTTAACTAATCGAACGAAATTTCTTGTTCATGTTCGTTCGTTTATTAAACGAATGAACATAAATGAACTTTCCGCCGAACGGTTCACGAACTGTTCACTGAACGTTCGGTTCATTTACAGCCCTACACACATGGGCGGTTCTTAGAAGGCCTGGCAAGTTTTTCGGCCGTAGTGCTAATTTTCCGCATTTCGATCGAATTTTTTTATATATACTATGTTCGGTCCAGGCATTATTTAGTGCACGTGTCTTTCGGCCCTGGGACGTTCAACAGGCAAGATCCGCCACTGCCTACACACATATGCACTATAGACTCAATCTAACCTATTCGTACATTAAACACACTGTTATGCATTAAAAAACTAAAAGGTTTAAATTTAAATCTTATAGTTACACATAATATTATTCTCATTTTGAGAATTTAATTTATAAAAGAAGCTTAATTGATGTAGAATTCTTACACTTTTTATGTTAGTAACTTTATTTGTTTATTTTTAGTGACATCTTTTATGTAGTTATAAGGGGTTTCGGTTTTAGTATGTCATATAACTTTGTACAAAATACAAAACCTTACAAGAACGACCTTGATTCCAAATTTCCAAGGACCACCAACAGGACAAAATACTTGCGAAAGTTTGGGACACGTGCAATTACATGGACAACACTATGCACAAAGAGCATGTGGTATCTTGGTCATTGGATGAAACATGTTGAAAAAATTGATTTTTTGCTTTTTACAAATAAGAAATGATTTTTTTTAACAATAATTCCTAGTTTTTTTTGTCTCCTTGAATACAAAACATGACTTTGTTCAAGAGAAAATTGATATGTATTATGGAACGCACATGACTTTGTTCAAGAGAAAATTGATATGTATTATTATTGAACCCTAAGATAAAATGAAAACATCATATTCTCCTTTAGGGAATTTATAAATTTATTAGGAATAACAAATTTTGAAACTTACTATTGACATCTAGTTATTGAATGAAAATAAACACACAAAATAATACGATAAATGATTTAAACGTTTTTACAATTAAATGTAATAATTAAAAGTTGGTAAATTTGCTGAAAATATTGTGGTTCGAAATTTGAGATTCAGATAATGAAGCTTATTAGGCTCCACGAAAATCATCTATGGTGTTTGATGCTTAATTGAATCTTTTATATCATTTTCTTTAATACTTATAGGCTTTGTAGCTCAAAACGCATATAAACACACAACCTTTAAAGTTCGAAATTTCTACCTCATTTGCATTTGTTTAATTCAAACAATGGTCAAATATTAATTTGTTAACTCGTATCTCTCATTTGTATTACGTTTCTTATTGACCATAGCTTATAGTCGTCACAACTCATGTATAATCTTAACTATACCCTAGTAAAAATGTTGTATATTAATAAAGAAATAAAAGATTATGATATAAAACTAAGAAGATTTCATCGTAAAATCTATAAGTTATTGAGCATGCATAAAATATACTAAATTTTAATACTATAAATTAATAGGGATGGTTCAAATTAAAACCACTTTTATCGTGAAAACTCGAAAACTAACTAAAAAATAGTCTAAAAAATACACCAATAATTTTTTTTTTCAATTTTTTTATAAAAAATCGCAGGTTTTTTTATATAAAAAATTTTTTCAAAATTTTTTTTTCTGTATTACATATGTGTATGTGTGTACTACAAATTTTTTTATATACTAAAAGTGGCGAAAATTGGTATGCAAAAAAAAAATAAAATAAAAAAATTTTTGGTATGTTTTTTTGGCTTTTTTAGTTAGTTTTCGAGTTTTCGCGTTAACTAGTGGTTTTCATTTGAACCTTCCCCATAAATTAATAACATGTTGGTGTTTCATAAAGTTATACTCTAAGTATAGGAAGGTTTAAAAAAAATGTTGGCTTTTTCATTTCTAATTTAAAGGTTTTTTTTTTTTTTTTATTTTTTTTTTAACCTCTTTGATTTTGATTTTTTACCTTTACCCAAACTTTTTCAACTTTTGCAAGTTAACCCCTTTTGTGAACCCCCATATTTTTCATCTTTTTAAAATTTTTTGTTTTAAGAACACGTTTATGTGGTCTTATAAATAGGATTTGTTTGCTTTGATTTTAAATGTACTCTTAATTTGAATATAAGAAAATAGTCGTGGGTTGTCCCCATATCTCTGTGTTTATTCGATTGTTTGACCTGATTGTTTAACCATCTAGACCGATAATTGGTATTAGAGAGCTAAGGGCTCATACCGAAGGGTGAAGATCAAGAAACGGTTAAGAACGAATCACCAGCCAAAACTGAAATCTTTTTTTTGGAGTCTTCTTTCACCACAACACCACCATAGTGCGAGTAAGCCACCACAGCCGCACACGTGGCTCAAAAATTTCAAGGAGCTTCCTTCCGCTGACGCATGACAACCCGTATTGTTGTCGTTTTTTTTCTAGTTCTTGGTTAGAATACGGTAACGCTTGTCCCTGTGTGGTCGATTTTTTGACTTGATAAAATGTTTGTTTAGATCTGGTTCGGGTTTATTGGTATACATAAAAAGAAACCGAAGACTGATGGCCGGTGACAAAGACGGGAGTCCAGGAAAAGAATCGACGAGTGGTTCGTTTTTGTAGGTACCAAAGTTGACCTCGACCAACTACACATCGTTCTAGGTTATGGTGAAGATCATGTTTGGTGTGAAAGGCTTGCAATATGCGATTGATCAAGAAAAGGGGACTAATATCGAAGAAAGAAGTTCATGGTATCATCTCCCAAACCCTACCAGAAGATGTTATGCTTTAGATAGCTGAGTAGAACACCCCGAAAGACGTATGGGAAGCAGTAAGAGTTCTTTAGGTATCATAAGTTGCTAAAAAGTGAGTTAAACGGATTAAAGACGGGAGATACGAAAAGTACTGATGAATTTGCATCATAGTTAGGTGGAGTACATTTAAAGTACACGAGCTTCAGAACAACACTTGAAGAAGAAGTTGTGGTAAGGAAATCCTTAACTTTTACCGCCTGATAAATACTTTCCTATAGTTTCCTCATTTGAGGAAAGAGATCTAGAACATGACACATGAAGATATGGTCGGAAGATTGAAGGCATATAAGAAAGAAATATGTTCAAGATTGTGAATGAAAGCTCTAAAAAGATTGTTAAAGGAAAGTTGAAAAATACCGAGGATGTGGTAGAGGACATGGAAGATTTAATGGAAGAGGAAATCCAACATGCAATAATGAACGTGAGTGACCAAGGCGAACATGGTCAAGACCAAGGGATAAAGAAGCCGAGTGATTTGTAGGATAGAAGGAAGACTTTGGGTGCTACAATTTTGATAATATTGGGCACCACTCGAGTGAGTGCAAAGCACCAAGCAAAGGGAAAGAAGTGAATATGAAAAAAAAAAAAAAACAGAATACGAAGGTGATTGCGATCCCTCCATGTTTATGGCATCCTGTTCACTTTAGAAAGTAAGTTTATATGAAGAACGAGTTATCCCAGGAATGTTTTGAAAAAGGATGGAAAAGAAGAAGGAAGTTGGTACTTAGACAACAGTGGAAGTTATCACATCTCAGGAAAGAAAGAATTTTCACTAATTTGAATGAACGAGTTTCTGGTGAAGTAAAGTTTGGTGATCGACCCGTTATAAAAATCAAAGGTAAAGAGAGTGTAACCATGGTAGGAATGTCGAAAAGAAGACGTTTTGTGATGATTTCTACTTGTCTAATTCGAAAACCAATCTTCTTAGCTTAGGAGAGTTGGATGAAGAGAAGGAATAAAGGCATGACGATGAATATTTTAAGTTTGTGTTAATTATTAAATTTAAGGTTCGGCTTATTTCTATTTTAATATATTATAAGTCATATTTTAGAAATAAATTGTAAGTTAGAATATGATTAATAATTATTAAATTTAAGCTTTGGCTTATTTCTATTTTAATATACTAAGTCATATTTTAGAAATAAATTGTTTGTTAGAATATGATTAGATTTTAGTTGCTTGTTAGAATATGATTAGTTTGCTTTGATTTTATAGAAATATAAATTGTTTGTTAGAATATGATTAAATTTTAGTTGTTTGTTAGGGTGTAAGGGGCACTCCCCTAAGAGGGGAGTCCCCTCTCTTACGCATAACCAATCCTCGTGTGCCACGTCAACTCCCCTCTTAAACTCACCTCATACCCTAAATTGATGGCGACACTCCCCTCTTAGGTGACTTGGTTTTTTATTAAAAAAAAAAAAGTTTTCATTGGTTGATTGAATGGGGCCCACCTTCTCTCTCCTCCCTTCTCTTCAGTGCCTCCTCACCGATCATCCTCCCCGATTTTGGCTCCCCGCTGGACCGGCGGCACCTCCCCGATCGGTGAAATTGGTCCCCGTACGGGGTCACCGAGGGTGCCCCGCTCCCCCTTAGAATATGACTAGTTTGCTTTGATTTTATAGAAATATAAATTGTTTGTTGGAATATGATTAAATTTAAGGTGTGTTCTGTTGTTGTTGTTGTTGGATTGATTTTTCTTCTGCCACTCAACTATTCTAATATTCCGTGTCATCTAGTTTGACTTCAACTTGATGGATTCTCTCACAATTTTCAATTTACACGTTTTATGTGTTGAACAAATCAGTTTTGCAAAGTTAAGGTTTTTTTTTTATTTCCATTTACATGTTTTTTTTATATTTTTTTATGACTTGCGCAACGTGGCAGTCCACATCATCGGCACTTCGGTGCTTACCTCAGAACTCATATTTAAAACATAGTACATTTACCTTTGTAAACCTTTAAACAAAAAAGTTACCTTTGTTTTTAATAACTACCAAATCGATAGATTAGCATTTCGATTGTCATACGTTGGTGTCATGTCGTCGTTTTACACGAATCCTTAACAACCATCACATGATTATTTTTAATAATCCACGTGAATATAATTATGTAATTCCTCCTGTGTGTTTTAGTCATGGTCAAAGACTTATCTATGACCCAAAACTTGATCACAATGGAAATACTATTCATAGGTTTAACCTTTTCCAGAAAAAAAAAACTATTAGATTAGTTTATATAGAAAAGGAGATTATGTTTCTAAGTATATTTTTTAAGACACATTTGAAATCATACGTCATACGTGTGTACTTATTATTGTCATTAAAAATTATAGTGATTTAAACATAGGTTTATAAACAATTTGGTATTATTTATCTATTGTCTGAGTTTTAGAAAACTATAATTCTTTTTTTTTTTGTGATTGAACCGAGTTTTAGAAAACTACAATATTTTTCAGTCATAGGGTAGGTCTCGATCACAACTACCATATTTTTCGGTGATAGGGTAGGTCTCGATCACGGTGTTTACCTATTATTACTAGAATGTTTATCCAGTTTTAGAAAACTATAATTTTTTTTTTTTTTTTTTTTTTTTTTTTTTTTTTTTTTTGTGAAAGAACTAAGTTTTAGGAAACTATAATATTTTTCGGTGATAGGGTAGGTCTCGATCACGATGTTTACCGATTATTACTAGAATATTTTCTTTTTTATAATTTGTGTATGACTCATCTTATTCTCATACCCCCAAATCTTATTGTTTTTACATATTTTCACTCTAACACTATCTATATTTATTTATGTAGGGTGTGAGTTGACTACAAAGTCTATTTTAAATACAAAGTGTAGGAAGTGTTCTAAGAATGACATGTGACATTTAGAGATTTTATATTAAAGGGCATAAAGGTAATTGAAGAATTAACTTATTTATGGAAAATTTATTTCTTAAACAAATAAGTAGATTTTTAAGGAAACAACATATCTGTTAAGAATTCAAAATTGTCAGTTACTTATAATACAAAGAACGTATACATAACAAATTAACATGACATGCGATCAGTCATGAAGAAATTCTTGAAGTTGTGTTTTAGCAGTTATTAGTTTATTCACGTTGTGTTTTATCAGTTACAGGTGTAAACAACTTACATTTCCGTATAACCCACCAGTATAAACAACTTACATTCTATATAACACACGATTATAAACATCTTAGATTCCGTATAACACACCAGTATAAACAGCTTACATTCCATATAACACACGAGTATAAACATCTTAGATTCCGTATAACACACCAGTATAAACAACTTCGATTGCCAGTATAACACACTAGTATAAACAACTTAGATTCCGTATAACACAGCAGTATAAACAGCTTTGATCGCCAGTATAACACACTAGTATAAACAACTTAGATTCCGTATAACACACTAGTATAAACAGCTTCGGTCTCCAGTATACCACACCAATATAAACAACTTAGATTATGCATAACACACCATTATAAAAGCTTGCATTCCGTATAACACACTAGTATAAACATATTAAATTGCGAAAAGAAACGTATGAACATTTTTTTGGAATAAATTATAGTGTTATTGTTCTTCATTGTTTGAATGTTCTTGAATCATGTTGATGTCTAGATCCATGATTTTAGAGATTGGTGGTTAATTAATGAAGAAATGACTATAATAAAGGAACTGATGGTAGTTTCTTTATTTAAAACACGATTAATGACTACAATGCCCTTCGCCTATTAAATGAATCAATAATTAAAACACAAATATTACAAAAATGTCACCCAACTAATCTCAACCATTGATCAAACACATCCAATGGCACAAAATACTTCCTACACTTTGTAGAAAAAAAAGCAAACTTTGTAGACCTCACCCTATCTATGTATATATAGAGATAGATAGAGGGGAGATGTGTGTGAATATTAACACCCTTTTTATATTTATTTAGACTATATATTGTGGTTTAATTAAAAAGTGCATAATGTTGTGATATGTCAATGTTACGTAGGGATTGTGCGTAAACTAACCCACCAATCAACTATCACGTTGTGTTTTAACTAATTATTAAAAAAACAAAATAAAAAAAGTGTGATTGGTTGATTGGGGTTAGACCCCACACCCTTATCCTCTCATGCCCGTCAGACTATGGGGTGTGGAGGGGCTTGGGTTGGGGGCATTGTTCGACATGTGACAAGAGTGGGATCCACAAGCTAATACTTAAAAACTAGGGGTATGGTGGAACGTCGCTTAGCTGGGCATGGTCATGTGAATTATTTTTTGTTTAAACTCTTTACTTTGAACCAGCCAACAATAGCTTGCCACGTCACCCAGCCTCCCGCCAAGCAGAATATCCACGCCAAATGGGCAACGCCAAGCCCAAGGCCGAGCCGGGGTGGTGTAGCCGGCGTTAAACCCATTTCAACGCCACAACCCACGCCGCATACACACCGGTCTTAAGGGGGTAGCGCCTCCCTTTGGACTTGGTGTTTAAGGGTCAAACGGTGATGCTTAGCGCCTGCATATGCTGAGGTGGCATGGGGTGTTAGCCTAAAATGAAGAGCTTTGTGATCCATTATAGTGATCATAGATAGAATTGTATATGGATAAAAGTTTAAATTATAGTGATCATAGATAGAATTGTATATGGTTAAAAGTTTCATTCGAAAGTAATTTTTCTATTAGTTTTTTTTTTTTATAATTAACTTAGGTTATAGTCCCATGTATACACAAAATAGATAATGAAAACTTTTTGTTTGCTTATCGTAATCATAATAAGACAAGTAGGCATACTTGATAATCATCAAACAAGCTTGCAATTTCTTGCTCATATTAATCAATATCTAACTCGCTTCTAAAGTGCTTAACAACACTCGTTTTTAAAAAACCAATCAGGTGTATATGATATTAATATAGGAAAATCATGGTTTGAATTTAAATAAATTTCCGTAATTAAAGACTTGAAATTAGATTATATTAGAAATAATAGCGTTTTTTGGTAACATAATTCAATAATATCATCATTATTATTATAAATCTAATATTAAAAGAATTCAGAAAATATGTTTCGTTAAGGTTTAATTCAAAAATATTATTATCAGACTATGTTTAGTCAATTAGCAGCAGTCCATGCCAAATCAGCATAGGGGCGCTAAACACCAACCTCTCTAGTTATTGAGGGCACCAAAGCCCTATTCCACCATTGCATTAAGAGACGCCAAACCCTTGTGAGATGCGGTCCACCCCTTTTGACCAATAATATCTTTTTATTTATTTATTCTATATTTAGTTAAACGGCTACACCTAATTTTGTCGTCTTTAGTTATTGCTTAGATGCCTACGTGGCGGTAATGTGACAGTGGTTTAGTTAACTTGATTTGTCATCATATATTTTATTAATCAGAAATGTTTTATATTACTCAAAGCAATTAATGATTTTAAAATATTATCAATTTATATAAATTCAAGTGTTAGATTTATTGCCATAATGGATGATAGTAAATAAATAAGTAGAAATACTACTATTATCGGATAATTGTGGTTATCTTTTAAAAAAAATATTACAATAGACAAAAAAACACTTATAATTCCCTCACACTTTATTGGATAATAGTTTTATAGAACTTGTCATTATATAATTTAAATAAAAATTGTTTGAGGGATGAGGAGGTATTGCCATGTGGCATTAATTGTAATTCTTTATTAGAATTTAGATTAGATGAAGACATTCGTGACTTCCTTGTATCTTCGACTGTTTTTAACATCAAAATTTAAACGCGTAATTTATCGCCATGGTACTTTTTTTATTTAAATTCATAGCTTCTGTTTTTATAATTATATTCATTTTAAGCGAACAAAGGTGACCAAAATAACTTTGATATTTTGTTTTACTAGTTTGTTGGAGTGATGGTACGTGATCAACGTAAAACATGTGGATATAGAGTACTATATGTGGAAAAAATAATTGAATTCTGAATCATTTGACACCGCACATTAAGGCTAAGGTATGTGGGATCATAGTTGGGACATGATTCGTCATGAAGGAACATGAATGAAAGGCTGTATCACCTCCTTCCATAATTCACCATAGTTTGCATGGATTAAACCATAACAATCATGGTCCTCATTTCTATTTTCAAGTAATCATTTTCTTTATCTTTAGACAAAGATAAATTAGAATAAATAACTGGATAGTGGTTTGGGTCATGACCACACCCTTAGGGTAGTGGTTTTGGATTGTGAATTAGAGGTAGGTGACATGACCTTGACGTGAAGGGTCATGGTGGTCATAAGGGTCATGACCACACCCTATAGCCTAAGAGTAAGTACTATATATGGAAAAAATAATTGAATTATGAATCATTTGACACACACATTTGTGGGGTAATGGTTGGGACATGATTCGACACGTAGGAACATGAATGGAAGGCTATAGCATCCTCTTCTCTAATCCACCATGGTTTGCATGAATTAAACCATGACAAATATGGTCCTCCTTTCCATTTTTCAAGTAATAATTTCCTTTTTTTCTTTAGATAAAGATAAATTAAAATAAATAAATGGATAGTGGTTTGGGTCATGATCATACCCTTAGAATAGTGGTTTTGGATTATAGATTAGAGGTGAGTGACATGACACTGACATAAAAGGTCATGATAGTCATGACCACACCCTATAGCATAAGAGTAATTACTATATATGAGAAAAATAATTGAATTCTGAATCATTTGACACCACACATTAAACATGTAACGAAAATATAGTAAACAAAAAAACAGTACTCTCAACAACTATCATGAATATGAAAAGAATCTTGCAAATTAATTATGATTATGAAATTCTTATAATACAAGATAGATTGAAGAATATATAAAAAATTATAATATGGAGCTCGTCATCAATATGTCTATAAATAGAGGCCTCTCAAACTCAACAAGCATATTCGAAGTGTGTCATAGTGTGTGAGACTGTGAGAGAGATCGAGAGATATGGACGTCGCTCAGCTGCTTCACATGAATGGTGGTGATGGAGACTATAGCTATTCAAACAATTCTCTTCTACAGGTACCTTGCATCTTATAGATATATACACTCATATATATGAAGAAACATATATGTATTATTTTATATTGGTTTCACTACATAATTTATATGAGCGATCTATATGTCAATGGAAGGCCATGCATGTTCTTGAAAGGCAGCTAGCTATTGTAAACACACTAAATGTACAAACCACATATAAATATGCATATGCATATACATGTATTATTGGTTTATAAAGAAACTGATTTAATTTTTTTTTTGCTTATATTTCGGCAGAGAAAGGTTATATCAATGACAAAACCTATAATTGATGAAGCTTTGGCCAAACTCTATTCTGCTATGAACTTCCCCAAAACCCTTATCATGGCCGATCTTGGATGTTCATCTGGACCGAACACATTACTAGTGGCATCGGAGCTCGTCAAGTCAGTTGACAAGATCCGACAGAAATTTGGTAACGATGAATCACCCGAAATACAGATATATTTGAACGACCTTCCACATAATGATTTCAACACCATTTTTCTCTCCGTGTCAAAATTTCAAAAGAACCTTACAAACCAAATGGTGTCCAACTCTTCTTCACCGTGTTACATTTCCGGTGTTCCTGGATCATTCTATACTAGGCTTTTTCTCAGCAAAAGCATTCATTTTGTCTACTCTTCCTATAGTCTCATGTGGCTCTCCCGGGTAATTTTTTCGCTCTCACTCTCTCTATATATAATGTGTGTGTTAACTTATGTTTCAATAAAATTTTAATTGAACAGGTTCCTAAAATGATCAATACAAACAAAAATAACATATACTTGTCAACAACAAGCCCCCCATGCGTAATAAAAGCATACCGTGAGCAATTTCAAAGCGATTTTTTGACATTTCTCAAGTATCGTGCTGAGGAGATGGTGAGTGGAGGGCGTATGGTTTTGACAATACTAGGGAGGCAAAGCGACGATCCTTGTAGCAAAGAATGTTGTTACGTATGGGACCTATTAGCCACATCCCTAAAGGATATGGTTGCTGAGGTACATTCTTTCATCCTTTAGAAAATAAATAATTCTATTTTAAATTCATTACTACTGTAACAATTTGTCTCGCTATGTTATCAAGACATTTTATAATGATGGAAGAATTCATCCCAACATTACACGGATGATTATAATTAATAATACTCCAGGGAGAATGAACAAGAGGAGAGTTGTATATAGTCTGAGATTTCTGAAAAACTATCTTCCTCAAATCTCATATCCTCCAAGTACATACTCTAAAAATCCATATTTAGGCCTTTTTTTCAACTCCTTACATATTACAACCTTCCAACTTCAATTTATTTCCAAATAATGCCCTAACTTTTCATTTATATAGTAAAGCCCTGAAATATTAACAAACTAACATATGTAATCAAAGACTGTGTATGTAGGAGTTAACTGATAATCTTAATTAAATACATTTGAAGTTTATCTAAACTCTAAAGCTCTTGAAAGCAGGGACTTATAGAAGAAGAGAAACTAGATTCATTTAACATTCCACAATACACACCGAATCCTAAAGAAGTGAGTAATGAAGTCGAGAAAGAAGGGTCGTTTGTGATTGATTGCCTTGAGGTTTCTGAAGTAAATTGGGATGCTTGCACAGACAACAATCTCAATTTATCCAAAGAGGATGTGCAAGGATACAATATGGGAAAATGTATGAGAGCTGTTGCGGAGCCTTTGGTCCTGAGTCACTTTGGCGATTCGATAATTGAGGAGGTGTTTAAGAGGTACACAGATAATATCAAGATTAGCATGTCCGGTGAGAAGACCAAGCTCGTTAATGTCACTGTGTCCATGACCCGAAAAGGATGATCTTTTTATGATTTCAGCATCTAGGATTAAGAAAGTGTTATTTGGATTGCTTTGTTATGAAAAATGTAATGCCTTTCCGTAAGTTTCAAATAAACTGTTTTATCGATCTTCTGGCTATCCGAATCACTTTGAATTTTTGACTTTAGCTCGCCATCGTGACATGCGACAACTCTCATGTGCTCCCCCACGTGGCGCGGGTGAGGCTCCTTTTCAAAACATTGTTTTCGGTCGCTCATTCTACCTGCGCACTCCAAATTTCTTCGTGTATACTCATTTTCCATCATTTAGCACCCATCAAACTATACTGTCTTTAATTGCATAGTAAACTATCAAAAAATGTTAATTGGTGGCACAATGGATTAAAACTTACCAACCAAAGGTAACTACAATATGTGTGTTTTCATAGTAAACTATCTAAAATGTGACCTTTTTATGTAGTTATGGTGGGCTAATAAAAAACAAGTAATTTGTACTTCAGATAGTATAGGAAAGTAAAGTCGTATCTACAGAGAATTTGTGGGCAGTGTTCAACAATTCAACTTATTAATTAACTATTCGCCTAAGTTGGGGGTTTGTTTGATTGAAAGAGTTTGAAAGTTGATTTAGAAAATGTATCATATTAATAGAAAAGTAACCCCCACTCATAATCCCGATTGTAAGTTTAACACAAAATTTAGTTTCACCGATCTAAACACCACATATATATGGCATCGGAATTAATGAATTTCAATAATAATTAAGGACAATTTTTAATAATAACAATACAACCTAATGATCCATTAAGATATACCACCTATTCGCCGAATTACCAACCTACTAACGATGTAAGAAAACCACCAATACGTTTGATAAAAGACAAATATTCAAATGTAAATAACGTTTATCAAATCCAATACGGGTGGTCAAGATGTATCAGTTACAATAATTAGAAAAACATAGTAATTGTGCAAACCTTGACAATCGTTCATCTGAGGGAAGTCACAAGGATTTTAGCCGCGCATGGTAGTCATCACAGCTTCAGATCCTATATCGGCACGAGAAAACCAGAAGGAATCGGACGATTTTGGTGAAAAATACCCGAAAGTCGCCTTTTCATAGCTGGATTCATAAACACAGGATAACAGTTGAATCCCTTAATCGACACACTTAATTAGGTACAAAAACACAAACTTCCGCGTCGAACCTCCCTGCGATACGCGGAGGGGTCCTCTTCACCCGTCGCGTGGCGCAACGCGAATCACTTTGAATTTTTGACTTTAGCTCGCCATCGTGACATGCGACAACTCTCATGTGCTCCCCCACGTGGCGCGGTTGAGGCTCCTTTTCAAAACATTGTTTTCGGTCACTCATTCTACCTGCGTACTCCAAATTTCTTCGTGTATACTCATTTTCCATCATTTAGCACCCATCAAACTTATAAAAAAATTTTTAGGGGTTGAATAAATGTAATTTTATTTACCAAATAATAAAAAATTTGTATTTTTAAAAACTTTATGTATTACACGGGTTGAATAAATGTAATTTAGTATAGTAAATAATAAAAAAAAGGTTATATATTTAAAAGAAACCCTGTCTTTTGTACAGGTTTAATAAATCTATTTTTATATACCAAATAATAAAAAAATTATATTTTTAAAAACTCCGTATATTATATGTGTCGAATAAATGTAATTTTCTGTAGTAACAATTTTGATAATTCGATTTATAAATTATGTAATAAAATCGATATAATAAGCTTTTTAATAATAAAAATATAAATAAATAATATATTAATACAAAGTTTGGTGTTTGTGATAAATAATTAGTTTTATTTAAAAATATCTTAAACTAATAATTTAAGATAATATTTCTTTAGTAAGATAGGAGGATCTAATTCGAAATTTAAAGTAAGATAAGATTTAATATTAGATTATTATTTATTTATTTAATATAAGATAAGTATTAAAGAAAGACGGAAAAATAAAAAATTAGATGTCTCAAGTAAATAACAAATATTACACATTAATTTATTTTATTTTATAGTACAGATAGATATAGAGTGTAATGTTCAAATGAAAACCACTAGTTAACGTGAAAACTCAAAAAATAACTAAAAAAGGCTAAAAAACATACCATTTTTTTTACCAATTTTTGCTATTTTATGTATATAAAAAATCTTTTTTTCAAAAAAAAAAAAAATTGTGGTGCACATGTGTAATAGTACAGATGTGTATTATTACACATGTGCACTACAAATATTTTTTTTTTTAAAAAAAGTTTTTTTATATACAAAAACTAGCAATTTTTAATAAAATTATTGTAAAAAAATTGGTGTGTTGTTTTAGTCTTTTTTAATTAATTTTTGAATTTTCCAATTTAAATATGAGAAAAATGCCCGGATAGTCCCTGTGGTTTCATCTTTTTTCATCTATAGTCCCCAACTTTCTAAAACTACCTGAATAGTCCCCAAGTTTTTATTTTTTGTTCCCGGATAGTCCCTGGGTCTAACTTCAGTTACTTTTCTCTGTTAAAATGATGTGAAATGACAAAAATACCATTTCCTTAAAAGGCCAAACCACAGGGACTATCCGGGCATCTTCTTCATTTTTATTTATAAAACCCCACCACCGCACTTCATCTTCAACCTCCACCCACCATCACCCTCCTCCACCCTCCACCACCACCCTGTGAATCATAACCAGCACACCAGACAAAACCCCTGTGCCCTCTCCTTCCACCGGATTCGTTTGAATTATCACCAAACTGAATCAAACAAAACTAACTCAATGAATGTGCAAACTTTAGCGACTGTAATTAATTCTGCGGCGTTCTCGAACTGTTTCGGATTTGATTTACTGATTTCAGACAATGAACAGCAGATTTATTGTTTCTGTTCGACCGAAAAGACTGTATATTAATCTGCAAATAGACTGAACTCTTGACTCTGCAAATTCACAGATTTACGCGGATGCGTAAACAACAAGTGATTGAATATGTGCAGAACAGATCCACTGCAACAATACTAATCACAACGTCGATTCACGCTAACTGATCAACAATCTGATCTGTTTCAGATCCGGGCGAATCAATCTTGATTCGTGAATATTATTCTTGTTTCAGATTTACTTGAATATAAACAGACAACTGATTCATACAGATCAATAGAGTGTTTATCCGTGAATATCCAGATCAGTGATTAACACACAAGACTCGGACTTTCAGATTATCAGCAGATAGGACGAATGAACCATGTTTCAACGAATGAACACTGTTTCAAACATCTAAATTCTGTGGATGTATTCGCAATTATTATGCAGATCTGTATAACCAGCAACGTTCAGAAGTTGATTCAAACTGAACTGATTTGTTCTAACAGATCTGTTAAAAAAATATTCCTGTTCGCTATCAACAACACCTGTGAAACTGTTTTTAAACAATACTGATATCGACCCTTGCACACAGATTTGTTTTATGCTGATCCGTAAGACTGAACCACTTTTAACGAATGAACAACGACAAACCCTGGATGAACAGAACTTCCGAATGGAGACTCTCCGCAGGATGAGCAATGGAATCGAACTGATAAGCTTCAAAAATACCGTCCGGATTATGATTCACAGGGTGTGCGGGTTATGATTCACAGGGTGGTTTATGATTCACATGGTGGAGGAGGGTGGAGGTTGAAGATGAAGTGTGGTGGTGGGGTTTTATAAATAAAAATGAAGAAGATGTCCGGATAGTCCCTGTGGTTTGGCCTTTTAAGGAAAGGGTATTTTTGTCATTTCACATCATTTTAACAGAGAAAAGTAACTGAAGTTAGACCCAGGGACTATCCGGGAACAAAAAATGAAAACTTGGGGACTATTCAGGTAGTTTTAGAAAGTTGGGGACTATAGGTGAAAAAAGGCGAAACCACAGGGACTATCCGGACATTTTTCTCTTTAAATATAGATATCCATAAAGATATTATGTGATCACACAATAAGTGACGTGGGTGGTCCACATGCATATACTATGTTTTTGGTTGTCCTAAACAAACAATTGAAAAAACATACACATGCAATATTTAATTTTATTATATATTTCAGGTATACAAGTTTACGTCTGAACTCAAAATAAAATAAAAATTAAATACTGTCACTTATACTTTTAACAAGTAAATCAAGAGTTAAGTGGTTTGATTGTCTTACGTTGGTCTCCGGTCGTCGTGTTACACGAATCCTTAACTACCATCCAGTCACCATCACAACTTATTATAAGAATCCATGTGCATATAATTTGATCCTAGCCAAAGTCTTCTTTTACGAACCAAAACATTATCATACAAGGAATATTATTCATAAGTTTGAATTTCAGTTGACTAGATTATTTTAAAAGAAAAAAATGATTATGTATACTTTTAAGTATATATTTATTATTAGACACTCTTTTAAAAATCCTTTGTTTGTTTGGGTGTTCACTTATTATTGTAATAATAAAATAATAATTACATATTATATAGTAATTGACTAATTTTTTAACGGCAAATTTTATTTTTATTTTACATTAAATAATACAAAATACTCTTCTTTCTATGGTTTGAACCTGAAACCTCCCTTCTAAGAGACAAATGACTCTACCAAATAGGCTAACACTCACATTGACACTAATTAATGATTTAAACTTAGAGGTTGTTTAGTCCCAACATCTGTTAATTAGTTCTATACCCGTCCGATGGACAGGATTTTATTTTGATATCATAATGACAAAAGTTTTTTTTATTCTAAACATATTTGGATCAAGTGATCATGATGAAAAAAAGTTAAAAATATGTAAATACCCCTAATTCATGTCATCGTAAAATTACATTAATTGTTTTGGGATGAAAACGAAAATCGTTTGTCTAAATAAAAAAGAAAAAGCAAGTGTTTTATACTCATAAATAAATAAAGTTTTGGTATTCTCATTTCACCATGTCTAGAGATGCCTCTCTTATGTTTAAAAAACGTTGATTACTCGACTGCACACTCTTTAAGAAAAAATTCTATTAAGGAAGACAACAATTTGTCACTTATCGAGTTTGAACTCATGACAGTTGAAGAGACAAAGCAAACAGAAAAAACAATACAACAGAAGCTGCCCAGTTAGTCGACCTGATACTTCTAATTCTGAGCATTTTAGTCGCCCACCAGGACTCTTTTATCTCATCCACCACTGCAGAGGTCATTTTATAATTCCGGTTGAACACCCTCTCATTGCGGCTGTTCTAAATCCTCCATCGGATTAGAAGGAAGACTGCGTGTATGACCCACCTTCATTTCCCTGCCATATCCAGACTCAAACGACTATACTTAATGGGTGTTTGGGGTTCCTTATTTTGAAGAAAAAAGGACTTTTGAAGGGGTAAAAGTCCTTTTTAGAAGTGTTTGGCTTTCCATTTTAAGAGCAAAAGTCCTTTTTTGAAGGCAAAAGTCAGGATTTCCTGACTTATTTTTGTCAAAAGGACTTTTGGAAAAGTCAGCAATAAGTTAAGCCAAACATGCCCTTAACCATCTGGTCGACCAAAGTAAATGCATCCGGGACCGGGATCTTCACCCACACGCATACCATCCACCACACATATCCCAAAATACCTTCAGTTTGCCTTCTCATTACTCCCTAAATTACAACAAAAATGCACTCCAAAGTTAATTTAATTAGAACATTGGCAGAGTTGGTAGAAAAAAATTAATAATATACAGCAAATTAATATATGATGGCAGCCTTGACCTGCTCATAAGTAGCCACCTTCTCAATTCTCATGGTTAAGTCCACAAATGAGACATCCACGGTTGGTACACCGAAAGCCATTCCATCCAGTCAATTTGCCATTAAGAAACAACACTAAAATCAATAATGAAAAAGAATCATAAAATTTAAATAGAATTATACCTTAATGGCTTAATGTTCCAAATTGAAAACAAATTGCTTGATACGTGAAGTAAAGTTCTTCGCCTCTTTTCTCTAATTCACGAGAACAGTAACTATTTTGCAGAATATAAAGCTTTTCCCGGTTCATAAGAACTTAAACCCCGAAACTCATCACCGGTTACGCTTCAATTTCGCCCTTCAATTACAGCATACAAAGGATTTTTACACGAATCTGTGCTCAATTGACCCGGGAGGGATGAGGGGCAACCGAATAACTAAAGTCGGCAGTGATGAAAAGGGCATCGAACATACCACCAGTTCGTCATACCAGCCAAGAACAACACGACCCTGTTTGAATCTCCTTGTTTTACTGTAGATTTTGATGAAAAAACTCTAAAAACTTTTGATGTTCATACCTGAAGGGGTATGGTCCCAGATCTCGCGTCAGCATTGACCGCGAGTGACCATTACCCTTATCAAAACCCCCACTAGCCAATAACCTACTTGTGCCCATGCGGGAACGCGTCGGCACAAGGGTTGAATCCAATCTATCTGGTAACGAAGGAGGACTTACATGGAACATGAGAACGGTAGAGTGATGCGACATAGCATCACATCTGGTGTATGAAAACGGAAGTATTCACAGCGAGGCGGCATCGCACCGCATCCAGTGAACACTTCTATCAATACAAGAAAGCCTTACCTTAGGCACATAAGAAGATGAACGTAACGGTGCGGCTGACACCGCACCATACGGGCGTTTTCGTCACGACAAGGGATGCAGGTAAGACGACGATGCGGCTAGCACCGCATCTCGCGTATTCCTTGATCACAAGTAGGAGACGCGGTAACTTCAGATGTTACCGCACGTAGCGATGCGGCTTGCACCGCATCCTATGCATTCAACAAATGGGACTGACACCACAGTGCAAGTAGCACCAATGGCAGTTTCCTGTCAGAGCTACGTAAGCAATGGACTGACGTGGCGTAACTTCCATAACCGACAAGCCTGACACACCTGCAAAGGTGCAGCACGTCGTCAGTCCATCCATCATCATCCTCCTTCACTCCTCGGCTATAAATACCAACCCCAAACCAGGTTTGAGGTATCTCTTCACAACTCTCTCACTACTACTACTATCTTACTTTGCTTCCCAAGCAAACTACTGATTCTCACACCGGAGAGTGGTAACAAGGAGCACCCCCCACCCCATCCTCCTTGTTACGAGTCACGGCTTGTTTCCTTGTGCAGGAGATCAACCACCGGTGATCCAGCCAGCGATCCTCGAGAGGAAGGGATTAACCCTTCTTGACGAGACCAGTGTGTTAACCCTGCCCGGTTAACCATTGTTTCATCATTGGCGCCCACCGTGGGGCTCTTAGCATTTTCTAAACCATCCTTTCCCTCTCTCACGATCATGACTGATCACCAAAACAACATTGCGGATAACCAAAATCCTCCAATCCCATCTCCGGTAGGGGTCAATGCCTCGACCTCCCAACCCGGACACATAGGCACGTCCACACAAAGGAGTCCCTCCTTTATGTTTGGACATGACTTATCACAGTTCCCATCTGTGATCCCACCAGGCATGACCATTCATGCCTGGTACGAGCAGCAAGCAGCCACGCTGACCGCAGCATACAACCGCGCTTGTACTGAAGCGAATATACGAGCTGGGCTTCCCCCAGCACCGCACACCCCTGTTGAGCGTATTTTACAATACGACGGCAGGATACATTCACGCCCGGCTTCAAGAAGCCGACGTGAAGAACGGGGATCGTCTTACTGTTCGGTCCACACCCTCAACGAGGACGATTCCTCATACGGGTCCCACACCAGAGGACCGGTACATACCCGCCTTGGCCCCCATGGCGAGGACAGGAGGCGATCAACCTCCAGACGCGGCCCAGGCATTCAGAGCCGATTAGGCCCACAACTATACACCGAAGGGTACGGTCATACCGACCCTGACGACCATAGCTACCGCGGTGATTCGCATGACACCAGTAGCAGACCGTGAGGACGCAACTATGTTCCTCCCAGTCACCCCCGCAACACATACCTTAGGGCGGCAAAGCGCCCTGCGAATGAGCCATACAGGCCAAAGGCAGCGGCCGAAAATTCCAAGTTCGGCACGCGGATTGCCAACGCCCATGTTACCACGACAAAGTTCCCATTCAACGTTGGGAAATACAGTGGTTCGACCGACCCGGACGACCACATGAACATCTTCATGGGCGCGGGCATCAACGGCCAGTGGGATGAACCCACTTGGTGTAATTTTTTCCCCCAGACCCTTACGGGCCTGGCCAGGGCATGGTTCGATTCTTTGCCAGTGGGATCACTGGATTCATTCGAGGACTTGCGTACCAAGTTTCTCGCCCATTTTTGCCAGCAGCGACGCCACGAACGAGATTCGTTGGACGTCATGAACATCTGGCGAAGGGACGACGAATCGCTCGAAGCATTCGTCGTCCGATATAATAAAGAGTGCCTGGAGATAAGTGACGTGGCAGACCAGATGGCACGAAACCACTTCATCCGGGCCGTCAAAGACAGAGAGATGATCATGACCATCTCTGGCAAGGAGGGCTTGCCCAAAAAATGGGAAGATGTCATGACCGCGGTCAAGACATACGCCCAGACACAGCGGTCACTTGAACCGCATGTGACAAAGGCAAAGCCCCAAGCCGAAACATCCCACCAAGGGTCCAAGCGTAACAATAAACGCAACCGGGACGTTGGAAATCGCGATATTTCCAAACCATACTTCCCGCGAACCAACACGTTCGACCCAAAGAACTACAACCCCGCCCGAGACAGTCGGGCGTCAAAAAAAGAATCTCGGGACCGCAACTGGACCGAGATCACCATGTCGCCAAGTGAGGTCCTCCTTGCGGACCCACAGTTCTTGCGACCGGCCCAACCAATGAAGTCCAAGAAAAATCAGGACCTCACACTCTACTGTGAGTACCACAAGGACTCGGGCCACACCACCAACAACTACATCAGTCTCCGACTGGAGATTGAGCGCGCCTTAAAGGAGGGGAAACTGCAACATCTTTTACCAGGTGGGCAAAAACCCACCAAGCGCATTACCCCTCATGGCGAAGGTACCTCCTCCGGGAAGAGAACCATGCACGTGGCTTCCACCCACATGATCCACGGAGGCAAGGGCAGGCCGCGAAAAGCGGCAAGAAGGCCGGAATGTGACTGGAAGGACGAGCAAGTCGTCTTTCCAAAAGTCCGAGGCGGACCGCGCGATAGGCGCGCCGTCGTCATTTCAGGCCAACTGGCACACTACTACACCGAGCGTCTATTCATCGACCCGGGCAGTACATCTGATATAATCTACGAACAATGCTTCAACCAGTTCGACCAGGAGGACAAAGATCGGTTGCAAGCAGTAGATTACCCGTTAACCGGGTTCGCAGGGGAAACTGTCTTTCCCCTAGGCCAGATTACTTTCCCTGTGCGTCTTTCCAGCGGAAACCGCACAAGGACAGAAGAGGTAAACTTCATGGTTTTACCTCACACCTCCAGATATGACGTACTCCTCGGGAGAGAATCCCAAGGAGATTTCAATATGATTACGTCCGTCCCCCACTCTGCGGTTGGTTTCCCAACCGAATCGGGGGTCGCGATAATCTATGCCTGCAGGGACGTCATGATGTCGGACGAAGTACGTCCGACCAAGGTCGCAAGGCCCACTCCCAACGACCAACCAGAAAAGTGGGTTCTCAACGCGAGATACCCAGAACAAAAGGTCACGTTGGGTCACGCTTTATCCCCGACCACAAAAGCGCAACTGAAGCAGCTTCTCTTCAGTAACCAGGACATCTTCGCGTAGACACCCGCATACATGACCGGGGTCCCACGGGATATTGCGCAACATCACTTAAATACCTTGCCAGGTATTAAGCCAGTGATCCAAGGCCAACGCCACCTTGGGTCAGCTAAAAATCAGGCGATGCAAGAGCAGATCGAAGAACTGCTCTCCGCAGGCATCCTGCGGGAAGTCAAATACCAGACGTGGTTATCCAACCCAGTCATGGTAGAAAAACCGTCCGGGGGCTGGCGCATGTGCGTCGATTACAAAGACCTTAACAAAGCCTGCCCCAAGGATTGTTACGCGCTTCCAGAAATCGACGAAAAAGTCGATAATCTCGCACCATTCAGGTGGAAGTGTTTCCTCGATTGCTACAAAGGGTACCATCAAGTACAAATGGCAATCGAGGATGAAGACAAAATGGCATTCCGGACTCCCACCGGAAATTACTGCTACACAAAAATGCCGTTTGGGTTGCGCAACGCGGGCTCAACCTACCAAAAGTTGATGAACGACACTTTCCGCGGCCAAATAAGCAAAAGTGTCGAAATCTACATGGACGACCTGGTCGTCATGAGCATGGAAGAGGATACCATGCTCACAGATATTGAAAGAACATTCCAAACTCTGCGCAGCGTTAACATAAAGCTCAATCCAGGGAAATGCTCGTTTGGAATGGAAGAAGGCAAATTCCTTGGGTTCATCGTGACTAAAGATGGATTCAAGGTAAACCCGGAGAAAGTCCAGGCGATCGAGCGCATGCCATCGCCTTCATCGATGAAGGATATGCAACGGCTAGCCGGCAGGCTAGCGGCACTCAACAGATTCTTAGCCAACCATGCAGCTAAGTCTTATCCATTCATCAAGACCCTGCGGAGCTGTTCAAAGAAAGAACAATTCCAGTGGACCGCAGAGGCGGAACAGGCCTTCCGGGAAATGAAGGAGTGTTTGATACAACTCCCAACTCTAACCGCACCACGCAAAGATGAGCCACTCATATTATACCTATCCGCCGCGGATAACGCGGTGGGTGCGGTATTAATAGTGGAGCGAAAGGGGGTTCAAACACCCATCTATTACATCAGCAAGATGCTAAACGACCCAGAGACGAGATACTCAATAATGGAGAAATTAGTGCTAGCATTAGTGCACGCTTCAAGACGGTTGCGACGCTACTTCGTAAACCACGTCATCACAGTGCTAACCAATTACAGGATCGGCCCGATCCTATCCAAACCCGACATCTCTGGGAGATTAGCGAAATGGGCAATCGAGCTGGGCGCGCACACGATACACTATAAACCGCGCCCCGCGATTAAAGGCCAGATCTTAGCTGATTTCGCCGCCGAAGTACCGGTGAATCGCATCCAAGAATGCGAGGAAGCACAAACTCCTGCACCAACGCCACCCTCCTCAGAAACATGGGCGCTATTTACCAATGTTGCCTCCAACGAGGAAGGTGCAGGTGCATGTCTGCGACTCGTCAGCCCTGACGGCCAAGAGCTTACATATGCAATCCGCCTCGACTTCAAAAGCACAAACAACGAGGCAGAATATGAGGCCCTGTTAGCAGGGCTACGTTTAGCAGTTAAAATCGGCGTGCAACATCTGGAAGCACACGTCGACTCTTTGTTAGTTGCAGGCCAAGTACGCGGCGACTATGCCGCAAAAGGAGATATCATGATCCTCTACCTCGAACAAGCCTTGCAACTAAAATCCAAATTCGCCTCGTTTAATATTCGCCATATTAATCGAAGCGAAAACAAGTCCGCAGATGCACTATCGAAACTTGCATCTACCAGCTTCCAACACTTGGCAAAGGAGATACGCATCGAAATCCTGCAAAATCCTTCGGTACCCCTGCGCCAAGTCAACGTCATTCAATACGGTTCAACATCATGGATGACACCTATTATCGCATATCTACAATACGGTGTGACTCCCGAAAGCAAATCAGAGGCACGCAAGCTCCAATACAAAGCGTGCCATTATCAAATGGGAGACGGTATCTTGTACCGCAAATCATACCTCGGGCCACTACTACGATGCGTCAACCCCCAGGATGCCACATACCTCATTCGAGAGATACACGAGGGCATATGTGGCATACATGCTGGACCACGCATGGTAGTGGCCAAAATCATGAATGCCGGGTATTACTGGCCCGGCATGCACCTGGACGCCGTCAAAGAGTTGCGCAAGTGCATTGACTGCCAACGTCATGCTCCAAAAACCTTGCGGCCAAAGAACAACTTAGTCCCCGTCACAACTGCATGGCCCTTTCAGAAATGGGCAATTGACGTTGTGGGACCTTTCCCTGACGCTCCAGGTGCGGTTAAATTTATCATAGTGGCGGTTGATTACTTCACCAAATGGGTGGAAGCAAAACCGCTCGCCTCAACTACTGCTATGATAACAAGAAAGTTCATTTGGGAACACAGCATCTGCCGTTTCGGATTACCAATGTGCATTGTCACCGATAACGGCACCAACTTCGCTGCCGACGAATTTCAAAAATGGCTAAAAGAACTACATATTGAGCACATATTCTCATCAGTCGCACACCCGCAAGGGAACGGCCAAGTTGAGAGTATCAATAAAAGCCTAGTCGAAGGGATCAAGGCGCGGCTGGGAACGGCCAGGCGTGGCTGGGTCGATGAACTCCCAAGTATCTTATGGGCTCACCGTACAAGCCCAAAAACAAGCAACGGGGAAACACCCTTCAGCCTAGTCTACGGTTCAGAAGCGGTGATCCCCGCAGAAGTAGGTCTCCCCTCTCCTAGAATGTTGGCTATTGAAAAACTAGACAACAATATGGAACGCAGGATCGATTTGGACCTCTTGGAAGAAAGGCGCGAAAACGCTGCCATCAACGAGGCCAAATATAAATCCAAACTTGAAAAGTACTACAAAATGCGCGCGCCCGCGTTTGTACTTTCAACCCAGGAGACTACGTCCTACGCGACAATGAGGCATCTAATGCCGAGCGCCCAGGCAAACTCGCCCCCAAGTGGGAAGGACCCTACCTCATCAAAGAGGTCTTAGGGAAAGGCGCGTACAAATTGCAAACACTAGAAGGCGAACCTATCGCACGCACATGGAATGCACAACAGCTTCGACGCTGTTATATGTAAGCCATGTTCTTACATTTCTCTATGTAACCTATCGGGCCGCAGGCCATTTGCAAATAAATAAATAAGCAATTTTATACATTATTGTTTGTTATTACTATTACAAATGCGTGTTCCACTTTGCGGTATCCCAAAAACAGATTGGCAAAATCTTCATTCGCGATACCCATACAAAGTGGTAACCACACACAAATATTGTAATAGGCCAGCAAAGGGCAAAAAGACTTGCATATTTATCCGGCCGGATAAACAAGTTTTTGTTAAACACTTAGCACAATTCCTGAGCCCAAAAAGGCAAACAACGGAATTGACGCGGACTCATACGACAAAGGTATGGAGTACACTTGACCCCGTTCACAAATGGGTAGAGTTCCGGATATATAAGCTTTTACAAAGCTTACACAATTCTAAAAACCCTAACGCGGTAAATACCAGAATTGACGCGTACTCGTACAACAAAAGCATGGAGTGTACTTGACCCCGTTCATAAATGGGTAAAGTTACGCATACATACGTTCAGACATGCAAGAATTAAAAACACTTGTACAAACTGAACAAAGAAACTTTATATTCAAAAAATTCAAGTATCCACATGATGCTTAATGCATTTACATAAAGTTCCTATTCTATACAAGAGGAATACAAAAAGGAGGCACACTCTCCAACCTAAACCCTAATTTGTACCGCTGGTTCCCGTATCTCCTCCGGCACCACCAGCGGGTTCTTCCTCTTCCGTATCCGGATAAAGCATCCGCAAGCGGTCAACATAGTCCGCAGCCTCCAAACAATCGTCCAGTTCCCCTACACAGGCAAGGGGCGTATCATAAAAGGAGGCTACGGCCGCGTTCAGGCGACCTTCGGTATCCACATCACGGAACCCGGATCCCTTATCAGTATAACCGCCTGCGGATAATACATTGATATGCCCAATGCAGCGGTTATAACCAGCTTTAAAGCCAGCATCGCGCGCACGTTCCTTAACCAGGTCCAAACCAGATGCGGTCTCAGGGGCATTCATGATAGCCTCAACAATCTGCAATAAAAGGATCATAAGTCTCGGATAATGATGAAACAATGGTTAACCGGGCAGGGTTAACACACTGGTCTCGTCAAGAAGGGTTAATCCCTTCCTCTCGAGGATCGCTGGCTGGATCACCGGTGGTTGATCTCCTGCACAAGGAAACAAGCCGTGACTCGTAACAAGGAGGATGGGGTGGGGGGTGCTCCTTGTTACCACTCTCCGGCGTGAGAATCAGTAGTTTGCTTGGGAAGCAAAGTAAGATAGTAGTAGTAGTGAGAGAGTTGTGAAGAGATACCTCAAACCTGGTTTGGGGTTGGTATTTATAGCCGAGGAGTGAAGGAGGATGATGATGGATGGACTGACGACGTGCTGCACCTTTGCAGGTGTGTCAGGCTTGTCGGTTATGGAAGTTACGCCACGTCAGTCCATTGCTTACGTAGCTCTGACAGGAAACTGCCATTGGTGCTACTTGCACTGTGGTGTCAGTCCCACTTGTTGAATGCATAGGATGCGGTGCAAGCCGCATCGCTACGTGCGGTAACATCTGAAGTTACCGCGTCTCCTACTTGTGATCAAGGAATACGCGAGATGCGGTGCTAGCCGCATCGTCGTCTTACCTGCATCCCTTGTCGTGACGAAAACGCCCGTATGGTGCGGTGTCAGCCGCACCGTTACGTTCATCTTCTTCTGTGCCTAAGGTAAGGCTTTCTTGTATTGATAGAAGTGTTCACTGGATGCGGTGCGATGCCGCCTCGCTGTGAATACTTCCGTTTTCATACACCAGATGTGATGCTATGTCGCATCACTCTACCGTTCTCATGTTCCATGTAAGTCCTCCTTCGTTACCAGATAGATTGGATTCAACCCTTGTGCCGACGCGTTCCCGCATGGGCACAAGTAGGTTATTGGCTAGTGGGGGTTTTGATAAGGGTAATGGTCACTCACGGTCAATGCTGACGCGAGATCTGGGACCATACCCCTTCAAGTCCCCCAGTCTAGTGTTGCTGCCACATACAAGTTGTATGTGGGAGGAGTACTGGACTATGGTGTTTGGAAGGTAGTTTGGAGTCTGGAGAAGATCCTAGACCATGTGTGGTCTTTTCTGTATGTAAATCAAGCTGGAGGTCTGGAAGGGTCATCTGACGCCTCTTCCGTATCGGTGAAGGAATCTTCGTCTGATGCGAGATTCTCAGCCGATTTATGTCACCAGGTGGCTTGCCACCTGTTGTTGTGCCGAAGGTCTCTTGGAGACCTTGTTAGTAATGCTGCACAAACTTCGAACCAACCTCTGAGATGGTGGTTTGAAGGTATGTAGAGGTTTCCCATCCTTTAAAGGTGGTCTTTTCTTCATACCAATTGTTGAATTGGTGCATGAAGAAGAAAAGAGACTTTTGGACCAATCTTTGAGACTGGGATCAAAAGTTGTTGATGCTTGTAAGTGCTTTGCTCAAGCTCTATGTTCAGCATCTAGTTATGAGACGACGATCCCTTTTTTGTTGGGTTTTCGTGTTTGTCGTCATAGCTCTCTAGTAACCGCACGTTCTTTGCGGTTACCTCGTTGCGTCATTGTTGGCCATGTTTGGTCGAACAATGTATATTCGTACTATGGGTAAATAAACATGGTCATAGGCAAGGGTATGCCCACCATTGTTTATTCTATGCGGCCCATAGGCGGGCAAACAAAGTCATAAGCAGACTTGTTACCGCTGTTCGGACGCTTGTTGTTCGACGAGGGCTCGTTTAGAGCGCTTATCTGTGTTCGTTTTGGAGCCACTTACCTTCCCGCTCCAATACCGAGTTTGCCTTGCAGTAGCATTGCTCGGTGATGTGGAGTGAGCTTGGCTCTTCCGTAGCAACCACTCTGCGGAAGCTATGGTTATGTCCGTAGCTCCTCGTGAGTGTCTGTGGTTTTGCATTACCACATTTGCTCGAAGCGGGTGTGGCTCGGATGTAGCTCTTGAAGGTTCAGGAGACAGGGTTGCTGATGTGCGTTCGCGTGCATTCCCTTCCTTCCTTTTGTTAAAGAAGGTGTTCATGTACCCTCTGCGGTTGTGAACCGGACAGGAGGGATTTGAAGCTTGAAGAGAATGAAGGCAATGCGGTTCCCCTGTGTCTGAGATGCGGTTCAGTCCAACGGACAACGCTGGTTCTGAGCATCTGACACACCTGAACGGGCTCATGTGTGTCATGTCCGCATATTCCACGTGTGCTCGTGGGTAGTGCGGATAGGTATTATACCCCCTTATAGTGTAGAGATATATATTTTTACCTATTTTTAGGGGTATGTTAAAAAACGACATGCGGTATGGGTTATGGTGCGGTATACCAGAGAAACCGCATGCCGCTTATAATTGGATAATGTAGTCGCTTTTTGTTGCATACGTGGCTGATCTCACGTGTGAGTTGGTGGAAGTTGGTGAGATCTTCCTGGCATGTGCTGAAATGAAAGGACGTTTGCACTGCCCGAGGCATTAAATGCACCCCCACCCCATCCTCCTTGTTACGAGTCACGGCTTGTTTCCTTGTGCAGGAGATCAACCACCGGTGATCCAGCCAGCGATCCTCGAGAGGAAGGGATTAACCCTTCTTGACGAGACCAGTGTGTTAACCCTGCCCGGTTAACCATTGTTTCATCATTATCCGAGACTTATGATCTTTTTATTGCAGATTGTTGAGGCTATCATGAATGCCCCTGAGACCGCATCTGGTTTGGACCTGGTTAAGGAACGTGCGCGCGATGCTGGCTTTAAACCTGGTTATAACCGCTGCATTGGGCATATCAATGTATTATCCGCAGGCGGTTATACTGATAAGGGATCCGGGTTCCGTGATGTGGATACCGAAGGTCGCCTGAACGCGGCCGTAGCCTCCTTTTATGATACGTCCCTTGCCTGTGTAGGGGAACTGGACGATTGTTTGGAGGCTGCGGACTATGTTGACCGCTTGCGGATGCTTTATCCGGATACGGAAGAGGAAGAACCCGCTGGTGGTGCCGGAGGAGATGCGGGAACCAGCGGTACAAAATAGGGTTTAGGTTGGCGAGTGTGCCTCCTTTTTGTATTCCTCTTGTATAGAATAGGAACTTTATGTAAATGCATTAAGCATCATGTGGATACTTGAATTTTTTGAATATAAAGTTTCTTTGTTCAGTTTGTACAAGTGTTTTTAATTCTTGCATGTCTGAACGTATGTATGCGTAACTTTACCCATTTATGAACGGGGTCAAGTACAGTCCATGCTTTTGTTGTACGAGTACGCGTCAATTCTGGTATTTACCGCGTTAGGGTTTTTAGAATTGTGTAAGCTTTGTAAAAGCTTATATATCCGGAACTCTACCCATTTGTGAACGGGGTCAAGTGTACTCCATACCTTTGTCGTATGAGTCCGCGTCAATTCCGTTGTTTGCCTTTTTGGGCTCAGGAATTGTGCTAAGTGTTTAACAAAAACTTGTTTATCCGGCCGGATAAATATGCAAGTCTTTTTGCCCTTTGTTGGCCTATTACAATATTTGTGTGTGGTTACCACTTTGTATGGGTATCGCGAATGAAGATTTTGCCAATCTGTTTTTGGGATACCGTAAAGTGGAACACGCATTTGTAATAGTAATAACAAACAATAATGTATAAAATTGCTTATTTATTTATTTGCAAATGGCCTGCGGCCCGATAGGTTACATAGAGAAATGTAAGAACATGGCTTACATATAACAGCGTCGAAGCTGTTGTGCATTCCATGTGCGTGCGATAGGTTCGCCTTCTAGTGTTTGCAATTTGTACGCGCCTTTCCCTAAGACCTCTTTGATGAGGTAGGGTCCTTCCCACTTGGGGGCGAGTTTGCCTGGGCGCTCGGCATTAGATGCCTCATTGTCGCGTAGGACGTAGTCTCCTGGGTTGAAAGTACAAACGCGGACGCGCGCGTTGTAGTACTTTTCAAGTTTGGATTTATATTTGGCCTCGTTGATGGCAGCGTTTTCGCGCCTTTCTTCCAAGAGGTCCAAATCGATCATGCGTTCCATATTGTTGTCTAGTTTTTCAATAGCCAACATTCTAGGAGAGGGGAGACCTACTTCTGCGGGGATCACCGCTTCTGAACCGTAGACTAGGCTGAAGGGTGTTTCCCCGTTGCTTGTTTTTGGGCTTGTACGGTGAGCCCATAAGATACTTGGGAGTTCATCGACCCAGCCACGCCTGGCCGTTCCCAGCCGCGCCTTGATCCCTTCGACTAGGCTTTTATTGATACTCTCAACTTGGCCGTTCCCTTGCGGGTGTGCGACTGATGAGAATATGTGCTCAATATGTAGTTCTTTTAGCCATTTTTGAAATTCGTCGGCAGCGAAGTTGGTGCCGTTATCGGTGACAATGCACATTGGTAATCCGAAACGGCAGATGCTGTGTTCCCAAATGAACTTTCTTGTTATCATAGCAGTGGTTGAGGCGAGCGGTTTTGCTTCCACCCATTTGGTGAAGTAATCAACCGCCACTATGATAAATTTAACCGCACCTGGAGCGTCAGGGAAAGGTCCCACAACGTCAATTGCCCATTTCTGAAAGGGCCATGCAGTTGTGACGGGGACTAAGTTGTTCTTTGGCCGCAAGGTTTTTGGAGCATGACGTTGGCAGTCAATGCACTTGCGCAACTCTTTGACGGCGTCCAGGTGCATGCCGGGCCAGTAATACCCGGCATTCATGATTTTGGCCACTACCATGCGTGGTCCAGCATGTATGCCACATATGCCCTCGTGTATCTCTCGAATGAGGTATGTGGCATCTTGGGGGTTGACGCATCGTAGTAATGGCCCGAGGTATGATTTGCGGTACAAGATACCGTCTCCCATTTGATAATGGCACGCTTTGTATTGGAGCTTGCGTGCCTCTGATTTGCTTTCGGGAGTCACACCGGATTGTAGATATGCGATAATAGGTGTCATCCATGATGTTGAACCGTATTGAATGACGTTGACTTGGCGCAGGGGTACCGAAGGATTTTGCAGGATTTCGATGCGTATCTCCTTTGCCAAGTGTTGGAAGCTGGTAGATGCAAGTTTCGATAGTGCATCTGCGGACTTGTTTTCGCTTCGATTAATATGGCGAATATTAAACGAAGCGAATTTGGATTTTAGTTGCAAGGCTTGTTCGAGGTAGAGGATCATGATATCTCCTTTTGCGGCATAGTCGCCGCGTACTTGGCTTGCAACTAACAAAGAGTCGACGTGTGCTTCCAGATGTTGCACGCCGATTTTAACTGCTAAACGTAGCCCTGCTAACAGGGCCTCATATTCTGCCTCGTTGTTTGTGCTTTTGAAGTCGAGGCGGATTGCATATGTAAGCTCTTGGCCGTCAGGGCTGACGAGTCGCAGACCTGCACCTGCACCTTCCTCGTTGGAGGCACCATCGGTAAATAGCGCCCATGTTTCTGAGGAGGGTGGCGTTGGTGCAGGAGTTTGTGCTTCTTCGCATTCTTGGATGCGATTCACCGGTACTTCGGCGGCGAAATCAGCTAAGATCTGGCCTTTAATCGCGGGGCGCGGTTTATAGTGTATCGTGTGCGCGCCCAGCTCGATTGCCCATTTCGCTAATCTCCCAGAGATGTCGGGTTTGGATAGGATCGGGCCGATCCTGTAATTGGTTAGCACTGTGATGACGTGGTTTACGAAGTAGCGTCGCAACCGTCTTGAAGCGTGCACTAATGCTAGCACTAATTTCTCCATTATTGAGTATCTCGTCTCTGGGTCGTTTAGCATCTTGCTGATGTAATAGATGGGTGTTTGAACCCCCTTTCGCTCCACTATTGTCACGACCCCCGACCCACCCTGGACGGAATCGGGTGCCGTGAGCAGTCCCGGGGTACCGGTGGTTATTTTTATTTTGAAAAACATTGCAGCGGAAATTTCATCAGGACCGTGAGTTAGGAAAAATATCAGAGTTTAAAAACACCGGATTTTATTTATTAAATAGATGGGATAAACCCATGTTTTACAAAGGTAGCTTTTAACATAAAAATGATATTTCTTAATTTGGTTTAATTAATGAAATAAGCCACTTCTTGATGCCTTTCTGTGCCGGATTCATCATTTGTTCCAATCTACTGTAATTACCTGAAAAGTGTTTTAAAAAGGTTTTGTCAGCGGGAAATACTGAGTGAATCATTCTGTTTTCTAAAACGACCCGTTAGTTATAATTTACAGTATTAAGAGCGATTACAATGTTTCTATCAACCAATTATCAAGAATGGGTATTTGTCACTCGATTCATTTCTGTGACTGTGGTCATACCACTATTGGGTCCCGTTGCCCAAATAGTGACGGTGTACTCACACAGAGTAATAATAACTCACATAGAGTAATATTCACTCACATAGAGTGATAATAACAGTAATGTGCACAATACCCCACATACCAGCTGTAATTTGGTGATTACAAAGACTTAATCCCTGTAGTTATAACCTTGAAAATAATTTGAGGTATTGTAATACTTACTCACAAACTATGAGAAAACAATTTAAAAAGGAGAATGACTCACAAACTGTGAGAAAAGAGTTTATAAAAGAGGAATGACTCACATTATAATCATGCAGATTCATACGACCAAAGTTTAGTCTACAGATAAGCCTTGATATATTGCAGATTTATACAGGTAGAGCTTAGCCTATTGAGTTAGCTTTGTAATCTAGTGCACACAACTAGGTAGGTAACTTAATACAGCAGTTACGTCAATTCACGAGATTAAACCTTCACAACGATTAATCAGTGCAATATTCGATAATTCAATCGGATTCACAACGAATAACAGAGCATAGTCCGAATTCGAACAGCACTCTAATATTCAAGTTGAAATCACGACGAATAATCAAAGTACAAGCTCAATTGAGCAGCACCTGGACTATCGTTGGATAGTTATAATCGATCGGACGTTGAATCGTAATAGCGATCGAGTTATTACCCTGATTGCGGCAGCGTTTCGAGATTAGTGTGTGTTTGTGTAGTATTTTGGCTATAACTTAGCGTGTACAACGAATTTCTTCGTCGTTTTTGTGCTAGAAATCAAGTCCCAGACTCCTCTATTTATACCTGAAATTTGACACCGTCGCGTAGCGCGAGGGGTATCACTATAGGCGTGGCGCTACGCGAGTGGTAACCTATGTTATGCGAAATTTGTCCCTGTAGCGTAGCGCGAGGGGTAACCCCTATAGGTGTCGCGCTACGCGAGTGGTCACCTATTTTCTATAGGTAGCTTCGTGTCTAAGTAACTTAGCTGAGTTGATAATCAAGTTATTTAGATAATCGTAACTAGGGTTTTGCCCCCCCCCCCCCCTGAGTTTTAGGGGCCCTGATCCTGATTCTGATTGTTCTGGAAATTTTAGGGTTAGTGCAGAATTATTTGGGTTTCTCAATTAGGGTTTTCTTAATAGCTAATTACCATCCTAATTATGGATTTTAGTGGCAGTTGTTACATCCTCCCCACCTTAAGAAAAATCTCGTCCTCGAGATTTACTGGAAGGGATGTAGATATTTTCGCTTTATTTCGGACTCCAGCTCCCAAGTGTATTCTGGCTCTCTCTTTGAATTCCACTTGACTTTGACCAACCCAGTCGTTTGTGTTTGAGGAATTTGACTTTTTGATCTTCGATAGCCAATGGTTTCTCTATGAATTTTAATTTTTTTATTTACCGCTATATCTTGAAGAGGTACTACCAGGGATTTGTCTGATAGACATTTCTTGAGATTGGATACATGAAATATATCATGTACTCCAGCCAATTCTTCTGGTAGTTGTAACTGGTAAGCTACTGGTCCTATTCGTTGAATCACAGGGAATGGTCCAACGTATCTCGGACTTAGCTTTCCTTTCTTACCGAATCGTACTATACCTTTCCAAGGAGAAACTTTTAAAAGTACCTTATCTCCTACATGAAATTCTAAAGGTTTACGACGATTATCTGCATAGTTCTTCTGACGATCTCGAGCTGTTTTCAGTCTTTCTTTGATTTGAGTTATTTTGTCAGGGGTTTCTTGTAAAATTTTAGGATCTGATAATTAATTTTCTCCTATTTCTGCTTAACAAACTGGGGTTTTGCACTTGCATCTGTACAGTGCTTCGAATGGGACAGTTTCGATACTTGAATGATAATTATTGCTATAGGAGAATTTAATTAAGGGTAAGTGGTTATCCTACTTGAATGGTTATCACACATGCTCGCAGCATGTCTTCCAAGGTTTTGAATGGTTCTTTTACTTTGTCCGTCTGTTTGGGGGATGATAAGCTGTACTTAAATTTAGTCATGTTTTCATTGCTATTTGGAAACTTGTTCCAGAAATGAAAAGTGAAACGACTATCTCTGTCCGATACAACGGAGAGTGGAACTCTATGTAAGGATACTGTTTTATCTATGTACAACTGGGTTAACCTTTCTATGCTAAAGGTTTCTTTCATAGTTTAGAAGATGAGCTGATTTGGGTAAATCGATCCATGATTACTCAAATCGTTTTATTACCTTTTCCGATTTTGGGTAACTTAGTAACAAAATCTATTGTTAAGAGTTTCTATTTCCATATAGGCATTTCTAATTGTTGGAGTAATCCTAAAGGTTTCTAGTGCTCTGCCTTAACTTATGAACAGGTGAGACACTTAGATATATGACTGGCTATGTCCATTTTTATTCCTATCTACCAAAAGTTATTTCTTAAATCTTGGTATATCTGATTGTTACCTGGGTACATGGTATACCTAGATCTATCTAGAATCTTATTTCTTAATTTACCCTGCTTAGGTATCCAATTGTTTTCTTAGGGAATCTTCAAATTCTGTCACTTCTTTGTTTTAATTCTTTGGCTTGTCCTTTCATTCTTTCATCATCGTCTTCGATTGCTGTTTCTTGAACTTTCTTTAGTTGCTTCATTAAATCTAACCGTAGATCTTAATCTAAGAGTATGGACTCACTCTTGCTTTTCATGATACTTATGACTTAAGGCATCTGCAACTACATTTGCTTTTCTTCGTGATACTGGATATCACAGTTGTACTCATTTAGGATTTCCATCCATCTTCTTTGCCTAATGTTTAGTTTGTTTTGCCCAAATACGTATCTTTATCTTTTTGTGATCTGTATCTACAGATAATGTCTCTAAATCTTAAGGGCAAAATTATAGTTCCTAGTTCTCAATCATGAGTTGTAAAATTTTCCTCGTGCTTTTAAGTGCCTGAAGGCATACGCAATTACCTTTTTGCGTTGCATCAACACACATTCTATTCCTAATTTTGAAG